>NC_134080.1:102046309-102390059 GCF_000715075.1 Nicotiana tabacum | reverse complement strand
CAAATCAAAATTTCTACTCATTGTATATGTATATCCATATTGAAGAATTCTCATAAACATGGTCTTAATAAAACGTGAGTCATAAAGACTTGTGTGTACCTACTTCTTGAAGGAGCCGTATTGTTCGTGAATCCACTCTATTACAAATTCTCTTATTTACATCCTCTCGTGGGATTAAGTTCTATAAATACGTTCTTGAATGGAGTTATAACTCTAGGATTAATACTTCCCACTTTCTTTTCCTAAATTCTTAACGAGGGACTATACCTGATGAATTTCTTACAGAACATTTTATTGAAATGGACAACATCTGCCCATTTGTTCCTATGCATGCACTGTCGTAAAGTTTACCTATGTGGTGTCGAGTTCCATGTAAAGCATCCAAGTGTTGCGATCCTTCTCGAGTCACTCTTTTACTCAGTTGTGTATATGACTTATATGGTTTGAACAGTCAATCTACTCTCTTGCAAATATCATCATGAAAGCTTCCCACTGCCTAGTAACATAAGAGCATACCTTCACACCTATCATATGAGTTCATGTCAATCGAAATGGTCACCGTATGCATAAAGTTTCTCTGAAAAATTTGGATCCCCACCTCCCCGTCATAGGAAGATATTGTGTCGCCATAACTTTCGTGTCCACCTGGGACATCTCGCAGTAGGTAGCTCACTTTGTCCTAGTATTATGGTTGCTCGTGGCATGGTCATATATTGCAGTTGGGAGTTAATATAGCAGAAGCATGTCCAACTTATAACAAATGTTTATTTTCTCTTTACACCTCCATATGTTAATTGTGTCCTTTAGGTAGTGAATTCATTGTGCTAGTTTCCCCACACTTGTTCGATAACCATGACAGAACATGCCCTTCTATGTGTCACTATGACACTTCCTTTCTCAAGTCAAAATCCAAGGAGAATTCATCATGAACATCTTCAAACCTTCCATGATTATTTTGCACGGTCTCATTGAGTTTGGTTGTCTTTACACCCTCGACTTCTAGAATCATTAACTATGTCATTGTCATGTGCGGGGAGTTTTGCTACCCTTGGTATTCCACCTTCCTGGATGGGTAGGGGTGTTATTTATCTTTCTCCCCGAAGCATCATGTTAACCATTAGAACCCCTTTAACCAATACATGATTTCATCCCAATATTAAGATGTCCTAGCTATGTGGTTTCACTTGTGAAAGGTTGAGATTAGATGCCTTCAGTTTTTGCACATATCATGAGCATATTGATTTGGGAGACAAGTTATTGTATCTCTACTTCTCTCATATAGGATCAATTATCAGGAAGGGTTAAGCTGTTTTCAGTATGATAATCTCATAAGTGTTCAACTCTTTTTCATCCTCATGGGCTTATGGTATAGATTCCTTGTGTCAGTTAACGTTAAGAGTGTAATTCAACATCATGTCTTTTGAAACCCATATCACATTCAAGGTGCCAGAATATTCTCATTCTTGATAATTGAATTTTCCTACACTCTAGGAGATGACTGGGTCATGTACTTGAATATTCCTCCTTAATGATTCCTATTGCCAATGTACTACTTACCCCTATGCCTTATTTGTGTAATAATTGATGTCGTCACAGTGATTAACCATGTCAGCATTGTTAGTTGTAACTTTCAAGTCCCTTAGCATATAACCTCAGAAAGTACTCTACTCAGCGCATTAATGAATTCCTGGATAACTCCAGCCCAATCTTGAACTCTGTGTTCCTTATTGCATTAAATTTATTAGGTATTGAAGGTCCAAACATGTCAACTGGGGATCATCCTCGTGTGATCACATATGTTCGATAGGTAGTTTGATGGCCAGCTTATGATAGCACATCTTAAAGTAATCGTCGAAGGTCATCAAAGGTTTAGCATGGTATTCGAGTAGAGATATAGAACTTAAGAGGATGAACCGGGTATTCTCAAAAAATTTCTATGTAGATGTTATGTAAATTGATAATGAAGGGTACGTAAGCGCATTTCCCATTGGGTCGCACTAAGAGTATGATGTTTCCCCATAGTTACTCCTTATAACTTTGTATTTTCATATGTCTATGTCTAAGAAGGTAGGTGGAGATAATTTGTATATCATCTTGGTATAAATTATTGAAGGTGAATGTTTATGGATAGTTAGCTTATGCGAGGTATCTAGTTGTCATCCTTGTTAGATAAGTTTAGGGGTTGGGATTGCTTCCGTGAATATGTTATGGCAAAGCTTGTGAATTGAGGAGGCCACCTTGAAGGCCGGAAGTATCGTGGGAGGGAAATATTTTCCCTTGATTGTATATCCAAAGCTTTGACTTGAAAGATACCTTCTAGGTATTATGATTTAGAAATGTGTGGTTCGTGTCCAGGTATCCTTATGATAATGTAGTGCTGGTAATAGTGAAACTGGTATTGTCAATATATACATTGTGGTGCTTTGTCTCGTTGTGGAAGTGTTGTTAGGATGGTTTTAGTGGTTCTCTGACAGGTAGATAGACCTAGTTACAAAGGAAACTCTGCCGAAATTTTCGAAAATTTAAGGAGTTAGCCAAATTCGGGGCTGTTGATATATTCCATAACGTGAAAAAGCAGAGGTTACATAAGGATGAATAATGAGTGAACCTTGATCCTCATTCGAGGACGAATGATCCTAAGGGGGGGGGAGGATGTCAGGCCCCAAAAGTTTTTTCCAAGTAACTTGAGATTTCGTCGTGCCAAGGTAGGCTAATTATTTTATTTTGTGTGCAAATGAGGATTTATTATATAATGGGTATCAATTGGATATGTTAATAAGCATATAAGTCATATTAGAGGTGAATTGGGGTCTAAGGAGAGGCCTAAGTCTAAGCCAAGTTAGAAAATTTCATATTAGACGAAAGTTGTAAATGAGTGCGCATAAGACCTCACTTTGAACAATCATATCTCCAGTTATATAAGGAATTATGTGATGCACAATCTATCATATTAAATCCCTTTGAGTCTAGTTTCCAACGCAACAAACCGTTCGTCATTTAGAGGTGTATACAGAAAGTTATGACCATTTTACTGAGCCTGTGTTACTAGCGCGCCCAGGAGCGCGATCGCGCTAGTGGACGCGCATATTGCGAAGCTTTCTGCCTTCATCGCGACCAGGTGCGCGATCGCGCTAGTGGAAGGCTTTTAAATACACCTAAGGACCGGAAATAAGAGAATTTGAGACATTTCTCAAGCTTAGGGCTTCCTCTACACCCCCAACTCGACCAAGGCATCCAATTGCACACCTAAGGTGAGTTTTTAAGTGTGTTTTCATGGTGATTTCACTTCTCAATCACTAGTTACAACATGATTTTGATTGGATTTCATAGGATTTCTTTAAAATCTCAAGAACACCCCAAAGTTGTCTTTCAAGATTTGGTCTACAAGAGGTAATCCTACATCTTAGACTTATATATATGGAGTTATTATGGAAATATGAGTATGGATTAAGTATTGTAACTCATGGGATGGTGATTGGAAGCCATAGGTGCCTAACCTAGGTTGTGTTGGTATTGTAGATATTGTGAGATGGGTTATTGAGGTATGATTCTTGGGGTAATAGTATTATGTATACATGCATGTACAAATTAAGTTTGTGGGAAGATTGATAAATATAAATAAGTAAAGATTGGGTTGGGGAATGAAGGAAGTCTTGTAAAAGAGATTCAAAATCAAGATGCTTAACTAATGTTTGATAAAATGCTCAAATGAGCTGAAACCATGAATACCTTCCTAATTTGTGTTCAATTTTGTTATGTCTCAAGTAGATTGGGATTGCTAGAATTTCCGAAACGTCGTAGTAATTTAAGGAAAGCTTAAACGAGGTATGTATGGCTAAAACCCGTCTTTTAGAGATTGAGCTTTCATGGTGCCCGCGTAAATATTGTAAGTTCGAAACGTGATTGATGCAGTACTTGCTTTTGGTTATGTTTAGCGAATTAATGTTGTGAAAATGTATGTGGTAGGTACTTATTCATATGTTTAATGTGTTATTCTTGGTAAATGAGGATATGTGAAGAATGTGAACTATGTGCTAAAATGCCTAGATTTAAAGTCTAGTTTAAATTGAAAATGTTATGCCAATACTATGTGAAATCCTCTATGTATGAAGATGTTTGAAGTAATCAAACGAATTTGGGAAATAGAGTGTGGCCAATGTACCGAGAACTTGAATTATAATTGTACCTGGTGATACCTATGGCATGAGAAAATATGAAACAGACTATGAAATGAGCCTCGACTTTGCTTTCCATAAATGACTCCAATAATAAAGTGTCCTAAAGGCTTTGTACACAATTTATGCCATAAGTGGTTGTCCGAGATAATGTTTTGCCTTATGAGTACATCTAATGTGATCCGGGTTGTTACATACTTCAATGTTGAAATTGTATATTGTCATGATTGAAAAAGAGTAATTCAAGAACAATTGGTGTAATTGTTTGCTTATGCCTTTGATGTGTGTTTTATTGTGGTATGCTGTGTCCCCTCCTTTTTGGAAGAATCCGTTGTGTTTAAAGTTCCAATTTTAATAAATTTGAGGTCTATGATTTCTGAAATATTGTATATGCCCACGATTCATGATTCCTCTTATGTGTACTTGACAACTTGAATTGAATGGCTTGTTGTTGAAATTGATATTGATGTGAAATATGTGGAAATAATGTGAAATGTGGGAGAGAAGAGATTGAGTTATGAAATATGGCCTAGTGCCAAGTATGATGTGATAATTGTGGCTCCAGGTGCCTATGAATTGATATATGTGAAATAAATATTGAAATGAGATGATTAATGAGAAAGGAACAATGTCTTGGTAAGACGGCCTAGCCGATCGGGCCGTGGTCGGACACCATGCCGCACACATGGTGGTATTGTGCTGATATTGAACTCCGAAAATTGAGAATGAGATTGTGATTGAGGTACATGTCTCAAATGAGGCGACCTAATCGATCGGGTCGTGATCGGACTCCGCTCAAGAAAGCGGTGGTATTATGAATGATGATGAACAATATCAAGTGGCCCGAACTAATGTCATAGAAATTATGTGAAAGATTACATGGTTCGTTTGTTTGATGATGTGGTGATTGTTAAAGCTCTTAATTGACCTTTATGATTTCCTTATTCTTGTTTGTTAGTTCTTTCTAATGAGAAAGTGTTTATGATTTCTTGTTCTGGTATGATAGTTCTTTCTAACTAGATGGTGTTTAGTTATACATACTAGTGCTATTCGATGGCACTAACGTCCCTTTTGCCGGAGGCACTACGTCTTTAAATAGATGTAGGTATTTCTATAGCAGGCAGTGTTGGTCGCAGCTAGAGTCGCATCATCCTTTCAGCTGACTTGGTGAGCCCCACTTCATTTCGGGGTCCTGATACTCTTTATCATGTACTTTGTATTTGAGGTATAGCCGGAGCCTTGTTACCGGCATTTCCATATTACATTACTCTTCAGTTATGTTTAGAGGCTCTGTAGATAGGTTGTGGGTAGTGTCAGGTATTGGATTTAAAATAGAAATATTGATATTTGACAACGATTTATAAAACTTGTAATTCTTTGATAATTATGACTTAAGTTGCTAATGGAAATGAAATGGGAAATTGTTAATGAAATACTTACTAATTTTGAACGATGGAGCCCATCTCCTATTTAATCATGAGTTGGCTTGGGACTCGGGTAGAATGAAACCTAACAGGCTTGATCAGTAGGGTTCACTCCGTTGAGCGCCGGTCGCGCTCCTCGGATTTTGGGGCGTGACACAGATCGTATTTGTTATGCAGATACAAGATTAGAATGCGGAGACTCAAATATTTGAAACAAGGTTTTCATTAGGGGGAGTAAAATACGCGATGCACTCTTTTTTCCTTACTAAAGTTTTTTCTCATAGGGTTTTCCTTATAAGGTTTTTAATGAGGCACCTAGCAATGTGTATTACTAAATATGTGTACTCTTTTTCCTTCACTAGGATTTTTTTCCCACGTGATTTTTTCTAGTAAGGTTTTAATTAGGCACATTATCTTTTAATGAACATCCAAGGGGGAGTGTTATAAATATATTATATTATGGATGTTCATTTAGTACTCCGTTGTAAATAAGCTTCCTGAAGAAGCTTATCCATATGGGATTCCGCCGTAGATATGTTTATCTATGTTACTCTATTAGAAATAAGCTTCCTGAAGAAGCTTATCACTTTGGTACCCGGTTATGGATAAATATTACCCCCGGTAGAAGATTATTCATACCGGGTATAATAAGCTTATCCTTTTGATACTCCGTTATGGATAAACATTACCCCCGGTAGAAGATTATTCATACCGGGTACAATGAGCTTATTCTTTTAGTACTCCGTTATGAATAATCATTACCCCCAGTAGAAGATTATCTATACCTGGTACAATGAGCTTATTCTTTCAGTACTCCGTTATGGATAAACATTACCCCCAGTAAAAGATTATCTATACATGGTACAATGAGCTTATCCTTTCAGTATTCCGTTATGGATAAACATTACTCTCAATAGAAGATTATCCATATCTGGTATAGTAGCAGCTTACACAGTAGCTTGCAGTAACAAACTTCCTTTCTTCTATAAATAGAAGAGATTTCAGTTCATTATGGACATAAGTTTAAATTCGAATAATACATTAATTTCTCTCTATACTTGTCTTTACTTTATAATCTTTATATTATAACACTTACAAAATTTTTAGCATAAATGTTTTTCTAGAGAATTTTCCTCAAAAGTGGTCCAAGCACTCAACTTTTACCTTTAGTTGTTTCCAAAAAGTTCAAAACATAATATTTTCAAATAAAATACTATTAACCTCATTTTTCATCTTCTACGGGGACAATCAAGTAACTTTAAAATTATTAATTATATGTTAATGCACGAGTTTGATTCTCATAACTTGCGTTAGGATTTACTTAATAGCATTGATTAGCATAGATAAAAACTTTTTTTTTCAAAGATAAAATCTTGAAATTTTAGTTAGAAAATTAAAATAATAGTATTAAAAAGAGGAAGAGAGGGCTTATTTTACAACAATAAATAGAGAAATTATATGTAGTGGTGTAAAAACTGCAATTTGGATAACGTTTGGTCATAGATTCCCAAATTTATTTTGAAAAGTTTGATTTATATGAAGTTTGGTTTGAAGATAAAAATGTGTTTGGACATCAGTTTTCAAAACATATTTCACTTTTTTTGAAAAAACATGAAACATGACTTATACATATAAGTTCTAAAAATTATCACAAAATACCCAATAGTACCTTCACTAATAACATTCATTATATCATTGCAAATCATAGTCCTGAACATAAATAAATTTGGTACAAAATCGTCATTTTTATAATGAACTACATAATGCACTATCATATGACCGAGAAGATGAAACAGCATTGTTACAGAATAATAAATTGTGGGCTCTTTTATAAATTATAAAAGTTTGGGGCAATTTTTAAAAAATATAATAGTAATATTTTGGCCCAAAACCAGCTTAAGAGCTAATTTTGGGATTTGAGTTTTGGGTTTTGGGAATTTGCCAAAATATAAATAACATTATGAACAAACATATATTTGCCAAAAAAAAAAAGCCAAATAAATTTTGATAAAATCTATGACCAAACGGATACTTGGTCTCTTCATTTTTCTTAAATTTGAGGAGTATAAATAAATAATGAGAGGATTGAAAGGTTGGCATCAATCATTTCATTTAAGAAGAAAACGGCTAGGGATATGAATCCATTTCCATGCATACTTGCTAGTGGAAAATAAATGAAATATCCTCCCTTCGTTCACTTTTATTTAGCACGTTTGGCTTTTTACGCCTCTTAAGAAATAATAAATCAAGTACATAATTTACCATGATATCCATATTGATTGATGCATACTTTATTGGATTTCAGAAAATGATTTGAAATGAGTAATAAATATTGTGGGTATAGCAGGAAATTTTTTTTGTCTTCACTTGATATGCGTAAAGTGACAAGTACTCCCTCCGTTCACTTTTACTTGACACATTTTGACTTTTCACGCCCCTTAAGAAATAATAAATTAAGTGCATAATTTACTATAATACCCATACTAATTGATGCATATTTTATTAGATTTGAGAAAATGATTTGAAATGAGTGATAAATACTATGGGTATAACAGGGAAAAAAAAGTTTGTCTTCTCTTGATATGCGTAAAGTGACAAGTAAAAATGAAAATCTACTTTTACTATACACGCCAAGTAAAAGTGAACAAAGAGAGTAAAAATAAAAATCTATTTTTAGTATATATATCAAGTATTTTTAGTATACATATCAAGTAAAAGTGAACAGACAGGATAAAAAACAAGCAAGATATAGTATATTAGTATCTCATAATTATAAATGAACTTAAATAAATACTTCAACACAAAAAAAATGAACGTAAATAGATGGTGGGACATGTAGCTTTTAATGTACATCCACGCTTCAATCAATTTCGCATTTAATTTTGGTTAATCCATCTGCTTTTTTCTTCCTTTTTTTTTGGTTGAAAAGATGGATATATATAAAATCAAGCTCTTATAAAGCAGTTAAGCAGATGCATTAAAGGCATCGAATTTACAATACTAGAAATAGTACTTGAGGCCCCTGTAGAGGAACCATTAACTATAGCAAAAGTAGAAGTATCCAAACTATCAGCATAAGTACTAGGTACAATAGTAGTTAGACTATTACTATTACATAAGCTAGAAGTAGTCTTGATCATCCTTCTTCGTGGCAATCCTTGTTGATCTTGTTGATATATTGAGGTCACAAAAAGTGGTGGACTTCCAAACAGTAGACAGGGTTCTTTTGCATGTATGGCTCCATAGTTGGCTAGACTATCTGCAACACTATTTTGCTCTCTGTATATACTTAGGAGAGGTGGGCTATCCAGCTGTAGGAGTAATATCCTGCAATCATTAATTATATTATTGTATTGCATGGTGTTGGAGTTGAACATACCTAGGATGGCATGTGCATCTGTTTCAATGACGAGTGGTTTGAGGTTCTTTTGTACAGCAATTGTCAGTCCCTTGAGCAAAGCTAGAAGTTCAGTTTGAATAGCTGTCCCAGGTACTGATATTCCTGCAAAACCTATGATCCAATTTCCTTTTGCATTGCGAAAAAGACCTTTGATACCATACTTGGATTGGTTAATTGAGCAAGATCATCTATGTTAAGCTTATAAGTATGGATATTTGGGGGGTGCCATTTTACATATAATGGTATTAAAGCAGTATTCTTTCCTTTGTTATTTGTAAGATAATAAAATTCTGCAGCCTTTGTGAAAATAGAGGGAATATTTAAGCAACATTGTTTATGATCCATAGTAGTTTTATTCCGTTTAAGCCATAGTTACCATAAAGCAAACTAGATAAGAGTGATATTTGGAATATTATGTCGTGTATGTTGTAATTGTTGATGTATGAAAACCTTAAAACAGTCGAGAGTAGTATCATGGCATTGCAGGGAGTTTGTATTTACTGTAGATATTTTGAGCTTAGTCGAGAGATGTCTAGCAGTTGTACATTCAAAAAATATATGTGTTAATGTTTCAAGGGCATATGACACTGAGCACAAATAGCAGAATTAAGGATACCTAACCTGTTGAGATATGCTGCTGTTGGAAGCCTGTCATGGCAAACTAACCATATGAAATGTGATATCTTTGGTGGAATATGTAGTTTCCAAATCCAGTTGTAGCTATCCGGTGGAGTATTTGTTGTAGCATTTATGCTAGTTGTAAAAGAATTGTGTCATGCCCCGAACCTGGGCCTGGACGTAACACGACACTCGGTGCCTGACTACATGTGACCGAGCGAACCAACTGGCTGGCTGAATCAACATGTGGTATCATAACATACTGAATGCGGAAGATAAACTAACACATGCTGATATACCGAAAGTCTGGATGATATAAATCAAAGTGCGGAAATACTAATACAATTCTAAAACATATTTGTGGCCAACATAGCTTAATATGAAAAGTCTGTGACTCTGTCTAACTAGTCTATGAGGCCTCTATTTGAGTACTGAAAACACTGACTGTATGTGAATACTGAAGACTGTAGCAATGATAATGCACTGAAAGAACTGGGGATCACCAAATAGCTGGTACGAGAATCCTAGCACTCTGAATCATCAACCTGTAAATCATTACCTGCATCGCGAGATGCAGGCCCCGGGCAAAAGGGACGTCAGTACATTTGAATTGTACTGGTATGTAAAATAGCTGAACAAAAGAACTGTCAACACTGAAACTGAAACTGAACTGCTAGCTGATAAACTGATAACTGAACAAGGAAGTAAGGATGTGAATACTCCCTCTTCTGAATGATGAACAACCTGTTTATCTGAACATTAAACTGCGGCCTCAGGCCCAATATGTATATATATATATATATATATATATATATATATATATATATATATATATATGCACAACTGCGGCCTCGGGCCCAAGTATACGTATACATAACTGCGACCTCAGTTCCAAAATGCATAAAGCATAAACTGCGGCCTCAGGCCCAAAGATGCATAAAGCATAAACTGCGGCCTCAGGCCCAAATGCAGGTGTTCAACATTCAGGGATTAAAAATCAAGAACTGAGAATCATACTGCAATATATGATAGTGAAATACTGAATCACATTGAGTTACATGATACTGGAATACTGCATCACACTGAGTTACATAATACTGGAATACTGAATAGGACTAGACTGAGACATGTATTCTTGAACTGATTGTGAACACTGAAACTTCAACTATTTATACTGACTTACATGATACTGGTATAGTGAATAGGATTAAACTGAGATGGGTATTCATAATAAGTTGATTTGTCATAACTGAAACTCATAGAATATCGAATGATTATGAAACTATGTCATCTAGAGAATATAAGTTCTACTTCTATTCATGGAACCAAGGCATAATTACTTTCTGAGGAAACTAGTAATGTTCATGATGAATGGGACGTAGGGAGAATCATAGATATTCCCAAACGTAAAGAGTTAGCCTTACATACCTCAATTTGCCCCTTAGTGATACTACAATGATCCACACTACTAAGAACCTTCAATCTACAACAACAATATCCAATGGAACCCAATATTAGTAATAAATTCCATAACTTATGCCATTTAGGCATATTATCAAATACCTTGTAGGCATAGATATTTACACCTCATAACTATAGTGTTGGTTCATCCAACTATCACCATTAACCAACAATTCATTCCACCATCATTCCTAACAAATTTATAACTTCCAACAACATATGTATGACCATCCATTCACACCCAACCAACAAATCCTATCAAATAATCACCTTTAAATCCCTACCATGGTCATGTATTTAAATTGGGAATTTATGACTTCCAATCACCATACCATAAGTTGTAATACTTGATTCATACTCATAATTCCAGAATAACACCATATATGTAAGTTTAAGGGCGTAGGATTACCTCTTGTAGACCAAATCTTGAAAGACAACTTTTGGGGTGTTCTTGAGATTTTGAAGAAATCCTATGAAACCCAATCAAAATTATGTTGTAACTAGTGATTGAGAAGTGAAATCACCATGATAACACACTTAAAAACTCACCTTAGGTGTGCAATTGGATGCCTTG
The DNA here is from genome assembly GCF_000715075.1 of Nicotiana tabacum. Lineage (NCBI taxonomy): Eukaryota > Viridiplantae > Streptophyta > Magnoliopsida > Solanales > Solanaceae > Nicotiana > Nicotiana tabacum. The sequence continues at coordinate 102,378,407 of NC_134080.1, read as the reverse complement.
GTCGAGTTGGGGGTGTAGAGGAAGTCCTAAGCTTGAGAAATGACTCAATTTCTCTTATTTCCGGTCTTTAAGATATTTAAACCTTCCTGTTCGCGCGAGCTCGGCAGAAGTGCCACCCGCTCCCATTTCATAATATCTTATGGGAGGCATACCACTTGCTCCCATTTCACAGTTCATCACACAATTATAAGAAATCCCGGCAAGGGAACATAAGTAATGTAATAACTTCCCGGCAAGGGAACAAAAGCAATATAATAATTCCCCGGCAAGGGAACAACAATATCGAAATAGTCATCCTGGCAAGGGAGAATCAACTATAACTAATCTCACTTAGCTGGAACTCAGTTCAATTAATGAAAATGCTCAATCATAGAAGATCATTAATTAAATCATACAAGGTGTCATTCAAGAACACAACGACTTTCAATTTAAGACCCACGGTCATGCTTGACACCAACGTATAGATACTCGTCACCATGCCTATACTTCGTACTCAACAAGAAGCAGGTAGCAAATATGATTCAACTTCTAATCCCTCAAGCTAGGGTTAGACCAAACACTTACCTCGATGCCTTGAACACCACTCAAGTCTCAATTATAGCTTTACTCCTTGATTCCACCACCAATCCGCTCGAATCTAATCACAAGTTACTTAATTACATCAATAAGTGCTAAATGAATCAACCCCAATGCATGAAAAATGACTTTTCCAAGGTTTTACCCAAAAGTCAAAAATCACCCCCGAGCCCATATGGTCGAAACTTGAGGTTTGGACCAAAACCCGATTACCCATTCCCCCACGAATCCAAATATATAACTTGTTTTGAAATCGGACCTCAAATTGAGGTCCAAATCTCCAATTTTAGAAAAACCTAGGTTCTACCCAAAACACTCAATTTCCCCCATGAAAATCTTTGATTTGAAGTTGAAATCATGTTGAAAGATGTTAAGGAGTGAAGAAAATGAGTTAGAAATCACTTACCAACGTTTTGGAGAAGAAAGGTTGTTTGAAAAATCGTCTCTTATATTTTTTTGGGGTTTTGAAAAGTGAAAAATAACTGAAATTCCCGTTTATTTATGCCCCTCTCAGACCCCCAGTGCGGACCGCATCAAATGGACCGCGGCTGCACTAGCGTACCAGAAGACCTACAGTTCAGCACCCTATGCGGACCGCACAAGGCCGACTGCGGCCGCATAGCCTCCACCGCGGACCGCACAAAGGCGACTGCAGCCGCGCTGGCCCCTCTGCGGTCACATGCGATTTCTCGCGGATCGCACTAGAGGGTTCAAAGACTGCAGCTTCCTGAACCTGCAACACCTGACTTTCTAAGACTAAGGCATCCCGAAACCTACTCGAAACTCACCCGAGCCCTCGAAACTCCAACACAAGCATACACACAGCCTTAAAAACATCCTACAGACATATTCGTGTAATCAAATTGCCAAAATAACATCACGAGCATCGAATTAAACCTCGAGATCAATGATATTTCTCAAAACTCTTTTAAACATCAAATTTCTCAATTAAGGTCCGGATCGAGTCAAACGACGTCCGTTTTCAACCAAATTTCACAGGAATGACTCAAGTCATATATAAGACTTGTACCGGATGGCGGAACCAAAATACGGGCCCGATACCATTGCTTTCTAATCGGTTTTCATTTCAAATTTCCTTAAACAATTTCTGAAAATAATTTCACTTAAAAATTCATTTCTCGGACTTGGGACCTCGGGATTCGATTCCGAGCATACGCCCAAGTCCCATATTTTCCTACGGACCCTTCGGGACCGCCGAATCACGGATCTGGGTTCGTTTACCCAAACCGAAGTCAAATCTATTCATTTTAACATCAAAACTTAGCATTTTTCACAGAGTTTCATATTTAAGCTTTCCGGCTACGCGCCCGAACTGTGCACGTAAATTGAGGTGACTCTAATGAGGTTTTAAGGCCTTGGAGACACAGAAATCAACTGAAAGCAAGTGATGACCCTTTGGGTCGTCACAATTTCCAGAGTTGTGGATGCAACATGTTCCACATGCAACACATCTGACAACCATAAGATAACAATTCCTCCAGACTGGCTAATAGCTGCAACCTCAATTAGGCCTGTGAAATTAAAGTCTTCCTTGACAGTTTGGTGGTTTTGACTGTGAGTTTCCAGCAGTACAACCAAAGATGGCCTATTATAATCTAGTAAGGATCGAAAATTTCTTCTAAAATCATTTGAATGAACACCCTTGCAATTCCAGATAATAAAGTTTATGTGATTATTAGTAGGTTCAAACAAGTGGCTGTTCCTTTGACTCGTTTGAGTGCTTGTTTGTCCTGGTCGAAGAATAAAAGTGGGCATTAGAAGCATTGCATACTTCCCCACTGCTAGATTTGTAGTTGGCCTTAGACGAAATGATGTTGTTAGGAGATTTGGAGGACACCTTAGGTATATCTTTCTTTCGTACTCCTCCTTCTGGACAAAGAAAAGTTCCATTGAGAAGTGCATGAACTGGACGTGTTTCTCTGTTGTAAACGATTGCTGCATCTAGTTCCGCTTGAAAGTTTTGGTCTTGTTCTACTAGATTGGGACTGTGGTAGTGAGTGGTTGGGTGATGAAACTAGGGTTGGAGGTGGTGGAGGATCCCAGTAAGGTTGGATCCATGGAGAGGCAGTATTGGGGTGTGGATAAAAAGGCATTTGAAGAAGGTATGGGCGAAGATGAAGGGGGTCCCAATATGGTGTGGGAAGAGGAGGTTGATGGTATGGCCCAAGATAAGGAGCTTGTTTCATTGACCAATGGTATATTCCGTAAATCTCCATCCCTAATTGCATGCCTTCCATCACTATCCGAGCTAGGTCCCTCGGATGGTTTATAAGAATTGTCACCTCTTGATGGTTGACTTCCGTCGTGAAAGTGAGAGCATGACTCTATAAACCTGTCTCGAGCCAAGATGTGAGCTGTGTTGCTGCATGAGGAGTCTGTGCAGTGTAGACAATGTGGTGGAGGAAGGGAGTGAGGTGTGTGGTTATGTAGCAGACGATGAGTAGACTGGTTGTTTGTGGATTGTTATCTCCGTAAATAATTTAGATTTGGGGAAAACATCTTGTGTATGTTGGAACTTGGAGAGTGAGGTAATTGAATTGTTTGGTGGAATTTGAGTAGTTGTGTCTGGATTTGAAAGAACTACAGGAGCTTCTGTATCAATGGAGGAGAGGGTCGGTTTGAATGATTGATGTAGTGGTAGTGTGTTTGTTTGGTCTGAAGAGATGGGCAAACTATCAATGCCTAGTTGCATGGGAATTATCAAATTAGGGTTAGGGAAAGATGATGAGGGTAAAGCGGATGTGGTATAGTTTGGTAGGTCTTGTATTAGGGTTTGTATGTGTATTGATGAAGGGGTGTTTAGACAGTGTGTGTGCATGTGTAGTGTGCTGACGTGGCCAGTTGCATGGCTTTGTATAGGTTTTAATGAAGACCAAGTTGTGATTGGGCCGCTTGAATAGGCACTTAAGTGTATTTTGAAGAGGTTAATTTTGTATCTTTTGCTTGTTGAGGCAGTAGATCAGGCTGATCCAAATCAGTAGTAATTAAGGTAACAAATTGATTAGTGGTTAAAGTGGGTATTATAATCTTTAGTGGTTGTTAGGGTACTAGGTATAGGATTAGGGTTATTAATTGTTAATTGCGTAAAAGGAAGAAGATGAGGAGTAATGAATGAAGACTTACCTGAAAAGCTCTTAAGGTTGGCAGTGTTATAATTGGATTTCGTATAGTTTTTTTTCTTTGGAAATTGCACTGTCTTCCATTCTTCCGTTGATGGATTGGGGGGAGGATTAGGAATGGCTGATGTGGTGAGAGGAATAGTAACAATATGAGGTTCATCTTGAACCTGGTAGGTGCATACTCTCTGATTATGCCCCATCCAACCATATTTAACACATAACAAATTTAATCCTTCATAAAGAATGTTTTGCTTATGATTGCCAATGTAAACATGAGTTCTTAAAGGTTGATCCAAAGGTATTTCAACACATAGCCTAGCATATCGACCCTTTGTTGTTGAAGAGGTACAATTATCCACTGTTAGTAATTTTCCAATTTTATTACCCACTTTCTGAATGATATGAAAATCATAAAATTCAGTAGATAATTCTGGTAGTCGTAGCCATATAGCAGAATAATTTATTTTTGTCTCCGATGCCATAAACTTTGGTTCCTATTGTCGAACTGAGAGAAATGATTTAAAATGAACCAAGGGCCATTATTTAAGGCACGATTTTTATTTTCTTCCTTTTGAAATTTTACAAGGAAGAAATCTGAACCCAAATCTATGAGAGGTAGATTTTCTGTGGGTTGCCATAAGATATAGATTTTTTGGCGAAGTAGTTGATGTTCTACCTTGCGACCATAGACCTTAACAATTACTGCATTTTGCCAAGGTTTATAAATTTTACTTTTTTCTTCCATTGAAAGTGGAATAAAATTAGAGGCATCTATTGGTGCCTCCAGTCATTATCAATCAACAGGGAAAGGTTTGGAGGTTCATATGCAGTATGAGGTGAATAATTATCATTATTAGAAGTTAGAGTATGTAAATATGATTTATGAGTAGAAACAGTAGTAGCGGTATTGAGGTCGGGTGTGTCAATAATCATGTTTCTTGTTGGATTGTTATTGGAAGTTATGGTTGCGCCTGTGTTGATAGGGATATCTGGGGGTTTGGGAGGTTTAAGATTTGAAGAAACAGGTTGTTGTTGGGAGTAAATGAGAGTACTTTCCATTTTTTTACGATCCTGCTTTTTTCTTCCTTGAATTAGCAAAACAAAAGCATTATATTCCCTAATCTTGGACAGGCAGTTGCTCTACATTTAGTTTGATATCAACATGCTTTCAGTTCATAGGTATTTTATTTTTTTAATTTTCAAAGCATTTTATTTAGGCAAAATACCTTATCACCCCTCTAAACTTGTCACGAATTATTAGTTACAGCCTTAAACTATTCGTGGTCTTAATTACCCCCTCAACTAGGCCTTTGAGAGCCATTACCTCCCTGGATGTTGATGTGGCAAATTTTGTGGGTGCACTCGCCTGCCACATGGATTTTTCTGTATATGTGGCCTTTTTTTTGAAAAATAAAATATATTTTTACCTTTTTAAGTATGTTACTTTTTTAGAAAAACAATTTCGAATACAATTTATAATAGAACTTGGATAAAACTACATTATTTAGGCTAAATTTTTTTATTTGGCAAAAAATAATAAAGTTTTAGTTAATCTTTTTTTGAATTTGATCTGAAAATAAGGATTTATACAATTGAAATAAATAGTCAAGACATCCAAAAAGTTATAAAAATAGATGGTTTGAATTTAAATATTTTGGCTATAATTTTTTATATAGTTCTAAATTATGGTGCTCTAAAAGTATTTTTTTTTTACAGATTTTACCTGAAAAAGTAAAAATATACAGTTGAAATAAATAGTCATTATATCAAAAGAAGAGATAAAAAGAGTGTACAATTGCAAAAAATAATTTACTCTAGGGATACATGTTAGAGCAATAAAAAAGGGTAGCCCGGTGCACTAAGCTCCCCCTATGCGTGGGGTTCGGGAAAGGGTCAGACTACAAGGGCCTATCGTATGTAGTCTTACCATGCATTTCTGCAATAAGTATTTTTTAGAGCAATAAGAGAAATAATAAGTTATTTCTTGTAATTGTTCATTCTTTTTCTTTCTTCTTTTGATGCAATGACTATTTATTTCAACTATGTATTTTTACTTTTTCAGGTAAAATATGTAAAAAGTATATTTTAGAGCACCATAATTTAGAGCTATATAAAAATTATAGCCAAAATAATTAATTTCAAAGTATGTATTTTTATAACTTTTTAGATGCTTTGACTATTTATTTCAATTGTATAAATCTTTATTTTCAGGTCAAATTCAAAAAAAGATTAACTAAAACTTTATTATTTTTAGCCAAATAAAAGAATTAGCCTAAATAATGTAGTTCTATCCAAGTTTTATTATAAATTGTATTCGAAAAAAATTATCTAAAAAAGTAACATACTTAAAAAGGTAAAAATATATTTTATTTTTCAAAAAAATGCCACATATACAGAAAAAATCCACATGGCAGGTGAGTGCACCCACACAATTTGCCACATCAGCGTCCAGATGGGTAATGACTCTCAAAAGGCCTAGTTAAGGGGGATAATTAAGACCACAAATCGTTTAAGGCTATAACTAATAATTCGTAACAAGTTTAGGAGGGGTGATAAGGTATTTTGCCTTTTATTTATTACAAAAAGCCACATGGTTTGAAGGGTACGTTCCCTACTAGTTCATAGATATTTGAATATTTACTTCTATTGCAAGAAATACTACTGCTTTTTACATCATTGACTTTGAAACAGACCTTTCTGCTTTGTTCAGATGCAGCTAAAACCACACACACAAAAATAGGTTAATCTAAAACTTTTATATTGTGATCATTCTCAAATAACAGCATAGTGTAGACAAGTTAAAAGAATACGAATATCAAGAGAATAAGAATGTTGTTTATCTATTTACCCGTAAAACGATACAGTTGAATTTATACGTGGTTTCTAAACAAGTGAACTAATTTGATCCTGAAATAATAAAATAATTGAAGAATTATACAATACTTATGTTACAACCCATATTCATGTACGTTAGTTCATGTTGTAAGTTAGTTGACGTAACTTAAAGAAGAAATTATCTTTAAGAGTATAAGAAGTTAATCCTATTGGTCTTAAATGATACAAGGGTGTATAAAGATGGTTAACCAGTATTAGAAGTTAAACGAATCAAGGATGTTGTAACCCGTATTTTCGGGTAAACCTAGAGGTGCTTAACATACTCAAAGGGTATGTTTTAAGGTATTTGAATCATATAATATCTGTATCATAAATCTTGAAGTTAAACGAGTTATGAAACAAAAGTCGACAAAAGTTGTCGCAACTTAGGTTCATAATTTTACTTAAACTTTAGGTCAAATGTTACTAAGCTTTTCTCCCAATTTACTTGGAATTATAGGGTGATCAACCCACCAAATTTAAGATCTATGAGTCTAGTTTCCAATGCATTAAACCGTTCGTCGATACGATCTTGAAGTAGAGAGATATTTGCGTTTTTACGAGACCGCGCCAAGCAGCTCTCTATGGGGCCCACACAGGCGGTTTAAGACATACGGATATAAATAAGATGCCTCAACCCCGTTTTTAGTCATTCTTTTTCAGTATATTCAGACCTTAAACCCTAAAAACTCTCTCTCAAGTTTCTCTTATGATCCAAGACCAAACAAAGGGCAAACAACACAAATCAAGTGTTAGAAATCCCGTGGCGCTAGTAAGTTGTTCTTCTTGTTGTTGCTCATTTTTGTGTTGTTCCTGCTCGCGTGGGAGGTTGTTTTAAGTGTTTTATGTTCTGTAAATACTCCCTCAAGTTTTTAATATCAACCCTAGGTGATTTCAACTCTTCTAAAGTGATTCTAGTGCCGAAAAACTCTAATTGATTGCTAGCTTCACTTCCTTGTTCTTGTGGCAGCATTGAAGGGATATTTCATGGACAATTAAGGTCAAATTGAAGTTGTCCTTTCTGTTTAAGGGTAAGAAACCTCTTACTATACATGTATTTAAGATTATCCAAGTTGCGACTAAGTCATTGAAGCTAGAACTTGTGAAATATATATCGAAAGGCTTGGTAGTGATGTTGTTGGATGGTAGACTGTTTTGAGAGGCTTAATATGATTATTATTGATGTTGTTTGGGATGTTTGGTGATTTTTTTGACTTGTAGAAAGTCATATAAATAGGGGAGGTGCTGTCCGTTTAATCATAAAATAGGTTGTGATCAAAACGACCGGTCGGGTCGTTACATCTCCCCCACTTAAACACACGTTCGTCCTCGAACGTACCCAGAGTTGTTCTAAAAGCCCACCAATCGCTGAATAACCTTACCATGCATATAGACGGGGTGATCCCACATCACCCTATTGTATAGGTCTGATAACACCGTTTAACTAAAAAACACAATCCAATTTAGCCCATAAACCATAGAACCACATTTTCACTTCTGAAAACATCAATACGATCAAAACCTCACACCTATACTTTGAATAGACCCGAACTAGCTGTAGTAACCCATGCCTGCAACCTCAAGTGCAATTACCCGATATACCACGTAACTCAAATACATGTAGCGATAACTTCCATTCACAGCAGCTGCACACAACACCCGAATACCAGTAAAAACCTCTTATCAACTAAAGTCTCATTCCAACACTTTCATATACTGCCAATGATAAATGAAACACGCAATAAATCATAACCATCTCTCAGATCAGTCATCCATAAGGTTACTTCTCCTTTGGCAAGGACCATAGCAAATTTCTAAACCGAACCTCGATATTTACCCATCAAACATGCTGAAATCGAATCCGTTTGTATTTATTAATGATCCCCAACGATCTCCTCTAATCCAGCACATTACTCTGGTGACATGACACATCCATACAGACCTAAGCCACAAATTGCACAATACACGCATCAATACGCAACAATCCGAACATACTCAAATCATGAAAATGACTCAAATAAAAGAGCTGAACCTCTAGTTCACTAGTACCACCACAACACAAGACTAAGAACCCGTCTCACATCATAGGAACAGAACACAGGAATCTAACCTACAAGGTCATACCTCCACATATATTCACTACAATGCACGACCTTATTTAAACACTGCTCCACATGGAACCACCTTAAGTCACTATGCTCGAAATCAACAACCACGCACAATTTGATATCTGGAACCAAAGCAATTCATCATACTCACGGTGAAGCAAATAACATACACCACGCACACCCGATAGGACATAACCGATACGACGTTCACCGAGCAACACCAAATTACTCTTCCCGCTCGACTTCCATTAAAAACTCCAATAGAACCGCACCATAGGTGCCTATAACCAACAGATCGTATCGTCTCACAACACAGAAAGGTAACCCATAGATCCCCATAATTACTAATAGCTCAAAACAACCGAAGCAACACATCCTTCGCCAACAACAACTTGAAGTCAACAAACCTGTCTCGATGCCGGACACATATCCCGTATAGGTCTACCAATGGACCATACATCAACTCCAGTTACACACAACAAATAAATAATCCTTCGAAGGTCCACAATGATTGAATCATAGCACATACTAATATCTGACTAACTTACCCACATTTTGCCATCCACAACCACAAGCTAACCTGTATATGAGAACTCCCAGTCTCAAAGTCCATAAAACACATGAATTACCATTTCCTATCCCAATTTCGTCTTCCGAATATACGCCACACCTATCACAGCCAATCATTCCACTATAGATACTCTAAAATTTCCCTGTGCCACCACGCAAACCCGAATATCACCAGTCGATCTAAAAAGAAGGTGCCACAATACTACCAAAGTGCTATCAACTTAATAACATTGCCCTTTTACTAAAACATAGACTCTCGTCAAATCATTTCCAATTAGCAGTACCATTTCCTTAATCATCTGAGGCTACCCGCTGCCTAAGAGTTTTATGAACTTCCTTTCAGAACTGAACTGTAACTCATCTATCCAAGAACTTTCATTGAACCCATCTAGAAGAAAAATCATTACATATCCTATGCTTCTCACACTTGGAGAAATTGCACCTCTCCAACCACGGTAGAAATCAATAAGAACTCTCCCAATTCCATTTGCACAAATTTAACTGCCAGGACTGAATCCTTCTAACTAGACCAAGCTAAGCAAGCCATCAAAACCCAAAAGCATTGTTGCAAAATAGTTGTAGGAACTCATTACCTCAAACACACACAAGGAATTAATCATATCCTTACCATACCGATTTGGTCTACTATCAAGATACCCCATCTATCTAAATTCCTTCTGATTCATCTTCAACTTGATATTCCTTCTTGCTGTAGCACCACAATTTCCTCAACCTAGGCTTATCACACGAAACCCAAGCATAAAGCTACACCGTCTAAGGTTCCTAAGCCGCTGAATACTCTTTAAGTGTTCCCCAAAGCCATTACCATCACCTTCCCGATACTGATATATAGAATCCCATAATTAATATAGAAAATACCACAAGTCTTGCCATCTTCCACTGAAAACTCAGTTTCTATCCATAAGTACAACTTAGAAGCCTCCAATTATTGCATGTAGAGTTTTGAACACAATAGGACCATTCTCTAGAGTCATCCGCACTACTCAAACCGTAGTTAGATTGATTAAACGAACCGAACAACCTGTGCTTCATTAGCACTCCGACACTGCAGAATGTGACCTCATTCCAATATAACCAAGCAACTTCCTGCTCTATGCACCGAGCATTCGTTACCAACCACAACTCAAGTCATTCCCTGATTCTCATACACCCATAAAGCATAACATAGCCTTTATATTGAAATTTCCTTTACTCGAGCCACAACATATTTACAAATACGCCTCAAACTGGAACCATTAGAGCACATAACCGTGCAATCAACTATTCAATAGCGGACTCCCCCACTTGGCTCGAAGCCATAGATCAACACACGCTCAATAACTCATAACGATTATACTCTATTGATGCCATGATACCATAATGAGATTAAACTCAAACCTTTTATAAGCTTGTGAAAAAACAGATCATCTAGAATTTTAACTCTTCTGCAAATCTCGCATTCAACTCTCGCAACAGTTACACCCACTCACTAAGTGACCCAATTTAAGTTGCAACACATATCCCTCACTCACAAATCTAACAGACACATAAGGATCGTACAACCTCAGAACACTTCGCATGAGATAACCCACCTTCTTTGCCTTAAACTAACATTTATGTATGCCTTCCACCGTCATAACCATTACGCAGTCACTTAGTCTTCCTGAGTCTGAACTCATACCGCAACATAAAATTTACTTCACTCCCAACTAGGACACATGAAAAGACTCTTTGCACACCCATAAGTCGGGGCTATACCTCAAATCAAGATGGATACATCTCGCAAGACTAACATACTCATCACATAGTTATCCAGCCATCACTCCCACTAAGAACAATACCGAACATATAAGTTCAAAAATACTTGCTCACACAATCAGCACCTCGGTGCTCAAACTATAGGCAAAAATCTGGCCTCAAGTCCTCCAGACTGGCCCAACATCAACACACAGAGATCATATCTCGCCTCTCGATCAGGGAATCACAAGCCATAAAGGTATATCTGATACTGAGCGCTCATGCGCGCATACGAACGCGTGGAAGGAATTCAAAGAGTTACATTTCAAGCTGAATCAAAGGACGCACGATAAGAATTCAAGAATGTGAAGTTTTCCTAAAGGTTCTATAGCCTCTCGAGGATAAATATAGACGTCTCCGTATTGATTTGTGAGACTCTACTAAACCTGCTCATGACTCGTGAGACCTATGTAACCTAGGCTCTGATACCAACTTGTCACGACCCAAATCCTGACCCTGGTCGTTATGGCACCTCTCGTGAAGACAAGGACACCTCTAATACCCAATCATTCCACTATAGATACTCTAAAATTTCCCTGTGCCACCAAGCAAACCCGAATATCACCAGTCGATCTAAAAAGAAGGTGCCGCAATACTACCGAAGTGCTATCAACTTAATAACATTGCCCTTTCACAAAAACATAGATTCTCGTCAAATCATTTCCAATTAGCAGTACCATTTTCTTAATCATCTGAGGCTACCCGCTGCCTAAGAGTTTTATGAACTTCCTTTTAGAACTGAACTGTAACTCATCTATCCAAGAACTTCCATTGATCCCATCTAGAAGAAAAATCATTACATATCCTATGCTTCTCACACTCGGAGAAATTGCACCTCTCCAACCACGGTAGAAATCAATAAGAACTCTCCCAATTCCATTTGCACAAATTTAACTGCCAGGACTGAATCCTTCTAACTAGACCAAGCTAAGCAAGCCATCAAAACCCAAGAGCATTGTTGCAAAATAGCTGTAGGAACTCATTACCTCAAACACACACAAGGAATTAATCATATCCTTACCACACCGATTTGGTCTACTATCAAGATACTCCATCTATCTAAATTCCTTCTGATTCATCTTCAACTTGATATTCCTTCTTGCTGTAGCACCACAATTTCCTCAACCTAGGCTTATCACACGAAACCCAAGCATAAAGCTACACCGTCTAAGGTTCCTAAGCCGCTGAATACTCTTTAAGTGTTCCCCAAATCCATTACCATCACCTTCCCGATACTGATATATAGAATCCCATAATTAATATAGAAAATATCACAAGTCTTGCCATCTTCCACTGAAAACTCAGTTTCTATCCATAAGTACAACTTAGAAGCCTCCAATTATTGCATGTAGAGTTTTGAACACAATAGGACCATTCTCTAGAGTCATCCACACTACTCAAACTGTAGTTAGATTGATTAAACGAACCGAACAACCTGTGCTTCATTAGCACTCCGACACTGCAGAATGTGACCTCATTCCAATATAACCAAGCAACTTCCTGCTCTATGCACCGAGTATTCGTTACCAACCACAACTCAAGTCATTCCCCGATTCTCGTACACCCATAAAGCATAACATAGCCTTTATTGAAATTTCCTTTACTCGAGCCACAACTGATTTACAAATACGCCTCGAACTGGAACCATTAGAGCACATAACCGTGCAATCAACTATTCAATAGCGGACTCCCCCACTTGGCTCGAAGCCATAGATCAACACACGCTCAATAACTCATAACGATTATACTCTATTGATGCCATGATACCATAATGAGATTAAACTCAAATCTTTTATAAGCTTGTGAAAAAACAGATCATCTAGAATTTTAACTCTTCTGCAAATCTCGCATTCAACTCTTGCAACAGTTACACCCACTCACTAAGTGACCCAATTTAAGTTGCAACACATATCCCTCACTCGCAAATCTAACAGACACATAAGGATCGTACAACCTCAGAACACTTCGCATGAGATAACCCACCTTCTTTGCCTTAAACTAACATTTATGTATGCCTTCCACCGTCATAACCATTACGCAGTCACTTAGTCTTCCTGAGTCTGAACTCATACCGCAACATGAAATTTACTTCACTCCCAACTAGGACACATGAAAAGACTCTTTGCACACCCATAAGTCGGGGCTATACCTCAAATCAAGATGGATATTTCTCGCAAGACTAACATACTCATCACATAGTTATCCAGCCATCACTCCCACTAATAACAATACCGAACATATAAGTTCAAAAATACTTGCTCACACAATCAGCACCTCGGTGCTCAAGCTATAGGCAAAAATCTGGCCTCAAGTCCTCCAGACTGGCCCAACATCAACACACAGAGATCATATCTCGCCTCTCGATCAGGGAATCACAAGCCATAAAGGTATATCTGATACCGAGCGCTCATGCGTGCATACAAACGCGTGGAAGGAATTCAAAGAGTTACATTTCAAGCTGAATCAAAGGACGCACGATAAGAATTCAAGAATGTGAAGTTTTCCTAAAGGTTCTATAGCCTCTCGAGGATAAATACAGACGTCTCCGTACTGATCTGTGAGACTCTACTAAACCTGCTCATGACTCGTGAGACCTATGTAACCTAGGCTCTGATACCAACTTGTCACGACCCAAATCCTGACCCTGGTCGTTATGGCGCCTCTCGTGAAGACAAGGACAACCAATCTAATCTTTCCACTATAGATACTCTAAAATTTCCCTGTGCCACCAAGCAAACCCGAATATCACCAGTTGATCTAAAAAGAAGGTGCCGCAATACTACCGAAGTGCTATCAACTTAATAACATTGCCCTTTCACAAAAACATAGACTCTCGTCAAATCATTTCCAATTAGCAGTACCATTTCCTTAATCATCTGAGGCTACCCGCTGCCTAAGAGTTTTATGAACTTCCTTTCAGAACTGAACTGTAACTCATCTATCCAAGAACTTCCATTGATCCCATCTAGAAGAAAAATCATTACATATCCTATGCTTCTCACACTTGGAGAAATTGCACCTCTCCAACCACGGTAGAAATCAATAAGAACTCTCCCAATTCCATTTGCACAAATTTAACTGCCAGGACTGAATCCTTCTAACTAGACCAAGCTAAGCAAGCCATCAAAACCCAAGAGCATTGTTGCAAAATAGCTGTAGGAACTCATTACCTCAAACACACACAAGGAATTAATCATATCCTTACCATACCGATTTGGTCTACTATCAAGATACCCCATCTATCTAAATTCCTTCTGATTCATCTTCAACTTGATATTCCTTCTTGCTGTAGCACCACAATTTCCTCAACCTAGGCTTATCACACGAAACCCAAGCATAAAGCTACACCGTCTAAGGTTCCTAAGCCGCTGAATACTCTTTAAGTGTTCCCCAAAGCCATTACCATCACCTTCCCGATACTGATATATAGAATCCCATAATTAATATAGAAAATACCACAAGTCTTGCCATCTTCCACTGAAAACTCAGTTTCTATCCATAAGTACAACTTAGAAGCCTCCAATTATTGCATGTAGAGTTTTGAACACAATAGGACCATTCTCTAGAGTCATCCACACTACTCAAACCGTAGTTAGATTGATTAAACGAACCGAACAACCTGTGCTTCATTAGCACTCCGACACTGCAGAATGTGACCTCATTCCAATATAAACAAGCAACTTCCTGCTCTATGCACAGAGCATTCGTTACCAACCACAACTCAAGTCATTCCCCGATTCTCGTACACCCATAAAACATAACATAGCCTTTATTGAAATTTCCTTTACTCGAGCCACAACTGATTTACAAATACGCCTCGAACTGGAACCATTAGAGCACATAACCGTGCAATCAACTATTCAATAGCGGACTCCCCCACTTGGCTCGAAGCCATAGATCAACACACGCTCAATAACTCATAACGATTATACTCTATTGATGCCATGATACCATAATGAGATTAAACTCAAATCTTTTATAAGCTTGTGAAAAAACAGATCATCTAGAATTTTAACTCTTCTGCAAATCTCGCATTCAACTCTCGCAACAGTTACACCCACTCACTAAGTGACCCAATTTAAGTTGCAACACATATTCCTCACTCGCAAATCTAACAGACACATAAGGATCGTACAACCTCAGAACACTTCGCATGAGATAACCCACCTTCTTTGCCTTAAACTAACATTTATGTATGCCTTCCACCGTCATAACCATTACGCAGTCACTTAGTCTTCCTGAGTCTGAACTCATACCGCAACATGAAATTTACTTCACTCCCAACTAGGACACATGAAAAGACTCTTTGCACACCCATAAGTCGGGGCTATACCTCAAATCAAGATGGATACATCTCGCAAGACTAACATACTCATCACATAGTTATCCAGCCATCACTCCCACTAATAACAATACCGAACATATAAGTTCAAAAATACTTGCTCACACAATCAGCACCTCGGTGCTCAAGCTATAGGCAAAAATCTGGCCTCAAGTCCTCCAGACTGGCCCAACATCAACACACAGAGATCATATCTCGCCTCTCGATCAGGGAATCACAAGCCATAAAGGTATATCTGATACCGAGCGCTCATGCGCGCATACGAACGCGTGGAAGGAATTCAAAGAGTTACATTTCAAGCTGAATCAAAGGACGCACGATAAGAATTCAAGAATGTGAAGTTTTCCTAAAGGTTCTATAGCCTCTCGAGGATAAATACAGACGTCTCCGTACTGATATGTGAGACTCTACTAAACCTGCTCATGACTCGTGAGACCTATGTAACCTAGGCTCTGATACCAACTTGTCACGATCCAAATCCTGACCCTGGTCGTTATGGCGCCTCTCGTGAAGACAAGGACAACCAATCTAATCATTCCACTATAGATACTCTAAAATTTCCCTGTGCCACCAAGCAAACCCGAATATCACCAGTCGATCTAAAAAGAAGGTGCCGCAATACTACCGAAGTGCTATCAACTTAATAACATTGCCCTTTCACAAAAACATAGACTCTCGTCAAATCATTTCCAATTAGCAGTACCATTTCCTTAATCATCTGAAGCTACCCGCTGCCTAAGAGTTTTATGAACTTCCTTTCAGAACTGAACTGTAACTCATCTATCCAAGAACTTCCATTGATCCCATCTAGAAGAAAAATCATTACATATCCTATGCTTCTCACACTCGGAGAAATTGCACCTCTCCAACCACGGTAGAAATCAATAAGAACTCTCCCAATTCCATTTGCACAAATTTAACTGCCAGGACTGAATCCTTCTAACTAGACCAAGCTAAGCAAGCCATCAAAACCCAAGAGCATTGTTGCAAAATAGCTGTAGGAACTCATTACCTCAAACACACACAAGGAATTAATCATATCCTTACCATACCGATTTGGTCTACTATCAAGATACCCCATCTATCTAAATTCCTTCTGATTCATCTTCAACTTGATATTCCTTCTTACTGTAGCACCACAATTTCCTCAACCTAGGCTTATCACACGAAACCCAAGCATAAAGCTACACCGTCTAAGGTTCCTAAGCCGCTGAATACTCTTTAAGTGTTCCCCAAAGCCATTACCATCACCTTCCCGATACTGATATATAGAATCTCATAATTAATATAGAAAATACCACAAGTCTTGCCATCTTCCACTGAAAACTCAGTTTCTATCCATAAGTACAACTTAGAAGCCTCCAATTATTGCATGTAGAGTTTAGAACACAATAGGACCATTCTCTAGAGTCATCCGCACTACTGAAACCGTAGTTAGATTGATTAAACGAACCGAACAACCTGTGCTTCATTAGTACTCCGACACTGAAGAATGTGACCTCATTCCAATATAACCAAGCAACTTCCTGCTCTATGCACCGAGCATTCGTTACCAACCACAACTCAAGTCATTCCCTGATTCTCGTACACCCATAAAGCATAACACAGCCTTTATTGAAATTTCCTTTACTCGAGCCACAACTGATTTACAAATACGCCTCGAACTGGAACCATTAGAGCACATAACCGTGCAATCAACTATTCAATAACGGACTCCCCCACTTGGCTCGAAGCCATATATCAACACACGCTTAATAACTCATAACGATTATACTCTATTGATGCCATGATACCATAATGAGATTAAACTCAAATCTTTTATAAGCTTGTGAAAAAACAGATCATATAGAATTTTAACTCTTCTGCAAATCTCGCATTCAACTCTCGCAACAGTTACACCCACTCACTAAGTGACCCAATTTAAGTTGCAACACATATCCCTCACTCGCAAATCTAACAGACACATAAGGATCGTACAACCTCAGAACACTTCGAATGAGATAACCCACCTTCTTTGCCTTAAACTAACATTTATGTATGTACACCTTCCACCGTCATAACCATTACGCAGTCACTTAGTCTTCCTGAGTCTAAACTCATACCGCAATATGAAATTTACTTCACTCCCAACTAGGACACATGAAAAGACTCTTTGCACACCCATAACTCGGGGCTATACCTCAAATCAAGATGGATACATCTCGCAGTACTAACATACTCATCACATAGTTATCTAGCCATCACTCCCACTAATAACAATACCGAACATATAAGTTCAAAAATACTTGCTCACGCAATCAGCACCTCGGTGCTCAAGCTATAGGCAAAAGTCCGACCTCAAGTCCTCAAAACTGGCCCAACATCAACACACAGAGATCATATCTCGCCCCTTGATCAGGGAATCACAAGCCATCAAGGTATATCTGATACTGAGTGCTCATGCGCGTATACGAAAGCGTGGAAGGAATTCAAAGAGTTACATTTCAAGCTGAATCTAAGGACGCACGATAAGAATTCAAGAATGTGATGTTTTCCTAAAGGTTCTACAACCTCTCGAGGATAAATAAAGACGTCTCCGTACCGATCTATGAGACTCTACTAAACCTGCTCATGACTCGTGAGACCTATGTAACCTAGGTCTGATACCAACTTGTCACGACCCAAATCCCGCCCCTAGTCGTGATGGCGCCTCTCGTGAAGACAAGGATAACCAGTCTAACCCAACTCGTCCTTTAAAATAGTAATTTAACACAAATATAGTATAAACATGGTTTAATAGTACCAAATAGCGGAAAGTATGAATAAGAAATGCAGAAATCCAGCCCGACACAGCCCTAACCGGGGTGTCACAAGTCACGAGCATCTACTAGGGTATAAATACAACTGAAAGCCTAGAGTGTACAAATACAGACTAATGAAATGAGGAGAGAGAAAAGCAGTGTTACGAACGTCGGCAACTACCTTGCTAAACTCTGATAACTTTGCCTCCGATCAGCCAAAACATACCTGAATCTGCACACAAGATGCAAGGAGGAATATGAGTACTCCGAATCAGTGAGTAATAATAATAAATAAAGATTGAAAGCAAGAAATCACGCAAAAACACAAGGCATTCCATGCTGAAGCAGTAAAATCACTTTAAACAGTAAAGCAGTGAGAAATCAAGTGAAAATCCCTTTTTCCAACAAGTAAAGCAAGTAGTTTACAAGTGAGTAACAAAAATGATAGAAATGTAAACAGCCCCTCGGCAAAACATGTACAACAAACCGCCCCTCGGGCATAATATCAAAAGAACCAGCCCCTCGGGCTCAATATCAGAACAGTAACAGCCCCTCGGGCTCAATATCAGAACAGTAACAGCCCCTCAGGCTCAATACTAGATCAGTAACAGCCCCTCGGGCTCACTCTCAAAATAGTATCAGCCCCTCGGGCTACCTCACAATCACTCATATCAGCCCCTCGGGCATAGTATCAATCACTCAGAACAATGGGTACCCGCGCTCACTGTGGGTGTGCAGACTCCGGAGGGGCCCCTTACGGCCCAAGCGCTATATCAAGCCACCTCGTGGCATCATCACTCAGCATATCCTCACATCACTCAAGCCACCGCGTGGCATATAAAGTATCTCAGGCCCTCGGCCTCATATCACTCGGCCTCACATCACTCAAGCCACCGCGTGGCATAAATAGTATCTCAGGCCCTCGGCCTCACATCACTCAAGCCACCTCGTGGTATAAATAGTATCTCAGGTCCTCGACCTCATATCACTTGGCCTCACATCACTCAAGCCACCTCGTGGCATAAATAGTATCTCAGGCCCTCGGCCTCATATCACTCAGCATAACCTCACATATGGCCTTCGGCCTCACTTAGTTCGAAAATCATCATAAGCCCCTCGGGCATTTGTACAACAGTAGTTCTCAGCCCAAAATACCATTAAGAAATATCATTTGAGTTTTCAAATCTGCATAAAAGCGGTTGAGTTTGTAAAACAATAATTATCAACAGGACTGAGTTTAAATATAAGTCAAAATAGTGAGGAAATAGTGATAAAAATTCCCAAAGGATTCAAATAATTGGCACGAAGCCCAAGTATGACAATCAGCCCAAATCATGATGATAACAAATAAGTTTCAATCAAATATGCGGTAAAATTATCAATCGGGATAGACCAAGTCACAATCCCCGGTAGTAAAAGACCCCGCGCTCCTCATCCAGCGCGTGTCTCACCTCAATATAGCACCATGATGTGCAAATCCGGGGTTTCAAACCCTCAGGACATCATTTACAATTATTACTCACCTCGAACCGGCTAATCCTCTAGCTCGCGATGCCTTTGTCTCTCAAATCGACCTCCGAGTCGAATCTAGCCACAATAATTCGATTCAGCTAATAAAAATTATAGGAATTAATTCCATATGAAATTCTACATTTTCCATTAAAAATCCGAAATTGCACTCAAAATTCGTCCGTGGGGCCCACGTCTCGGAACCCGACAAAAAAATATGGAATACGGAATATGAAACCTCATCCAACTATGAGTCCAACCATACCAATTTTACTAAAATCCGACATCAACTCGACCCTCAAATCTTCAAATTAAACCAAGAGGATTTTCAAGATTTTCCCAACTAAAATCACCAATTAAATACCAAAACTAGTAATAGATTCGGGTAATCTAACCAAAATTAAGTTAAGAACATTTACCCCGTTGTTTTCTCTAAAAATCTCCCGAAAATCGCCTCTCCCCGAGCTCCAATTTAGTAAAAATGGAAAATGGGACGAAACTCAACATTCTGTCCAGAATTTCCGTGGTTATTGTTCACGCATTTTACTGTTCATGGGTACTGTTCACGGTACTGTTCATATGTACTGTACACGGATACTGTTTATGTTTACTGTACATGGTACAGTACACGGATACTATTCACGCAGGTGCGGTTACTGCTCACACGTGCGACAAATGCAGAAACTACCCAGAAAATTGCAACAGCTTCTCTTTTCACTAAAAAGGCTCTAACTCCATCATACGAACTCGGAATTTGATGATTCTTGTTCCTATGAGTCACAAATAAAAATACGAACATATCCCTTCAGTCAAAACTCAATTTAGAGCTCATTTTCTCAGTTCAATACCCATTTCGCTCGTTAAACAATTAACTCATGTTTCATGTCTAAAACCCAATCGCGACTTGATGAAATTAGACCAAACTTTCCAGATCAGTCTGATAATTCATTATCAACATTCCGGAAGTCTCGAAATAAAAATTCAATCTCTAGAACTAAAAATGAACCTTTGGATCATTACATGCTTATGCTCAAAACGGCAAAATCTTCCAAAAACAATTCCAAAAAATATCCGAGCCTCATGGGACCCCGACCAAACATGACAACACATCCCATAACATAATTCAAACTTGTTCCAACCTTCGGAATGCTCAAAACAACATCAAAACATCAAATCACCCTCAGATTCAAGCCTAAGAATTCCAAAACTTCCGAAATCCGAATTCGAACAAAAAGTTGACCAAACAACGTCCAAATGACCTGAAATTTTGCACACACATCACAAATGATATAACAAAGCTACAGCAACTCTCGGAATTCCATTCCGACCCTCGGATCAAAATCTCACCTATCAACCGGAATTCGCCAAAATATTAACTTTGCCAATTCAAGCCAAATCCTTCCACGGACTTCCAAAATGCATTCCGATCGCGCTCCTAAGTCATAAATCACCCAACGAAGCTATCCAAATCATAAAATTTCTGATCCGAGCTCATATACAAATAAGTCAACTCTTAGACAAACCTTTCAAATTCAAAACTTTCAACTGAGACTGTTCCTTCAAATTCATTCTGATTTTTCCTGAAAACCAAAACCAACGGTCTACATCAGTCATAATACGTTACACAAGGAAAGTCATGCCCGGGAACTAGCGATCAAAGTGCAAAAGTTCAAAACGACCGGTCGAGTCGTTACAGTTTCAATAAGGTTTCGATTTTTTCGATTGCAATTTATTGATTTTGGGGGCTTATCGATTACACCAATAAAAAAATTTGCGAGATTCCACGGAAAGTATATCGCTATAAACACGCCTAACTAATATGGACAAAAAGAAGCTAAAATAAGACGAACACCATTTATAACATAAAAATTGTGTCAACAAGCACATGCAACAAAACTAAAGTAAGGGATCAAATGTATTCCACCAACACTCCAATGGTATAAAAAAACAAAACAAAATACATCATCACGGCTAATTCTGTTTTTCATTAATTTGAACTTCATTCCCTTTATCTTTTAATATGATCATTCCTTAAATGTGGTAGAGGAAACAATAGGGTTAGGGACTTAGGGTAAAGGAAAGGGTATTATAGAATAAGGGGATTGTTTTTGTCTTTTTAGTATATCTTATCGGTTTATCTATAAACCGATAACCGAAGATGACAAAATCAAAATCAAAATCGATAACTCGATAAGGAAAATTTCGAAATCAAAATTGAAATCGATAAATTGATAAATCGATATCGATAAACCGATAACAAATAATCGGTTCGATTTATCGATAAACCGATTCAAATGCACACCCCTAATCTCGGCAAGAACAACTTAAGACATTAAGTAACATTTCCAAATATCGGGGATTTTTCAGAACCGGGCTTTATTTCCTTCCCTACATCACTCTGGGTTTTCCTTTTGATTTATTTTTCCCTAACTAGTCAGTATGCAGGCCGAAACAAATAAATGTTCACATATCACGTAGGATGCATCAGGATGGTCTATTATTTTGGGTATACCTGTCCTAGACGGACCCAACCCCTGTGTTGAGTCCCCTAAGTCAAATGCACATGATGAAAACAAACGTTCCTACTAGGAATCCGGCATAAGACTGTGTTTTTCTAGGTTTAAATCCTAGGGTTGTGTTCTAGACCTGGCTTACCCGAGCGGACAACTAGAGCCGAAGAGGGGGCAACGTACTGGGAGCACTGAAATCTACCCGACCTTGTTGCTGGCCCAACCACATTCTTATTTGGTATAACTTCTACAGAAAAAGCGGGCCACGTGAACGTATGCACCATTTTCAGAAGACTCAGAGGGGTGGCATAAGAAGACAGTTATATACAATTCAAATAATATCAAAGCGGTAAACAGACAGCATTTAGCACAAAAGGTTCACAGAATACAGTAATATTAACAATAAATGAATCCAAGTAAAAATATTTTAACAAGCTCGAATTCTTGAACCCTGAACCAGAAGTTCTGGGTTCTTTTCCCAGCAGAGTCGCCAGAGCTGTCACACCTCCTTTTTACTACCCCCGGAAGGGTATAAGGGAGTTTTTTCAATTTAAGTGACAACCGAAACGGGATTATTTATTTAAAATTCAGAGTTGCCACTTGGGATAATTTATGGTGTCTCAATTCACCGGTTTAAAATCCCGAATCGAGGAAGTTTGACTCTATTTACGGTCTGCGAACACACAAATCCGGGTAAGGAATTTTGTTAACCCGGAAGAAGGTGTTAGGTATTCCCGAGTTCCGTGGTTCTAGCACGCTTTGATCATACTTGGCTTAATATTGTCTAATTACTCAATTTTAGAACCTATGTGCATTTGTCTCTTTTTAATTAAAAATTATCTTGAAACAGGTACGCGCACATGTACTCATTTGTTTGGCGCATCAAAAATCATGTCACGCGAACGTGTCCACAATTAGTAATGCTTTATTATTATTAAGAAAATTTGGCCAAAGTTGCACGAACACATACGCCAATTTTGTTTTTAAAATCGCAATCATGTCACGCGAATGTGTCCACAATCACAATGATATATTAAACGGGCCTAGAGCAACTACGAGCATTTGTCATTTTTATATCTAAGTCATAAGAAATTAATACGAGGGTCATATATGATTGAATCATAGATGGCACACCCCAGACTATTATTAGCCTATGAAAATCAATTTTATTATTAAGAAAGTTTGTTCGAAGTTGCGCGAACGCATACTCCGAATTGGTTTTTAGAATCGTAATCATGTCACACAAACGTGTACACAATCACAATAGTATTTTTTTTAACACGCGCCTAAAGGCTTTTCTACGAGTGCTCATTTTTAATATATTATCAAAGTATTTATGAGGGCCATAGATGATTTAGCTAAAATGACACACCTCAATCTATTAAAACAATGGCACTTAATTAAGCCTAAGGGACATTAATATTTGCAAGAGACAAATTGTTACTATTATCTAGAAAATTAAAAATCTGTATTGGGAACCTGGGCTGAAATTAAACCCACGAGAATGAGCAGGTGAAAAGGACAACCCAAACGACTTAGCCATTTTCGACTAGGCCAGCATTGAGCCCAGCTCCAAAAATTTCCAAATAAAAACATTCAAACTCGAGTTTTAGCGATTGCTAGCATGCTAAACGAAATATGACACACAAAATTGATTTAAACTTTAAATCAAATTCCCTATTGAAATCCTTTTCTTATTGGAATCAACCAACACTTAAGGACACAAATTGATGCTGAAGACTGTTGGGAGACCATATTTGGTCGCTCCAGGCCTCGTGACAAACATGCCAATTCACATGGCCAAAAATTAAGCCCACATTCAAACTGAAAAATACAAATACACAAATCATAAAGAAAGAACATGATACTAAAAAACTGGAAATCAATATGCTGAATCGACTGCATTATTCACATGACATTCAAAGCATTGATATTATCTATACTAATCAATCATAACAACCCTAGATAAAAAACATGTTGTTTAGGAAGGAAATCTTTGACTAACTTCGATTTTCAGAACCAAAACAAACTAAAAATGACTAAGGACTACTGACATTACTACCATTTAGTTGTGAACTAAAGATTTACTTTTAGAATCCAACAGCCCCTAATAATGACTACATAAACCATTATGGTTGCCATGAAATGGCCAAAACAATACATGAAATCGACTAAGCTAAACTGATCACTCACATGGATACTAAGTCAATGTTAAATGTCCAGATCCAGAATATCTACACAAAACCAAATTACCAAGCTAAACAAAATGTAAATAACATACATATAAGACCCTAGTTTTCACATCTTGAACACCCAAATTATAGCACAAAGAGAATACATTCTTTATAGCTTCATTTGTCATTCAAAAGTTCATAGGAGTACTTGGAAATCAAGAACAAAAGCAAAATGGGGTGAGGATTTCAGCCAACAGACAATAGCAACTAAATCAGCAACACACAACCACCAACTTAATCCATATTTGAATTAGAAATTCAGGGAAATCCAGAGGAAAGCTTCAGGATACTTTTCTTTTTTACTCCAGAAAACCAGAAGCAAGCTAATTCAGCCTTTTATCCAACAATGCAGAGTTTTCTTTTGTGTTTCTTTTCTAATTCTGAAATCTATCAGTGTGTGTATATTTTTAATGTTCTAGGTGCAGAGAATAGTACTTGAAATCCTCCTTTTGAGTGAAGGAAATGCAGCCCTTTATAGGCCTCTAAGGCCATGTGCTCAAAAACCACCCTTGGGAATTATTCCCAGCCTGTAGGGCATCGCTTTTAACTGGCTGGACAGCTGGCTGTCCCTTATTGGCTCAACATTTTTGTGCAACCAAATGGGGACAGCTGCCCCAGGTTCTAGAACCTTCCTACACCAATCCTTATCTGAAATTCTATTCCTAACTCCCAAATTACCCCCTAAGTTCCTAGTTGTTCAATTTAACACCCTAAAAGCCTTAGGCATTTATAAGCCAAGGCAAACAATTCTCTAACAGAATCCATAGGCAAATAGAATCAAATGACATCAATTTCTAAAACCTAACTAGGTTTAACATGAAATGAAATCAGAAACGATCCAACATTTGAACAATTGAAACTGACATTATCAAGAAACAACCAATGAATGACCTATTTTGAGATTCAAGCTTCGAAACAATTAAATCAACCATTTAACAGGGAATCAGATTTCCCCGAGATACTAACATGCTATTTTCAAAACAAATTTCATTAAACACAAAATAAACTCTATTTGAAAAACTGGAAGCCTAATGACCTAATGGCAAACTTAAGAATTAATCCTAAACTAACTGACTATACTAATGATTAAGTACAACAACTAATTAACAAACTTAAAATAAGAACCCTAAGTCATGCAACTAAACAGAAACAAAACCAATGAAGAACAAACCTAGAGAAAGAAGAGGAGAAAAACAGTGGGAAACAAATAAAAACGAGGCAAAAGAGATTTACCCTTGCTTGCTTCAAACGGAACCCATTATGAACTTGACTGGCCTCTTCAAAGAACGAAGTGAACCTTTAACTATCATTAATCGACTATCCTTAACAAGGAACAATCGATTATTGACGGTTTGAGGTTCGCTTGACCACATACTGACCAAGAAAGGAAAGGGGGGGGGGGGACTTAGGGCTTTTCCGGAACCCTTGATTCAAAATTTGATGGAATTGGGGCTGATTTGAGAGGAAACAAAAGTATATTTGGGGAGAGGAAGAATGAGGGATTACATATTGTGAGTTTGGGGTTGTTTGGGCGAGTTAGTTTTTTTTGGAGATTCTGAGTTTAGATCCAAGATTCGAGACGTTTGAGGGGGATTTGGGGAAGAATATTAGGAGATTTGGAAGAGGAGGGTGAGGAGATCCTATGGTGTCAATTTGGAGGGGATTAAAGTGGTCTGGGGTGTCACCGCCGGCGGAGACGGCGGGTTTTTTTTAGGGCGGCGGTCTCTAGGGTTTGGAATTGAGAGAGGCGAGAGTGAAGTGGGGGGGAGAGGTCTGAGGGGGTGGGGCTTGGTTCAGACAGTTAAATACACAAGGGGACCCAATTTCCAGTCCGTTGGATATCATTGATCCAACGGTTGAGATGGGGGGGGGGGGGTAAACGGGGTCGTTTTGTTTAATGGGGAGGGTCTGGAAATGATTGGGCCGGGCAAATCTGGGTCCTAATAACGAACTGGGCTGGATTTTGTGTATTAAGCATTGACCCAACTTCTAAAAATAATCCTCTTTTCTAAATTCTTTTTCTTTTGTTTTCTTTTTCTTTCTTTAATTAATAAACCTAAGTTATATTCCTAAATTAATCTAAATTGTTAAGTTAAGCTAATTATCTAATTAAAAAATAATTGACCCTAAATTAAAGGAGAAAAACTAATAATCTAAAATTAAAAGCTAAGAATGTAAAAATGAGCCAATTTTTGTGATTTTCATTTTTAAATAAAACAACTAATTTACCAATTAATCCTAAAAATATGAAAATGAAACCTAAATGCATGATATTTTTTGGCATTTATATAATTTTAACAAAAATGAACATGTACAGAAATGCAAACAATTAGCACAAATTCCCACAAAATCGCATAAAATTGTAAAAAATGGAAAAATTGTTTTTCTTGTATTTTATGGGAGTAATTCTTATAGGGCAAAAATCACGTACTCACACCTTATATATATTTTCTTGACTGTCTGGTCATCCCATGTTATGTATGTTCATGTCATTATCTTTCATTGTTGGTTGTTCATGATCCATGTCTACCATTTATATTGATCTCGTCCTAAGTAAGGTTAGATAAAATGTACGTTGGTGCTCGACAAGTATGGCCCGGGTGCTAGTCATGACCCTCCAGTTTGGGTCGTGACAACTTAGCCTTAAAGTGTAGATGAAACAGCAGAGATGACAGTTTGGAGAACAAGTTTTCCGGATACAACAATGATGAGATCAAAAAGCGAGAAAGTAAATTGTATTAAGCTTTGTATAGAATGTAGTGTAAGTTAGCCAGAAAATTCGTGTCCCTTACAATGATAGCTGAGCTCACTATTTATAGTTGTGTCTAGGGAAGGAGGTCCTAAGATCGTGCCCTCCTTTAATGTCAATTATGAGGATCATTGATGAAGATGTAACGATGAACATAAATGCCAAATTCTCTGTAATGGGCCATCACTCTTAATGCCACAAAATATTCTTTATTAAATGTCACCAGATGCAGACCATTTAATACACCTTTATGAAAATTATCCCTTCTGGTGACAAGCGAAATAATTGTGTTCGGCCTTGGGTTCCACTTGTCCTTCCTTTAGATGACCACATGTCATATCATATTTCACTCCCCCTACTTTCCAGTGACATAACTTTGTATTACCGAGAAGTTGGTAGAAATACTCTTTTGGCGGGAATTACTATAACTCCCTTTGCAGGCTTCTAACGGTTGACTAGACGCACGTCTCTCCGTACTTAATGCCCCGAACATGCGTCATCCCACAATTTAGCACAACTTTTTCCAATTATCGAGGTAATCATGGCCATGAATTTAGCCGCCAAAATTTTAATTATACGCATCATCCTTTTTCCTTTGTACTCCATAATTTTCCAAGCTTTTGATTTGCACCTTTGTTTTCCATCTTCTCTCTAACTCTCTTCAAACAAAAAACCTTTTCCTTCTTCCATTCAATGGCTTCCTCTTCAAAGCGCGCCAGTTCTTCAAAGAACAAGAACAAGGCCGAAGATTCTGCTCCTCCAATAGTGGATTCCATCATCCCTAGAAGTCTCAATACCACAAAAGACTTCGAAGAGAAGTTCC
This sequence comes from Nicotiana tabacum, assembly GCF_000715075.1. Classification (NCBI taxonomy): domain Eukaryota; kingdom Viridiplantae; phylum Streptophyta; class Magnoliopsida; order Solanales; family Solanaceae; genus Nicotiana; species Nicotiana tabacum. The sequence continues at coordinate 102,350,395 of NC_134080.1, read as the reverse complement.
CTACTGCTAACCCTCGTACATAGGCTGTTAGTAGGTACTCTTCTTCAATTCGTCCTTCCAGTATTCCTATAGTGAAGGAAGACTATCGCTGCCATGAGTTAGATATTATTGCTCCTGACCTATCGAAGCGAGTGACCCTTCCCAGGGAGGGTTTTACATATTTTTACATGTATCCCTTAACTTTGGGTGCATTTTCTTTGAGTGGAGAGTTGGATTTCGTGATTGCAAAATTTTGCCTCCGCTACCAAGTGTGTTTGACACAGGTAAGTCCTTCGGTGTACAATATAGTTGCCTGCCTTCGGTATTTATGCCAGGAGACTGGAGAAGAGCTAACCTTAGCTCGTGTGATGAAACTCTACTCTCCCAAGATTTTCCATGGTGGTATGATAAACCTCTGCAAACTTGGCCACCATGCTTTGTTGACTAGCATGGATGATGATAACAACCGTGAGTGGACGGAACGATTCGTTGTAGTTGCCACCAATAATATCATTCCAACAACGACTTCATCCTTTCCGGTCGCTTGGAATCGCACTCGTAAGAACTTCATTTAATATTTTCTTTTACTAAATATTCCTCTATAGCCGTATTGACCCTTTACTCTTTGCATGTTTCAACAACTCGATGGATCCCACCGGTGGTGGAAGGCTTGGACCAGTGGGTTCAGAAGATCTTGGACCTTACGACGCCTGGAACTCATTTGTGGAAAGAACTGGCCCTTAAATACGGGTGGAAGGCCAAAAATTAGGGTAATTTAAACTTACCTTATTTCCATTTTTTATGTAAAGAACTTGGTTGAACCCTCCTGACTTGTCCACGAAATTAGGTCTACCTGCGAGCTTTGTTGCTGTCCTTGAGGAGGACGTCTTGGCTGATCCTGCTGATGCAGTGAGGCTGCTTCAGGAGGCACTTACTCGAACAAGTATCTCCAGACATGCTTCAAGCACAAACGCCTCTTTACGGAGTCCCCGACTAGAGGATAAACAACCAAAGAGAAGATGTTGCTCCGCGGCCGAGGAAAAGAATAAGTGGGCAAAGACTAATGCCCTTGATTCATCGCGGAAGTTTTGATCACTGGCATTCCTCCCGAGCTGGTCATATACACCATGATGATCGACAATGATCGAGAAGCTAGTGATGATGGGGCTTCTCTACACAGAAGGTGACATTCATAATCAACTCAATAGAATGCTCAATCTTTTGAGTTTGTTACACCAACCGAGGACGGCGTCTCGATGCTCTAGAGGGAGTTTGATTTGGTAGAAAATGCCAACTCCCGTTATCGGGTCCCAACTACTGTGCCTGGTACTGCGAGGCTGAGTACCGAATCCCTACCATATTTTGTTGGCGAGCATCCAATTACCAGCACTGCATTTGATACAACTGCTTCACACCCTTCAACTCCATCAGCTTCATCCCCGTCTTCACCAGCACCATCAACTGCTACATCCCTTCTATTTTCATCTACTCTTCCACCAGTAACTGCTACATCATCTCCACCCACCACATCTGATCACGAAGGAGATGTTCCTCCTCCTTAGTCCCCAGTTCATGGGAATTTGGGGCAAAATTATGCTGCCCCTTATGAAGATCCCCATAGAAGAAGGAATGTTACTCTTTCAGTCTCTACCAGATGCAACCTGCTATCTCGGCCGGTGGAGCTTGCTAATTATTTGAAGCCTTTGGCTTCAAGGGAAGACTGGGAAAAGATTCAAGCACTCTCGGGGGAGTGTTCGTTGAACAACGCCATGCACAATGCTGCAGCGGTGCGTTCCTTTCTTCCTTTGTTATTTCTTCTACTTTTGTATGAATGTATTCTATGTTTTACTTCTCTTGTTTTGTAGGCCAACTTTCTTGCTTCCGAGGGTCTTCAGAGTTTGATTCATGGGAAGGAGGAACTTACTTCTAAGCGGGATCAACTTTTGGTGGAACGGGACCAAACTGTTCTCCGCCTCTGGGAATTGGAAAACAAAGCTACTGAGGCTGTTGTTTTGGAGGCTCGTTTGCAGCAAAGCGAGTAAGAGGTGGTAACCCTTAGCCAAGAAATTGGCCCGCTGAGGGTTAGATTAGATGAAGCTAAGGCCAAATGGGATTCAGTATAGGACGTCGTTCTTGCTGCAATGGAGCGCGAGGCTGCCACTGCTGAAAAAGTGACTGACTTAGAGGCAGCCTCGAACTCCAAAATCGAAGAGCTTGCTGCTGCGGGGGGCGAAACAAGCCCAGTTGGAAGAGAAGTACATGAAAACTATCGAGCATAACAGCCTCTTTAGTTCAACTGTCCGCGACCTTAATGTTAGCCTCAGATCTATTAGGTCCACCCAGGAAAGCCTTTCTGCCGAAGTAACTCAACTCAAAGAAGAACTTAAGCACCGAGCGACTTCCCTCATTGTTGAAAAAACTTACGCTATGTACAACATGGGGAGAAAAACCTTGGAAGAGGCCAAAGCATGTATAATTGACTTTGATGCCGAAATTTCTAAGGCCTGAGAGCTTGAGTTGGCTGCTAAAAATGGACTCCCGGCATAGTCTGATGCTCCTGGTTCTTCCGGTTCCAGTACTGAGTCCTCGGGGACTGAAGAGGAATCGGAGGGGGATGATGTTGAAGACCAAACCGGGGAAAACGACGAGCCATCGCTGGATCCACCTAATTCTCCCGGGAATGGAGACACTTCTCTTCCTCCTGGTTCTAGAGATACTGCAGTTTAGCTTTTCTTTTCTTTTTCTCATTCTTGTACTTTTGTAGTTTGGCACGTTCTTGTAAATAAAAACATATTTTTTGCTCAAGTATTGTTTGAGTCTCACTTTCGTTTGAATATCCATGCAAGTCTTTTAACCTTTGCATTTGCTTAAGAATTCTGTGCCTTTTTTTAAGTTCACGCTTTATTATGTGTAGTCTCGGATGCATTTTCCTCGAAGCACTTTGGTTCCGAGCGTTAACCCTTTTACGTGAGGGTATCTATAAGTATTTGCACAAATTTACTTTTTGCGTCCTTTTGTATAGGTCTTCTGTCATGACCCCAGTTCGCCCTCCGTGAACTATCGTGACGGCACCTAGTCTCTATGACTAGGTAAGCCTAGAAAATGCGGAACATAAACGAAACTTGCGGAAGAAATAATCAAAAGCCAAAATAAGCGAATGAAAGCAATAGTTAAAATGCCACTCGGCATATACAACACAACATTCTCAGAATCAACTACACTATCCCAAAACCCGAAAACTCACGGAATCACAAGCCTTTGGATATCTACAATGTCTAACTCTAGAATATCTAACAAGGGAAAGAAATAAAGAAGGGCAAATGTTTAAAAGCTAGAATAGAAAGGGACTTCTCGGTCTGCGGACGCGGAAGATATACCTTGAAGTCGCTAGAGCAGTCACCTCGCCTCAAGGGTGATAGGATTGAGTCACAGTACCTAGATCTGCACATGAAAAACATGTGCAGAAGGGGCATGAGTACACCACAACGGTACTCAGTAAGTGCCAAGCCTAACCTCGGTCGGGTAGTGACAAGGAAGGTCAGGGCCCTATTGAGGGTAAATAAAATATAAGGGCTAACAGTGTGAAATAACACAGTATAAATAAGTTCAACAGTAAGAAATGACATAGAATTGAAAGAACAACAACAACTAGAACAGAGACAAAATAAATCACGGGAAAGAAATATAGCTCAACATAGAGGTAACAATAACTATCCAGTGGATCTCCCGGGATACCGTTCCGTAGTCCATCATATATATGTTCATATATATCCGAAGGATCTCCCGGGATCCCGTCCCATAGTCCAACTATCAGTGTGCGGGGATCTATCGGAATCCCGATCCGTAGTCCCAAATATAAATACCTAGTACTGGGGGAATCTACCAGGTGCAGTCCCGTAGTTCCATATAACTATGCAGGGGGATCTACCGGAATCCCACATCCGTAGTCTTGAACAGACAAAAGGGATCTACCAGAATCCCACATCCGTAGTCCCAAATAAACAGACAAAAGGGATCTATCGGAATCCCACATCCGTAGTCCCAAAATAAATACACAGCAGCAACAGGAAAATATAAATAGCAAAATTTCATATTAAGCAACAAGTGATTCTAGCCTAACATGCTGCACAGAATTAAGGTAAGGCAGGTTGAACAAATAAAGCAATTTAGTCACTTAGATATGCTTTCCTAAGCTAACAACAGGCTTAATAGTGCAAGTAATAAAAATAGGAAAGGAAACATACTAGTGATTACTTAATGAAAAACCGGATTTCCAATAATTAGCACAAGTACGCACTCGTCACCTCACGTACAAGGCATTTCAATTACCAAATATACCAATCCTAAGGGGAAGGTCCCCCACACAAGGTTAGACAAGCCACTTACCTCGAGTCGGCTTAAAATCAATCGGAAACCACACTCTTGCCACGAGTACTCGACTCCAAATGGCCCGAATCTATTCAATTCAATTTCATAATGTAAATAACACTTCAAGTAACTGATTCTACAATTAAATTCTAAGCTAATATGCGAAATTAGGTAAAATGACCAAAACGTCCCTCGGGCCCATGTCTCGGAATCGGGTAAAATTTATATTTCCAGAATCCTCACATTCTCACGAGTCTAACCATACCAAAATTATCCCAATCCAATGTCAAGTTCCCAATTAAAACTCAAATTCTTAGTCTAAGAACTTTCCCCCAATTTTCATACAAATTCCGAAATTAAAGGATGGATTCATGTTTAGTATGGGTTACAAGCAAAAAGGAGTTAAGAATTGTTACCCAATCGATATATCTGAAAATCCCTCAAAATCTCGCTCAAATCCGAGCTCCCAAGCTTAAGTTTTGATAAAAATGGCTAAACCCTCGATTTTGAACTTAAACATTCTGCCCGAGCGCGTTCTTCTTCGCGAACGCGAGGCTACGGTCGCGAACGCGATGCACTAAAGTTCCACTGGCCAGTCTCCCTCTTCGTGAACGCGATGATCATTTCTCTTCTCCTAAGCGAACGCGAGACTGCCTTCGCGGATGCGTAGGCACAAAGTCCCACAGCCTCGCGAACGCGTAAGCTCCTTGGCGAATGCGAAGCATTAATTCCCACCAGCCGCAGCTTCTCTTCGCGAACGCGAGACCCCACTTGCGTACGTGAAGAAGGAAACCAGAACTGACTGTTGCAACATTTTTCTGCAATTCTCTAAGTCCAAAAATGACCCGTTGAGAATCCGAAACACACCCGAGGCCCCCGGGACCTCAACCAAACATGCCAACCAATCCTAAAACATCATTCAAACTTGTCGCAACCTTTGAAACGGTCAAAATAACATCAAAACACCTATTTTTCATCGGATTCAAGCCTAAGAATTCCAAAAACTCTAAAAATACACTTTCGATCAAAAAGTCTATCAAACCTCGTTCGAATGACCTGAAATTTTGCACACACGTCACATTAAACACTATGGAGCCACTCCAACTTCCGGAATTCCATTCCAACCCTCGGATCAAAATCTCACTATCGAACCGGAAACTTTAAAAATTCAACTTTCGGCATTTCAAGCCGAAATTAGCTACGGACCTCCAAAATACAATCCGAACATGCTCCTAAGCCCGAAATCACCCAACGGAGCTAACGGAACCATCGGATTTCCATTCCGAGACCGTCTTCACATTGTTCTGACTATGGTCAACTTTCCAACACTTAAGCTCTCATTTAGGGACTATGTCCCAAAATTCTCCGAAACTCAAAACCGAACATCTCGGCAAATCAAAATAGCAGAAAGAAACTTGGGAAAAGCAGTTAATGGGGGATCGGGGCGTAAATTCTTAAAACGACCGTCCGGGTTGTCACATCCTCATACACTTAAATATTCATTTGTCCTCGAACGAGCATAGAGACATACCTGAAGTAGTGAAAAAGTGAGGGTAACGGCTGCGCATATCCTGCTCGGTCTCCCAGGTCGCCTCCTCAACCGGCTGGCCCCGCCACTAAACCTTTACTAATGCAATGTTCTTTGTCCTCAACTTTCTAACCTGCCTATCCAATATTGCCACTGGCTCCTTAACATAGGATAGATCTTTATCCAACTAGACTGAACTGAAATCCAACACGTGCGACGGATCATCGTGATACCTCCGGAGCATAGAAACATGAAATATCGGATGAACTCCTATCAAGCTAGGAGGTAATGCAAGCTCATAAGCAACCTCCCCAACATGCCTCAATATCTCAAAAGGACCAATAAACCTCAGACTCAACTTCCCTTTTTTCCCAAATCTCATAACGCCCTTCATAGGTGAAACCCGAAGCAGAACCTGCTCTCCAACCATATAGGAAACATCATGAACCTTCAGGTCCGCGTAACTCTTCTGTCTGGACTGGGCTATACGAAGTCTATCCTGAATCACCTTAGCCTTATCCAAAGCATCCTGAACCAAGTCTGTGCCCAACAATCTAGCCTTACCCCGCTCAAACCAAGCCACCAGGGATCTACACCTTCTCCCATATAAAGCCTCATACGGTGCCATCTGAATGTTGGACTGATAGCTGTTATTGTAAGCAAACTCTGCCAATGGCAAGAACTGATCTCAAGATCCTCCAAACTATCCTCAAGAATCTGAATAGTGCGCTCGGACTGTCCGTTCGTATGAGGGTGAAATGTTGTACTTAACTCCACCCGAGTACCCAACTCATGCTGAACGACTCTCTAGAATCGTGATGTGAACTGAGTACCTCTATCTGAAATGATGGAAACTAAAATCCCATGCAAGACAAACAATCTTCCAGATATAGATCTCCGCTAACCGCTCCGAGGAATAAGTAGTACACATAGGAATAAAGTGAGCGGACTTGGTCAACCAATCCACAATCACCCAAATAGCATCAACTTTCTCAAAGTCCGTGGGATCCCAACTATAAAGTCCATGTTGATCCGCTCCCACTTCTACTCCGGAATCTCTATCTACTGAAGCAACCCTACCGATCTCTGGTGCTCATACTTCACCTGCTGACAGTTGAGGCACCGAGATACAAATCCAACTGTATCCTTCTTCATCTGTCTCCACCAGTAGTGCTGCCTTAAATCCTGATACATCTTTGTGGCACCCGAATGGATGGAATACCGCGAACTATGGGCCTCCTCTATAATCAACTCTCGAAGCCCATCGACATTGGGTACACAAATCCGACCCTGCATCCTCAACACCCCATCATCACCAATAGTCACATCTCTGGCATCACCGTGCTGAACCTTGTCCTTGAGGACAAGTAAATAAGGGTCATTAACTCGGAAAATGAGAAATTTGCTAAGGACAAGGATAAAGACACCGTGCTGAACCTTGTCCTTGGCTAAACTTTTCCGGAATGAGAAAATGAGAAATTGAACCCCGATTTGGAGTCAGAGTTGAATGAAACTTGTATGATTGGACTCATATTGAATGGATGTTCGGGATTTGTGACTCTTGTCAGGTTTTGGGGTGAGGGCTCGGGGTTGAATTTTTGGGTTGACTTTGCATATATGTATAAAGATCAAATTTTTATTGTTTGGAGTTGTTTGCTATGCCTTATTTAATGTTATTGAGTTATTTTTGGCTAAATCCGAGACGTTCGGAGATCGATTCGCGTGGGAAGACTTCAAGTGTATTTATTTGGCTTACTTGAGGTAAGTATCTTACCTGAACTTGGTTGAAGCACTAGTTTCCATAGCTATTTGTGTTATCTACATGCTATGGGTGGCACACATGTGAGGGGTTGAGCCTATGTGCGTGCACCGAGGTTTTATCCATGCTCGATGTAGTGCTTAGGCTATGTTATGCCTTGAATTGATTGCTAAGCTTCATGCTATCATGCTTCTTATGTTTGTACTTCATTTCTGAGCTAATTGAATCATGTTATAGGTTATTCAATGGTTAATCTCCTATTAAAAAATATGTCCATTGCTACTTTGCACCGTAATCTCCTAATTTGAACTGTGGTCGTACACTTCGCACATGCCTAACCCTTAGTATGTCACTTATATTAGTCAATGATTATGTAATTTGATATCCATATTCTTGTATATGCTTTTTGTGTGATATGGACTGGGTTGATAGCACATGAGTGGTCCATTCGGATACGAGATATGATAACACGTGAATGGTCTGTGCGATTGTTATATATGGAACACGTGTTGTTCATGAAGCATGTAGATAAGGATCCATCCCCCTAAGGTCATCCTCTCATGTTTCTCTCTTGATAGTGTACATGCGGTATGAGGAAAACTAATCAGTGTTTGAGTATTGATTTCTTCTCTACTTGCAATATCCTTCGATGTATATATGTTTTATTTGCATATATTCTCTATATGCTTAGATATGGAATGTATACATGCTCCGTTATGAATATCTTCTCTATATGCTGTTTGGTTTGACTAGTAAGAGCACGATACATATCTTCTAAATATGTCTACCTATGCACCCAACACCTGATAATAGATACATATCCTCTCTATATGCTGGTTTGTTAACTGATACAGGGCTTGGCACATTATCTCTTGTGCACCGAAGTGATTTCATATGTGGTTTATGGTTAAATGGTACTATTACTATACTTGTGAAATTCATGAATTGAGTAGGTTATTAGCGAGTTTCATTGATAATTCTTGCTACTAATACCTTACTGAGGTTAGTTATGGTACTTGCTGAGTACATGGAGTCGGTTGTGCTCATACTACACTCTGCACTTAATTTTGCAAATCTAGGAGTTGGACCTAGTCGAGAGCTGTTTGATTTTGCTGCAATTTGCTGAGAGGCAAGGTAGAGCTGCAACATTTCGTCTGCAGTATTTGGCGTCTCTTTCCATTTCAGTTGATGTTATTATTGTTTAGATAGTACTTTCATTTTGTATTTTCTGACTTGCATTTCTCTTGTAGAGCTCATGACTCTGTATTACCAGTTATATGGGATTTTATTTATTGAAGCAGTATTGATGACATTTGGCTTTAGACTTGTACTATTTCTATTGATTTTATGTCTTGTTCCGCTATTGTTATGTTGGGCTTGCCTAGCAAGTGAGTTAAGCGCTATCGCGACCGAATGGTGGTTTTGGGTCGTGAAAAGTTGATATTAGAGCCCTATGTTCATAGGTTCTACAGGTCATGAGCAAGTTTTGTAGTATCTTGATCAACGGTATGGAGATGTCTGTACTTATCTTTGAGAGGATACCGAGATGTTAGGACAGTTTCACTTTCTTTCATTATTGTGGTGCAGATTTTTTGTTTCCAAAGTTTGAACCTTTACTCTTCTATTCTCTCACAGATAAGGAGGACACGTTCGACCAAATCAGCTGAGCAGGCACCAACACCACTAGTCAGGGCCGCGAGAGGCCGGGGCCAAAGTAGAGGCCGAGGTAGGGCTCGCGCTATGCTAGAGAAGCATCTATGAAGCCACCCGTTTCTCTAGTGGAGGAGTAGGTTCCAGATATCGTTGAGCCGGTAGGACCAGCTTAGACTCCGCACGGTACCTATTGCTACGCATAGTCTTCAAGAGACTTTGGCCCTGATCTTGAGTGTGTATACAAGCTTGGATCAAGCAAGTATGATACAAGTTGCACCATTTACCTCATAAGCCGAGGGAGGAGCCCAGATTGCCACCGACCGTACATTGGAGCAGCCAGCTCGAGGCTATCAGACATTAGGGGTTTTCTTAGTGCAACCAGTTGTTATGGTGCAAGATGGGGTTGGACCATCTTTGACCAATGAGGAGTAGAAGAGGTTAGAGCGATTCCAGAGACTTCGTCCTCTCCAGTATAGTGGAGGAGAGTTAGAGGATGCTCAGATTTTTCTTGATCAGTGTCATCGGATTCCTCGCACAGCGGGTCTTGTGGACTCCATTGGAGTTGAATTTACTACTTTCCAACTGATAGGGCCAGCCTACAGGGGGTGGTAGACCTATTAGCCAGGTAGGCCAGCTAGTGCAATACCACTTACATGGCACCGGTTTTTAGTTCTCTTCTTAGAAACGTTTGTTCCATAGACTCATAGAGAGGAGTTACATAGGAAGTTAGAGCATCTACGCCAAGAGGGCTTGATCGTGACCCAGTACGAGATGAGATTCACAGAGTTGCACGTCATGCAGTATTTTTCGTCCCTACTGAGAGAGAGAGTGTCAGGAGGCTCATTGATGGCCTCAACTATGGTCTTCGATATGGTATGGCCCGAGAGGCCAGGACATATGCTAGGTTTGACTAGGGGTTGATATTTCCAAGCGCTTAGAGCATGTTTATAGGTTGAGCAAGAGGAGAGGGAGGCAAAGAGGCCCTATGGTTTGGGCAGTTTAGGTGGTGCCTTATTTGGAGGCCAATCACATATGGCAAAGGCCATCCTTTTAGGCCCGCTCAGGAAGCTCGTCAAATTCCTCGTGGTTGATCAGTTAGACACGGTTCATATAGTGCTCGCGCAGTTCAGTCATCATTCAGTACGCTGCCGGCACAGAGTTCTTACCATACTTCATCTACTCAGGGTTCCACATGCGGTTATTTAGGTTATTAGGGTCATTCATAGGGTTAGCAGCCTCATCATAAGAGAGGTTGTTTTGAGTGTGGGGACTTGAGTCATCTCAAGAGGGATTGCCCAGGCTTCTAAGTAGTGCACCAGAACTGAGCACGTAGCCTATGGTTCCAGCGACGAAAGCCACACCACCCGCACAACCAGCTAGGTGTGGGGCTCAGTTAGTTCAAGATCGCCCTAGAGGGGGAGGTCAGTCAGGTGCTTGTTGCTATGCATTTCCAACCAGGCCAGAGGCAGTTGCTTCCGATGCTGTGATCACATGTATTGTTTCAGTGTGCCACATAGATGTTTTAGTGTTATTTGACCATGTTTTCACTTATTCTTATGTGTCATCGTATTTTGCTCGTTATTTGGATATGCCTCATAATTCTCTTAACATTTATGTTCATGTATCTACACCGGTGGGTAATCCTATTGTGGTGGATTGTACATACTAGTCTTGTGTGGTTACTATTAGGGGTTATGAGACTAGGGTTGATCTTTTATTGCTCAATATGGTTGATTTTGAGTTGATTTTAGGTATGGATTGGCTATCTCCGTACCATGATATTCTTGATTATCACGCTAAGACTGTAACATTGGCTATGCTGGGGTCGCTGAGGTTAGAGTGAAGAGGTTTTATTGGTCACACTCCTAGTAGAGTGAAATCATTTTTGAAGGCTCAAATGATGGTTGAGAAAGGGTGTTTGGTGTATTTGGACTTCGTAAGATATGTTAGTGCTGATACTCACATTGTTGAGTTAGTTCCAATAGTGTATCAAATGTGTTCCCTATAGACTTGTCGAGTATGCCACTTGACAAGGATATTGATTTTGGTATTGATCTGGTGTCAGACACTCATACCAGTCTATTCCACCATATCATATAGCACCATCGAAGTTGAAGGATATGAAGGAACAATTACAGTAATTGCTCGATAAAGGTTTCATTAGGCCAAGTGTTTCACCTTTCGATACACCAGTATTATTTGTGAAGAAGAAAGATGGTTATATGAGGATGTGTATCGATTATAAGCAGTTGAATAAAGTTGACATTAAGAACAAGTACCCAATGGTGCGTATTGATGATTTATTTGACCAACTTCAAGGTGCTAGGGTATTCTCGAACATTGACTTGAGATTAGGGTACCATCGGTTGAAGATCAGTGCTTCAAATACTCCCAAGAGGGCTTTTAGGACCCGTTATAGGCATTATGAGTTCTTGGTGATGTCTTTTAGGCTGACCAATGGCCCAACAACTTTCATGCACTTGATGAACAACGTATTTCAGTTTTATCTAGATTCCTTTGTCATTGTCTTCATTGATGATATATTGGTGTATTCTTGCAATCGGGAGGAGCATGAGCATCATGAGGATTGTGCTCCAAACTTTGAGGGAGAAGAAACTATATGCTAAGTTCTCCAAATGCGAGTTCTGGTTAGATTCAGTGACATTATTGGGTCACGTGGTGTCCAATGAGGGATTAAGGTAGATCGAAGAAGATTGAGGTGGTTCAAAATTGGCCCAGACCTTCTACCGCTATCTGGAGTTTCTTGGGGTTGGCTGAGTATTTTAGCCATTTTGTGGAGGGTTTTTCATCTATAGCAGCCCCATTGATTAAGTTGACTCAGAAGGGTGCCTCATTCAAATCTTCTGATGAGTGTGCGGAGAGTTTTCAGAAGCTCAAGACTACCTTGACTACAACTCCCATTATTGTTTTGCCTTTGGGATTGTGTTCATATACAGTATATTGTGATGCTTCACGAGTTGGCATTGGGTGTGTGTTGATACAAGATGGTAGGGTGATTGCCTATGCTTCACATCAATTGAATCCCCTTGAGAACAACTACCATGTCCACGATTTGGAGCTAGCAGCTATTGTACATGTGCTCAAGATTTGGAGGCATTATCTTTATGGCGTGTCTTGCAAGGTGTACATGGATCACCAGATGTGGTTAGAGTTAATAAAGGACTATGATATCACCATTCTTTAGGAAACCGAGAAAAGCTAGTGTGGTGGTCGATGCCTTGAGTAGAAAGAATGGAGAGCATGGGGAGTCTTGCTTTTATTCCAACTGGGGAGAGACAAACTTTGGATGTTAAGGCTTTGGCTAACAGGTTCATGAGGTTGGATATTTTGGAGCCTAGCAGGGTTCTTTCTTATTTTGTATCACAATCGTCCCTATTTGAGTGATGATCCCCATTTGATTGTCCTTAGGGACACGGTGCAACACACTGATACCAAAGAGGTGACTAGTGATAATGATGGTGTGTTGCGGCTTCAAGGCCGTATTTGCGTGCCTAATACGGATAGGTTACAGGAGCTAATACTTGAAAAGGCTCATAGTTCGCGGTATTCCATTCGTCCGGGTGCCACAAATATGTACCACAATTTGAGGCAGTATGATTGGTTGGGGGGATGAAGAAGGATGTTAAGTATGTTGTATGGTGTTTGAAGATGTACGGTGTATGAGCATTAGAGACCCGATGGTTTACTTTAGAGTCTAGATATACCGGAGTGGAAGTGGGAGCACAACATGAGTTAGGAACACAGGTTAAGCTAAGTACGACATTCAATTCCCAGACGAGTGGGTAGTCCGAGCGTACTATTCAGATCATGGAGGACATGTTTTGAGCTTGTGTCATTGATTTCGGGGGCAAGTGGGATCGGTTTTTGCCAATAGTAGAGTATCCTACAACAACAACTATCAGTAAAGTATCCAGATGGCTCTATATAAATATGGGAGGTGATATCGTTCTCCGATTGGTTGGTTTGAGCCTGGGGAGGCTAGGTTTGTTGGGCACTGATCTAGTTTGTGATGCTTTGGAGAAGGTGAAATTGATTCAGGAGCAGCTTCATAAAGCACATTCTAGGCAAAAGCGTTATGCTAATAGGAAAGCTCGTGATGTGGCATTCATGATAGGTGAGAGGGTTCTACTCAGAGTTTCGCCCATGACGGGTGTGATGAGGTTAGGTAAGAAGGGCAAGTTGAGCCCTCCGTGCAATGGTCCTTTTGAGGTCTTGCAAAGATTTGGCGAGGTGGCTTACTGACTTGCCTTGCCACCCAGCTTGTCGGGAGTTCATCCAGTGTTCCATGTTTTCATGCTTCGGAAGTACTATGAGGATCCGTCAGACCGTCACATGTGTAGAATTTCAGTTCAGTGCAATTGGACAAGGATTTTACTTATGATGAGGAGCCAATGGCCATTTTGGATAGGCAAACTCGCAAGTTGAGGTCAAAGAATATTGCATCCATGAAGGTTCAGTGGAGGGGTCAACCAATCGAGGAGGCGACTTGGGAGACCGAGCACGATATACGTAGTAGATATCCTTACCTTTTCGGTAGTTCAAGTATGACTCTAAACTCATTCGAGGAGGAACATTTGTTTAAGAGGGGGAAAATATAACGATTCGACCGATCATTTTATGTATTTGAGCCTTGTTCCTCTATTTGATGCTCCTCATATATCTATTTGTTGTTGTATGACTTACGGGGATTGCTGGTTTGATTTCGGGAGTGTTTTGGAGTGAATTGGAATACTTAGTTCCATGGTTGGAGTCTTAAGTTGTAAGAGCTTATCAAGGTTTAACTTGTGTGTAAACGACCCTAGAATGGTGTTTTGATAGTTTCAATAGATTTGTATAGTAATTTTAGACTTAGGCGTATGTCCGGATTTAGATTTGGCTGTTCTTAGGTTGTTTTAGCTTCAATTGGCCAAAGTTGAAAACTTGAAAGTTTAGAAAGTTCATAGGTTTGACCTGGAGTTGACTTTGGTGATATCGAATTTGGATTTTGATTTTAGGAAATGGAATAGGTTCATTATGTCATTTGGGACTTGGGTGCAAATTGAGGTCATCCCGAGTTGATTAGATGTGGTTCAACATGAGTTTTGGAAGTTAGAAGTCGATTAGTTCCTTAGGCTTGAAACGAGGTACGATTCGTGGTTTTGCTATTATTCTGTGTGATTTGAGGCCTCGATACGTCTATGTTGTATTTTGGGACTTGTTGATAGCTCGGGAAGGGTCTCACTCGTGTGGGTTTTGGACCATCCGAAAAATGGTTGAGCATGGCTGGTTGGTGGCAGAGGTGCACAAGTGTGAAGTCGCACTTACAAGATTTTGTTGCGTAGATGCGAGAGAGGATGTCTAAGGGTAGAGTCTGTAGATGCCGCTGTTTGAGCAGATGCACTGGCGCAGGTGCGCAGCTTCTTTTGCAGAAGCAAAATTGCAAAAGCGATGGGTAGTCCACATAAGCGTATGGTCGGGGGATTAGTGAATTCCGCATCTACGATGGTTTTTCTGCATATGCGATGTTGTAGAAGCAAAAGTGTTGGGCAGAATATTTCCTAAGTCGAGGGTTTAGTTTCATTTATCACATTTTTGAAATTGGGAGATCGAATTTGGGAGAGTTTTAGAGGCTATTTTCACGCTTGGATTGGGGGTAAGTGTTTTTGACTTGGATTTGGTTATTAATCATGATTCCATCCTTGATTTAGAATTTGATTGGTGAATCTAAATGAAGAAAATTGGAGATTTTGGCAAAACTTTTCCTAAATGAAAAATAAAGATTTGAACCCTGATTCGGAGTTGGATTTGGATGAACTTGTATGGTTAGACTTATATTCGAATGGGAGTTCAGGATTTGTGACTTTTGTCGGGTTCTGGAGTGCAGGCCGAATGTTAGATTTTTGGGTTCACTTTGTATATTTGTATAAAGATCAAGGCTTTATTGTTTGAGATTGTTTCCTATGGCCGTATTTAATGTTATTGTGTTATTTTTGGCTAGATCCGAGCCGTTCAGAGTCGATTCACGCAGGAAGGTATTTTTAAAGTGTTAATTAGGCTTGCTTGATGTAAGTATCTTACCTAAAGTTGGTTGAGGCACTAGTTTCCTGAGTTATTAATGTTAGCTACGTGTTATGGGTGGCCCACATGTGAGGGATTGAGCCCATGTGCGTGCACCAGGATTTTATCCATGCTCGGGTTAGTGCTTAGGCTATATTATGCCTTGAATTGATTGTTAAGCTTCATGCTATCATGCTTCTTATGTTTGTACCTCTTTGTGAGATAATTAAATCATATTAGAGGCTATGTGCAGGTTAATCTCCTATCCAAACATGATAATTGCTGCTTTTGTGGCGTAATCGCCTAATTTGAACTATGATAGTACAATTCGCACATGCCTACCCCTTAGCGTGTCACTTATATCAGTCTATGAGTATGTAATTTGATATCCATTGTTCATGTACATGTATCCTTGTATATGCTTTCTATGTGATATGGACGGTGTTGATATCACGTGAGTGGTGTGGGTCCGAGATATGATAGAACGTGATGGTTTGTGCGGTTGTTATATATGGCACGTGAGTTGTTCGTGCAACATGTGGGTAAGGATCCATCCCTTTAGGGTCATTCTATCATCTTTCTCTCTTGATGGTGCACACGCGGTATGAGAAAAAAATTGATTAGTGTTTGGGTATTGAATTTCTTCTCTACCTGCAATGTCCTTGGATGTATACATAGTTTATTTGCATATTTTCTCTATATGCTGGATCTGGAATATATACATGCCCCGTTATGCATATCTTCTCTATATGTTGTTTGATTTGATTAGTGAGAGCACGGTACATATCTTCTCTATATGTCTACCTGTGCACCCGAGACCTGTTAATAGATGCATATCCTCCCTTTATGCTAGGTTTTACACTAACACAGTGCTTGATACATTATCTTTTGTGCATCGAAGCGATTTTATCTGTGTTTTATGGTTAAATGGTACTATTGATGTGTACTTGTGAAATTCATGAACTTAGTAGGTTATTAGCGAGTTCATTGATAATGCTTGCTACTATTACCTCGCCGAGGTTAGTTATGATACTTGCTAAGTACATGGGATCGAGTGTACTTATACTACACCCTGCACCTAATTGTGCAGATCTAGGTGTTGGACCGAGCCGACAACTGTTGCGATTTTGCTGAGAGACAAGGTAGAGTTGCATTCCTCCCGCAGGCTTTAATGTCTCTTTCCATTTCAGTTTCTTTTGTTATTATTTAGACAATACTTTCCTTTTGTATTTTCAGACTTGTACTTCTATTGTAGAGATCACGACTCTGTTTACCAGTTTTGGGGGATTTTATGTATTGATGCAGTTTATTTATGATATTTTGGATTAACTTGTACTATATTTGTTGTTTTTATGTCTTGTTTCGCTATTGTTAAGTTGGGCTTGCCTAGCAAGTGAATTAAGCGCCCTCACGATCGAATGGTGATTTTGGGTCATGACAACCTCATGCAGATGTTGTGCTAATTTTGTGACTGAGGCTATGGACCATATCGTTGTATTTGGAGATACAGGATGTGGCAATATTTTGGTGACCCTGTCGGTATTTATAGTCAATAGGGAGAAATTGGATCACTAGCTAATTATTGGTGGCAGACCACACATGTTAATGTTGTTCATAGTCAAATTCTGCTGATTGTTTCCTATATAATTTGTTGGGAACTATAAAAATAGAGTTGCGCTTATGGGGATATTACCTTGGATAAAGTTTTGTGAAAGTTTACTCAAGCTTCAACCAAGTCCTAGGAGCATAATAGTATGTTGGACCAGGCCAAATTCTTGAATTATGAAACACAAATGGAAGTTATACTCATACAACTAGCAAAACAGGTATACGTGTCATTTTCAGAGATGACAAGGATAAATTTATCATGGCATTCTCCCAACCAGTTAGCTATTAAAGCATTATGATTGAGGAGGCACTAGCTACAAAAGTTGGTGTTCAACTAGTGTGCTAAAATGGATACAAGGACTTCATACTTGAATTGGATTCTCTTGCAGTCACTCAGATGATTAATAACAAACAAGCCATCAACTACATGTTGATTAATACTATCTTTGATTTGTCACAATTAGTGTGCCAAGTTAATGTTAGTGTTAGTCACTTCTTTAGGGAGGCAAACAATGTGGCTGATCATTTAGCTTAAATTGCCAATAAAAGTCGACAAGACTCATTCTATTATTGCTTTTAGGATCTGCCACGAGGAGCAAAGGGCACTTTACTTTTGGACAAATTTTAGATGCCTAGTATTATTAGAATAGATATGATAAGGCTAATTTTTTTGTTAGTTAGCGTCTTTCTATTTTTTTTCCAGAAGAAGATAATGGGAATTT
The DNA here is from genome assembly GCF_000715075.1 of Nicotiana tabacum. Lineage (NCBI taxonomy): Eukaryota > Viridiplantae > Streptophyta > Magnoliopsida > Solanales > Solanaceae > Nicotiana > Nicotiana tabacum. The sequence continues at coordinate 102,332,721 of NC_134080.1, read as the reverse complement.
GAGACTAACTCCGATAGAAAGGGAAGAGAAATGTGCGAGAAGATTCTAGAACACGAGCTCCATTAGAGAGAAAAAATGATCTAAGATATTTTCACAGAATCTTATGAATAAAATGACTAATAGTCTATATATACACACTAACTAAGGTTAACTAACTCTACTCTTCTGTTAATTCCTAACTACCATTCATAAATTAGTTATAACTAACAACCCTACTAATCCTGTTGGCTTACATGCCAGTCACGTGCCACTTCTATCTTCAATACTCCCCCTCAAGCTAGGTGGTGCAAATAGATTGAGCACTCCTAGCTTGCTCATCAAGTACTCATGTTGTGACCTTCCTAGAGCCTTTGTAAATAGATTTGCCTCTTGGTTTGGACATCACATATTTGGTTCTGACAGTCCCTTGTTGAATCCTTTCCCTGATAAAATGCAAGTCTATTTCAATGTGCTTCTTATGTTCATAAAATATAGGACTCATAACAATTTGAATTGCTGCTTTACCGTCACAATGCAACTCCACTAGCAAATTAATCTTCACTCCTAATTCTTTGCATAATACTGTCAACCATATAATCTTTGAGACTCCTACTGTCGTACTCCTATACTCAGTTTCTACTGAACTTCTTGAAATTGTGTACTGCTTCTTTTATTTCCAGGACACTAGAGAGTTTCCCAACTTCATCACATAACCTGTCACTGATCTTCTACAGACTAGACAAGATGCCCAGTTTGCATCACAGAAAACTGTGAGTTTTGTAGACTGTTTGGAGATCATTAATAAGTCTAATCCTTGGGCACCTTTGATGTATCTAACAACTTTGATTGCTGCTACCATATGTGATTTCTTTAGGCAATGCATGAACTGGCTCAACACATGATCTGGATAACATATGTTTGGCCTTGTCATAATGAGATATAGCAATTTCCCAACTAATCTTTGATATGGTCCTACATATGCCAATTTCTCATCTTCCTTCCAATTTGTATGTTGATCATATTCCACAATAGTGAACCTCTGATTGCACTCCATTGGTGTATTGCTGGTTTTGAACCTGCCAATCCAAGTTTAGTGATTAGCGCCATTGCAAACTTCCTCTGGTTCATTAATATTCCTTCCTTGGATCTTGCTATCTCAATTACAAGAAAGAATTTTTGATTCCCCTAGGTCTTTGATTTTGAAATTGCTTTGCAGTAGGGACTTTGCCTTTAGAAATCAAACATTGATCATTCCCTGTTATGAGAGGATCATCTACATATACTAGAATGATCACTAGCCCTATATCCTGCTTCTTTGTGAATAAAGAGTAATCAAAATGGCTTTGCACAAAGCCCGATTTAAGTAGTGCCTCAGTCAAAATTAGATTCCATTGTCTTGAAGCCTACTTCAATCCATAAAGGAATTTGTTCAGCTTGTATACATTCTCCCCCTGGCTGGGAAATCCCTTTGGGAGGTACATGTAAACCTCTTCAGTAAGGTCTTCTTAGAGAAATGATTTGTAAACATCCATCTGATATAAATGCCAATTGTGTGCTGCTGCTAGAGCTAAGACAACTTTGACTGTTACCATCTTGACTACAAGAGAAAAAGTCTCCTGGTAGTCGAATCCTTCTACTTGAGTGTACCCTTTAGCTACTAGTCTTTCCTTATACCTTTCAATCTCTCTATCAACTCTATATTTGATCTTGAATACCCATTTGCATCCAGTAGATACTTTACCAGCTGGTAAATCAACTAAGGTCCTAGTGCCATTATCTTTGACTGCAGTCAGCTTTTGATGCATTGCCTCAATCCATTTAGGATCAATTATAGCTTTCTCATAGCTCATAGGATCCCTAATGTTGGTAATTTTTGATAGACAAGACTAATATTCAGCTGAAACTCCTACATGACTGAAGTAATTCTGCATAGGATACTTGCAAGGAAGCTTCCCAACAGAGCCTGTCAAAGAACCATTGAAAACATAATCTTGAATCCACACAGGTTCTTTGACAGTCCTAGTTGATTTTCTAAGATGAGTATCTACATTTTCAAGTGTAATATGTTCTGGAAGGAATTGTGGCTGAGTCTGCATATCTTTAATAAGTTGTGTTTCTTCAAGAGACATTACTGGTGGTGAGATTGTTTGAGCATCTGAAATGGGTGTAGCTGCTCGAGAAACAGTCCCCTCAACTAGTGTATTTTCTAGTTCTGGTTCTGGAGCAGCAGTAATGTCAATAGAAGCTATATCATTTGGATCAACAGCTGGGGAATCTAGAACACCATTAGGGAACAGTTGCAGTCTCCCTTCCTTCAACAAATGAAAAGGAAATATGTTCCCATAAACTTGATATCCCTGCTAACAAAAAAGGAGTTAGTGGAAATATTATATAGCCTATAACTCTTTTAGGAAGAAGAGAATCCCATCAGTACAATCCCTACTAATCTGGCCGCAAACTTATCTACTTATCTCCTTATCCTACTACTTTAGCAAAGCACAAACAACCTATGGTTCTCATGTGCTATAGTAATGGTGGTCTCCCATGCAGTACTTCAAAAGATGATTTTTCTGCTAAGACTGATAGAGGAAGTCTATTAATTACATAGACAACTGCTTGCACACAATCTCCCCAAAATTTGAGAGGTAAATGTCCCTGTAGTCTCTCCCCAAAATTTGAGAGGTAAATGTCCCTGTAGTCTGATAGCTCTAGTTGCCTCCAATATGTGTCAGTGTTTTCTTTCCACCACCCCATTTTGCTGTGGGGTATGAACACAAGAACTCTGGTGGATCATGCCATAGGATTGAAACCGATTATTGCAATCAGAATTGAAAAACTCAGTGTCATTATCACTCCTTATGATTTTCACAGTTACATCAAACTGAGTCTTTATTAAGGCTAGAAAATGTCTCAAACATACAACCACATCACTTTAAAGTCTCAACAGGTAAATCCATATCATTCTACTACATTCATCTACTATTGTGAGGAAAAATATCAATTGAAAAAGTTTATGTGACCTATTTGTACTTTAGGAAAAGGCAGTCTTCCTTGCTTAGCTAGAGGGCAAATTGTGCACTCATTTATTCTGTCATCACTATTCTTAAACTTCATATTTGGAATTTTCTGGACTACTCTATCTGGAGCATGTCCAAGTCTTCCATGACATAGCCTTAAGTCCTCCTCTTTTGCAAAATCATTGTGTAGATGCACAACTGCAACCTTGGTTTGAGCCCTTTTATGCTGTAGGTTGTACAAACCATCAAGTTCCTTACCAACCCCCTTAACTTTCCCACTGTGAAGATCGTGCATTATCCAAAAGTTAGGATAAAATGATATAAAGCACCTCAAGTCCCCATTAAGCTTAGAGATAGACAATAAGTTGTATTTAAAATCTTGAATATACAACACATTTTTGATAATGCTAGTGTCACCATTCTTACTTTCTCCTGTGAAAGCAATGTCAAGTGATGTACCATCAGGTAAATGTACCTTTGATTCATTTCCTAATGTACTGGTGTTTATCTTATCAAGTAGTTATCTGGTGTATACCATGTGGTTGGTTGTACCAGAGTCTACTATCCAGTTTTCACCTTTAGTCTTGTCATATGAGATAGAAACATTAGTTGTACCTGTAAAATTCTTCTAATTTTCACCTGAGTCCTTGTTGATTAGCTTTAGGATCTAATCTGTAACACCTCATAAATCCGGATTAGTTGTAGATGTGTTAGATGACTATTAATGTGATCTTTTAGACATGTGAAGACCTATCAAGATGAGTATGGGTAATGTAATACTCCGTAAATATGAATAAGCTGTGTACGGACAAGGACTATTTATATAATACCCCGTAATTTGAATCGATTATGGATGCATTAAACGAGTATTAGCGTGATTGTAATTGAGTGGTTATGTTAATAAGTGTATAAGTTATGTTAGAGGTGAATTGGGGTCTAACGAGAGGCCTAAGTCTAAGCCAAGTTGGAAAATTTCAAAATGGACTAAAGCTGTGAATGAATACGCACATGACCTCACTTTGAACGATCATATCTCCGGTTATATAACGCGTTGTGTGATACATAACCTATCAAATTAAATCCCTTTGAGTCTAGTTTCCAACGCAACAAACCGTTTGTCATTTGGAGGTGTATACAGAAAGTTATGACCATTTTACTTGGCAGGTGTCACTAGCGCGAAGTCGAGCGTTTTTGCTGAGTATTCTGCCTCGCGCGAACAAGGTTTTAAATACTTTAAAGGCCAGAAATAATAGAAATTGAGTCACTTCTCAAGCTTAGGGTTTCCTCTACACCCCAACTCGACCAAGGCATCCAATTGCACACCTAAGGTGAGTTTTTAAGTGTGTTTTCATAGTGATTTCACTTCTCAATCACTAGTTACAACATGATTTTGATTGGGTTTCATAGGATTTCTTCAAAATCTCAAGAACACCCCAAAAGTTGTCTTTCAAGATTTGATCTACAAGAGGTAATCCTACACCCTTAGACTTACATATATGGTGTTATTATGGAATCATGAGTATAAATCAAGTATTACAACTTATGGTATGGTGATTGGAAGCCATAAATTTCCAATTTAAATACATGATCATTGTAGGGATTTAAGGGTGATTATTTGATAGGATTTGTTGGTTGGGTGTGAATGGATGGTCATATACGTGATGTTGAAAGTTATAAATTGGTTAATCATGATGGTAGGATAAATTGTTGATGAATGGTGGTAATTAGATGAACTAATTATATGGTGATGAGATGTAGAGGTTTATGCCTACAAGGTGTTTGATAATATGCCTAAATGGCTTAAGTTATGGAATTTGTTACTAATATTGGTTCCATTGGATATTGCTATTGTAGATTGAAGGTTCTTAGTGTTGTGGATCATTGTAGTATCACTAAGGGGCGACATTGAGGTATGTGAGGCTAACTCTCTATGTTTGGGAATGTTAATGATCCTCCCTACACTACGTTTCTTTTACGACGTATCAATTGCCTCAGAAATATAGTTAAGCTTAGTTCCTTGAATAGTTGTAGAGCTTCTATTCTCTAGCTTCATAACTCGTTCATGACTTTCATTCCGAACGCTGTGAGCTCAGTTCGTATTCAATATAGACTTGGGTTTGATGTCCCTAAGTCTCAGTATGTCTTATTCAACATGTCATAAACAGTTGAAGTTTCGGTGTTCTTAATCAGTTCAAGAATACATATCTCATTCTAGTCCTATTCAGTATTCCAGTATTATGTAGCTCAGTATGATTCAGTATTCTAGTATTATGTACTCAGTATGACCCAGTATTCCAGTATCATGTAACTCAGCGTGATTCAGTATTTCACTATTATGTATTGCAGTATGATTCTGAGTTCCTGATTTTAAAATCCCTGAATGTTGAACACCTGTATTTGGGCCTGTGGCCGCAGTCAATGCTTTATGCATCTTTGGGCCTGAGGCCGCAGTTTATGATTTATGCATCTTTGGGCCTGAGGCCGCAGTTTATGCTTTATGTGTTTTGGACCTAAGGTCCGCAGTTATGTATACGTATACTTGGGCCCGAGGCCGCAGTTTGTGCATATATATATATATATATATATATATATATATATATATATTGGGCTTGAGGCCGCAGTTTATTATTCAGATAAACATGTTGTTCATCATTCAGGAGAGGGAGTATTCATATCCTTACTTCCTTTGTTCAGTTCAATTATTAGTTACTATTTTAGTTGCTATTTATCAGTTTAGTTATCAGTTATCAGTTCAGCTATCAGTTATCAGTTACCAGTTCAGCTATCAGATATCAGTTCAGTTATCAGTTATCATTTCAGTTTTAGTTTCAATAGTTATCATTTCAGTTATCAATTATCAAATCTCAGTTATCAGCTTAATTTCAGTTTCAGCATTTATAATTCTTTCTTTCAGTTGCTTTACATACCAGTAAAATTCAAATGTACTGACGTCCCTTTTGCCCGGGACCTGCATTTCACAATGCAGGTAATGATTTACAGGTTAATGATTCCGAGCGCTAGGATTCTCGTACCAGCTATTTGGTGATCCCAGTTCTTTCGGGGCATTTTCATTACCTTACAGTCTTCAGTATTTTTTTTGTTACAGTTAGTGTTTTCAGTACTTTTTAGAGGCTTCATAGACTAGAGTAACAGTTAAACAAAGTCACGGGCTTTTCATATTAAGCTATGTTGGCTACAAATATGTTTTAGAATTGTATTAGTATTTCCTCACTTTGATTTATATCATCCAGACTTTCAATATATCAACATGTGTTAGTTTATCTTCAGCATTCAGTATGTTATGATACCACATGTTGATTCAGCCAGCCAGTTGGTTCGCTCGGTCACATGTAGTCAGGCACCGAGTGCCGTGTTACGTCCAGGCCCAGGTTCGGGGCGTGACAAAGCTTGGTATCAGAGCACTAGGTTCAAGTGTCCTAGGGAGTCTATGAAGCCGTGTCTAGTGGAGTTTCCTTTATATGTGTGTGCCGGCCACTCATATAAACGGTTAACTACCAAGACATTCAGGATTGTCTCATCTCTTTCTACTCTAGATCGTGCCATGAAGCTTAGAGCAATAGTTAACCTTCTTTTCCTATCGAATTCCAAACATATTATACCCAAGCGACGCGCAAGAAAGGTATAAGGTTCTAGAAAGGATGATTTGCCTATTGTGGTATTACTATGGAATACATGTAGGTAACAAATGAGATTTGAGGAGATGTTGAAAGTGGGATGCAATGGATAGAAGTACAGATTATAGCATAACCTTATCAGAAAGTACCAAAGCAGTTATCATGTCTCATGGCTATTAGTTTACCTCAGTTACCAGTTATACAGTCTTTCAGTTAGCAAATTTATGGTTATTCAGTATGCTAGTATTCAGTTATATGTTTACCAAATATCCAATTTTCAGTGTATCAAAATTTCTGGAGACTTGTGAGTATACGGTGATGCATATGGATGCTCAAAGAAAATATAAGTAATAGTGATTATAGCGAAACCTTTGCATACTTTAGGTCTGGATTAAGACCAAGACTCACCGGATGGTGCAAGAAGTGATTTATCAAATGATGGTATACTTTGAAGGATAAGTTTGTGCATGGTAGTGTATTCGTATGCGTTTTACCTTAGAGAACAATTTCTTTTAATTCTTGGAAATGGAGCCACAAGTTGGATGATGATAGTTTGGATGTTAGACTCCAACATTGGTCACTATAGTTTTGGACAGAAAAGAGTCTAAGAGTAAAATACCTAGGAGTCAGAAACGTTTGTTATTACCAAAGATGTGATTTCGTACAACTCATGCAAATGACTATAAGATATGATGTATGCAATGAGAACTAAGAGCAGATAGTGAATTTCAGGGAATGATTTAAAGTTGTTTAAATTTATTCAAATCAGAATTAGAAAGTACCACGTTAGTGAATTGCTATAAGAAGCAGCTATTATTGTGAGATAAAGGATATGACAATTCCCCTTAAGTTATGTGACTAAGTGATTACCCGGGATGTTTATAGTATGATATGATTTTATATTATATAGAAAGTTTGGGGTTACATATTCTAATTTTGTTTAAGACAGATGAATTTCCCTAAGTGTGATCCATGTACATAGTTCGAAAAGAATGATAGTATGCGGCAAAAGAATATGGTCAGATGATGAGAGAATTTAGGAGTAACCTTATGCTTCACTTTAGTTATTCAAAGCAGGAGAAGAAAATATGATGCTAGCAGGTGGTTAGTAAAAGAATAGTAAGTAAGTTTTGAGTTGATACAGTGAATTAGCACTTTCAGCAGAGCTAGTAGGGGGTACAATTTGATTCACTTAGCCAGGTTTACTCTAGTGAGTGGATGACAGTTTGAAATACCGAACGTGTATTAGAACCCAAAGAGTTTAATTTAAACTCGAAGTACAATAGCAGTGAGAAGAAATTATTAGCTAGCAGTGAGAGCACAAACTATAGAAGAATAGCCTTTAGGAATTATCGTAATATGGTTTCTCCAGGATTTACAGTGTGAGCAGAGTTAAATTATTAAGATTGTATATGATAGCTGTGAATACATTAGCTTTCCGTTAAGTGAATAATTTAGTTTTTCCTAGTAAGAAAGATTTTTCAGAAGTAAGTTGGAAGATGAGTCGTCATTGTTGCAGAGTGCAAAGAATTGCAGAAAATAAGGAAAGTTATTTGGATCCCAGCAAAAAGAGAAGGATCCATAAGTATAAGACATGTGGTCTAAGGGGTGATGTGAAAATTTTCAGTAAGTCCAGTTGGAGATTTGAAACTCGAATAGTTAGCATGGGATATGAAAAAGAAAATCAGTTCGGTAATGAGGGAAAATTGTATAATTACCACAAGAATTATGTCTAGCATGTGTAAGAAATACAAAGTGAGTAGAATGATCACCGAGCTTTGTTATTGATGATAAAGTGATCACAGAAAGGCTATAAAAAAAATCATCCCCAGTTATGTATCACGAGGGTAGTGCCATCGCATGAGACTCTAATTTTCGGAGTATAGACTTAGCTCACAACAATTCTATAAGTGTTTTCAAGAAGTGCTTAAGAATATAATCAAGTGTGGGAAGTAAAGCTCAAGAATAAGGTAGACAAGAGAACTATGTTGAAAGAAGTTCACTGCTTATCCAAGGTAGGAGTTCGACTTTCAGACACCAAAGATAGTGGAGTTATTGTCTAGAACATGACCTATTCCTCCTTAGTAGCCGAAGTGAAGTAGAAATGGTTTGATGATCCCTACTTGTTGTAACTGAAATAGAGGATTCATATGCTTAAGATGATGGCTTTTTGATAACAACTAGGTCGGGAATCCAAATTAGAGTAAGAATTTGAGAACTAAATGCGGAAACAATAACAACAAGGAATTGGACAACTAGAATTAAAGAGATGAAAATAAAGGATATGGGAAGAATTCAAGGAAAGAATTCCAAGAACTTCCAAGAACGTAAGTTCTATAGCCTTGACAAGATCAAAGTAACAACGTCTTGATTTATGGAAGAAATCAAACGCCTTTACTTAAAAAGCAAATCAAAACAATAGATTCGGATCTTGACCACTTTACGAGTAACTTGAGAGAACAATTAATAACTAGTATTAATCGCCTTCTAAGAATACCACAAAGGAATCAAAGATATCATAAAAGAGAAGTAATCTTACTACCTTAAACTAAGAACTAGTAAAGGTTGAAAGATAAATCTCAAAGCACAAGTAACAAAGGTTCAAAAGAACTCTCAAAGTATGATATACTTAATCAATAAATGTTGTGTCTTATGAATGATAAGAACTCCTTATTTATAGGAGTTAAAAGCACTTAAAATAATGTAGGGGGTTGCTAAAAAGTCATCTAAATTAGGTAGGGGGCCGCTAGGGGTCACAATAGCCATCAATCTTAGGTAGGTGGCTCCTAAGGGGTAACAAAAGCCATCAAAATTAAGTGGGGGGAGGCCAAATCCTTTTGGGGCAGATTTGGGACTTAAAACTATTAGTTTGGGCCATTGGTTTGGACTCCAAATGAGCTCCTTTTGAAACACCCCCTTTTAGACCTTTTTTAAGGTCATTTTGAGCCCTATTGGTGGACTTCAAGGGCTGATTTGGTAACCCAATCTTCCTCCTCTTGAACTTCAATTTGGACTACCAAATAATTATAAAACTTGGACAATTCATCTCCTTTGGGCTTGAGCTCTTCCTCTACAATTAAAAGCTTCTTTATTTGCCATTGAAGTCTAGCAACCTTAGCTTGCAACTCTTTAGCTTGAGATCGTGTAAATGGCCTTGGAGCTTCCAAAACTCTATCATCTCGATCATTGTCCTTAACTATATCCTTGTTCTTGATGCTCTCATTCCCCCCTTCTTGAAAAGAATTCGTCCTCGAATTCGATCCTAAATCAAACAAAGATAAGTCAGCAACATTAAATGTGGCACTTACTTGGAACTCACCAGGAAGGTCCAACTTGTAAGCATTGTCTCCAATCCTTTCAAGGGCTTGAAATGGGCCATCTCCTCTAGGATGCAACTTTGACTTCCTTTTGGAAGGAAATCTCTCCTTCCTAAAGTGAACCCAAACTAAATCTCCAGGTTTAAAAATAACTTGCTTTCGTCCCTTATTCTTTCTCAAGGCAGTTTGCTCATTTTTCTTCTCAATTGCAAGCCTTGTTTGTTCATGAATTTTTTTCATCATCTCAGCCTTTGTCCTACCATCAAGATTAGCAATATCATTAGTTTGTAATGGTAATAAATCAAGGGGAGTGAAGGGATTAAAACCATAAACAACCTCAAAAGGAGATATAACTGTAGAAGAATGAATTGTTCTATTGTAAGCAAATTCAATCATAGGTAAGTGATCTTCCCATGAAGTTAATTTACCTTTCAAAACAGCCCTCAACATGTTTCCTAAGGTCCTATTAACTACTTTAGTTTGTCCATCAGTTTGTGGGTGACAAGAAGTAGAAAACAACAATTTAGTACCTAACTTCCCCCAAAACACACGCCAAAAGTGGCTCAAAAACTTAGCATCCCTATCACTAACAATAGTTCTAGGTATACCATGAAATTTGACAACCTCTTTTACAAAAAGATCAGCAACATGTGAGGCATCATTAGTCTTTAAACAAGGAATAAAATGAGCCATTTTGGAGAACCTATCTACCACAACAAATATACTATCCTTACCATATCTTGTTCTAGGCAAACCTAACACAAAATCCATGGAAATATCAATCCAAGGCGAAGTAGGAACAGGTAATGGCGTGTAAAGACCATGCGGTAACACTTTAGATTTAGCTTGTTTACATTCCAAACACTGTGCGCACATTCTTTCAACATCTTTTCTCATTCCAGGCCAAAAGAAATTTTCGGCCAGTATGTCTAGTGTCTTTGGGACTCCAAAGTGTCCCATAAGCCCTCCACAATGTTCTTCCCTTACAAATACTTCACGTAAAGAGCAATTAGGAATACACAACTTATTTTTTTTAAAGAGAAAGCCATCTTGGAGGTTAAACCTCTCAAAAGGACTCAACTTACAATCTGCAAAAATTTTGCCAAAATCAACATCATTAGCATAAAGTCCCTTGATTTGATCAAAACCCATTAATTTAGAAGTCAGGGTAGAAACTAAGACATATCTCCTTGAAAGTGCATCAGCAACAACATTTTCTTTCCCTTGTTTGTAAGAAATTACATAAGGAAACGTTTCAATGAATTCAACCCACTTAGCATGCCTTCTACTAAGCTTACCTTGACTCTTCAAGTATTTCAAGGATTCATGATCAGTTTTAATGACAAACTCTCTTGGCCACAAGTAATGTTGCCATGTGGCTAAAGCCCTTACCAAAGCATATAGCTCTTTGTCATAAGTGGAATAGTTCAATGTGGCTCCACTTAACTTTTCACTAAAGTAGGCAATAGGTTTAGAATCTTGCATCAAAACAACACCTATTCCTTTGCCCGAAGCATCACATTCAATTTCAAAAGATTTAGAAAAATCAGGCAATTGTAACAATGGAGCAGAACATAACTTTTCTTTCAACAAGTTAAAAGCATCATCTTGTTCTTTTCCCCATTTAAAAATCTTATCCTTTTTAATAACTTCAGTTAAAGGAGAAGCAATGGTACTAAAGTCTCTCACAAACCTCCTATAAAAACTAGCAAGTCCATGAAAACTCCTAACTTCAGTTACACTCTTAGGTTTAGGCCATTCTTTTATTGATTTGATTTTCTCTTCATCAACCTCAACTCCTTTAGAACTAACTACAAAACCCAAGAAAATCACACTATCCACATAAAAAGTACACTTTTTAAGATTAGCAAATAAAAATTGCTTTCTAAGAACTTCAAAAACTTGTTTTAGGTGTTCTACATGCTCTTCTAAAGTGTTAGAAAAGACCAAGATATCATCGAAGTACACCACAACAAATTTTCCATGAAAATCCTTAAAAACATGATTCATTAATCTCATGAAAGTGCTAGGTGCATTAGTCAAGCCGAAAGGCATAACTAACCACTCATAAAGCCCATATTTGGTCTTAAAAGCAGTTTTCCATTCATCTCCAGGATTCATTCGAATCTGATGGTAACCACTTTTTAGATCAATTTTAGAAAAGATTTTGGATCCATGTAATTGATCCAACATGTCATCAAGACGAGGAATAGGGTGGCGATACTTTACCGTAATCTTGTTGATTGCTCTACAATCCACGCACATCCTCCAAGTTCCATCCTTTTTTGGTACCAATAGGACGGGAACCGAGCAAGGGCTCATGCTCTCTCTCACAAAACCTTTCTCAAGCAACTCCTCAACTTGCCTTTGAAGTTCTTTTGTCTCTTATGGATTACTCCTATAGGCTGGCCTATTTGGGATTTGTGATCCAGGTACAAAATCAATTTGATGCTCAATGCCACGTAAAGGTGGCAATCCATTAGGAATATCTTCTGGAAAGACATCTTCAAAATCCTGCAAAAGAGAAGAAATACTACTTGGCAAAGAAGAAGTTAGCAACTCAGAATTAATCAAAGTCTCTTTGTAAGTAAGTAGTATTATGGGCAGCCCCTCTTTTCTTGCATTTAAACACTCTTTGGTTTTTATATAAAAACTCTCTTTTTTCTTTCCTTAACCTCTTTCCTCTCACCAAGACTGTCTATTTTTTCATTCAAACCCTGTTTTATCTCTTCTCTCAAATTGTTGCCCTCTCTCTCTTTCTCTCGGCCATCTCTTTTTTTTTTTCTAATTCTTGGCCTTCTTTCTTTTCTTTTTCCTCAAGCTCAGTTTTTATCTCTCCCCTTGGTTTTCCCATTATTTCTCTTAATCTCTTTTGATCTTCAAACACTTGAGAAGGAGATAAAGGTGCAAGAGTAAATTCCTGCCATTTAGTTCAAGAGAATATCTATTCTTTCTTCCATCATGAAAAACATTCCTGTCATACTGCCAAGGACGACCCAGTAAGATATGACAAGCTTGCATAGGTATTATGTCACAAAGAATATCATCCTCATATCTACCAACATTAAATGAAATCATGCACTGTTTGTTTACCTTTAGTTCACCACTATCATTTAACCATTGGAGTCTATATGGAGTAGGGTGTTTCATGCATGCAAGTCCCAATTTTTCCACAAAGTATGAACTCACCACATTAGCACAACTACCACTATCAATGATCATAGAGCAAGTTTTTCCCTTTATCCCACACCTAGTATGGAATATATTCTCCCTTTGCTCTTCACTATTGCTTGCCAAATTGATAGTCATAATCCTTCTAACTACCCCAATCATGCCCTCATTAGGTAGTTCTACATCATCTTCATCACTCACATCTCCCCTTCTTCTCCCTCACCTTTTTCACTCTCATATCCTCCATCTTCTCTAAGAATGATGTTTCTTCTACTTGGACATTCATGCATCATATGACCCCTTCCTTTACATTTATGACATTGAATAGAACTAGAAGGTGTAAAAGGTTTAGGGTTAAAGGTTTTACCTCCCTCTTTGTTCTCAAATTTACCTTTACCCTTGTCTTCTTGAGGTCTAGAAGAACTCTTCATCTCATGATATGGCCATGGCTTCTTGGAGATGGTGCTTGTCCGACCTTTCCACGAGCTAGTCTGCTTTCTTTTATTTTGATTTTCTATCTTTACAGACAAATCAACTAACTCATCTATTGTTACATATTGTTATAATTCTACTACATCAGCTATTTCCTTATTTAAACCATTTAAAAACCTAGCCATTGTAGCCTCTTCTTCCTCTATACAATTAGCTTGGATCATAGCCATATCCATAGCCTTAAAGTACTCATCCACAGACATGGACCCTTTCTTCAATGTTTGAAGACATTGTTGTAGCTCTCTTTGAAAGTGTGATGACACGAATCTCTTCCTCATCACCCTCTTCATCTCAGCCCAAGTAGCAACTGGTGCTTGTCCTTCTTGCAATCTGTCCCTAGCAAGCTTTTTCCACCAAATAGCAGCATAGTCAGAAAACTCAACAACAACAAGTTTAACTTTCTTACCCTCAGAGTAGTTGTGACAATCAAAGATGGCTTCAACCTTTCTCTCCCAATCAAGGTACAAGTCTGGGTCCCTTGCTCCCTTGAATGATGGCATCTTCATCTTTATACTACTTATATTGTCATCTTCTACTCTACCTCTTTGTCCCCTCCTATCTCTTCCCACCCTATCAAAATCAATATCATTAAAATCATCTATAGGGTTTTCTTGATTTACAATGGGAGCATGGGGTACATTTCTCCTAGCTTGGGGTCTAACATTATTTTCCCTCCTAAGTTCAGCTATTGTATCATTTTGATCAGCAATGGTATCCCTCATCTCTTGGAGTTGCAAATTCAACCTTTCAAATTGTTGATGCATAGCTTGCAAGGTAAAATCATTTCTTGCTTTGATTTCAGCTTCTTGGAGAACCCTTCGTTCATCATCACTACCTGTACGCGACATCTTTAAAAAAAGTGTAAACTGTATCACAAAACTTAGCTCTTTTTTTTTCTCGGAATAACCTTTGAACAAAATACTTTATAGATTTATAATTAAACCCAACTCGTATGAAATTCTTAGTAGTAAAATTCAGATTTTTGGGGAACTAATGAAAGAAAAACCAAATCCTAGAACTATTAGGCTCGGTTGAAACATGACGCGAACAAAAAGGAAAGGATTATATGTTTAGATTAGAAAGAGTAAGAAAATCTAGGATCCCCTCTTCTTGTTTCCTTTGTTAATTTTTGGTAACAAATTAGATACAAAAGAAATATCCCGGAGAGCACGCAATTCTATTTTTTGTTCTAAAAACTGATTTTCATTTTTTTTAATTTTTTTTTTCTTTTCTTTGCTCTTAGTATTCAAGAAATCCCAAGACTTACCAAGAACGAAATCTTGATAAAAACCGCTCTGATACCACTTGATAACAACTAGGTCGGAAATCCAAATTAGAGTAAGAATTTGAGAAGTAAATGCGGAAGCAATAACAAAAAGGAATTGAACAACTAGAATTAAAGAGATGAAAATAAAGGATATGGGAAGAATTCAAGGAAAGAATTCCAAGAACTTCCAAGAACGTAAGTTTTATAGCCTTGACAAGATCAAAGTAACAACGTCTTGATTTATGGAAGAAATCAAACGCCTTTACTTAAAAAGCAAATCAAAACAATAGATTCGGATCTTGACCACTTTACGAGTAACTTGAGAGAACAATTAATAACTAGTATTAATCGCCTTCTAAGAATACCACAAAGGAATCAAAGATATCATAAAAGAGAAGTAATCTTACTACCTTGAACTAAAAACTAGTAAAGGTTGAAAGATAAATCTCAAAGCACAAGTAACAAAGGTTCAAAAGAACTCTCAAAGTATGATATACTTAATCAATAAATGTTGTGTCTTATGAATGAGAAGAACTCCTTATTTATAGGAGTTAAAAGCACTTAAAATAATGTAAGGGGTTGCTAAAAAGTCATCTAAATTAGGTAGGGGGCTGCTAGGGTCACAATAGCCATCAATCTTAGGTAGGTGGCTCCTAAGGGGTAACAAAAGCCATCAAAATTAAGTGGGGGGCGGCCAAATCCTTTTGGGGCAGATTTGGGCCTTAAAACTATTAGTTTGGGCCATTGGTTTGGACTCCAATTGGGCTCCTTTTGAAACACCCCCTTTTGGACCTCTTTTAAGGTCATTTTGAGCCCTATTGGTAGACTTCAAGGGCTGATTTGGTAACCCAATCTTCCTCCTCTTGGACTTTAATTTGGACTACCAAATAATTGTAAAACTTGGACAATTCATCTCCTTTGGGCTTGAGCTCTTCCTCTACAAGTAAAAACTTCTTTATTTGCCATGAAGTCTAGCAACCTTAGCTTGCAACTCTTTAGCTTGAGATCTTGTAAATGGCCTTGGAGCTTCCAAAACTCTATCATCTCGATCATTGTCATTAACTATATCCTTGTTCTTGATGCTATCACTTTTGAACAAGGGGGAGATGATGGTACTTTGAGGTACCAGGATAAATTGTGTGTTCCAACCACATATGGACTTAGCGAGGGAGGAAGATGTTATAAGCCCAAAATTTCAGGTATTCTATCCACCTAGGCTTCCCAAAGATGTATCATGATCTTAAGAAGATTTATTGGTGGAACGAGATGAAAAAGAAAGTTGCAGACCTTGTGACCAAGTGTTTAAATTGTCAGCAAGTGAAAGTCGAGCAACAGAAAACCAAGTTCAGAACACACACATCCATTAGTGGAGATGGTAATATGGACCTTATAATAGGATTATCTCGCTCATTTTGAAAGTATGATTTTTATGGGTGAAGGTGTAGATTGCCAATTAGTTGGTTCGAAGTTGGCGAAGCAGAGTTGCGGGGACCAGATTTGGTGTATCTGTCTATGGAGAAAGTCAAGTTGATTCAATAGCATTTGTAGACAGCTCCGAGTTGTCAAATGTCCTATTTGAATATGCAACATAGAGACCTAGAGTTTCAAGTTGATGATTGGGTGTTTCTAAAAGTTTCGCCTATGAAAGGTGTTATAAGATTTGGAAAGAAAGGAAAGCTCAATCCCAGATACATCAGCCCATATAGGATCCTATGAAGGATCGGGTAAGTAGCTTATGAGTTAGAATTTCTACCATAATTAGCGGTTGTACACCAGTATTTCACGTGTCATGTTATAATATTCAAGTTTCGAAGTATTCAAATCTCATGTCACGACATTTATGTTTTCAGTATTCAGATCTCACATTAGAATATTCAAGTCAGTTCAGTACTCAGATACTCATGTCA
Source organism: Nicotiana tabacum (assembly GCF_000715075.1). Classification (NCBI taxonomy): domain Eukaryota; kingdom Viridiplantae; phylum Streptophyta; class Magnoliopsida; order Solanales; family Solanaceae; genus Nicotiana; species Nicotiana tabacum. Next base: position 102,315,936 of record NC_134080.1, on the reverse strand, counting down.
GTCCAGTACTCAGATATTCATGACAGCTTAATACTCAGGTATTGATGTGAGTTTAGTGAGTAGATATTCACGTCAGTTCAGCACTCGATTATTCGTGCCAGTTCAGTATTCATGTATATGTTTCATGTTATGCATATTATTATGCCCTATGGAGCTAGTGTTATGCTCGGTTAGCTGGTAGGTATTTTGGAGAAATGTCGAAGTTATCTAACCTTCTCATTCAGGCCTTATATTAAAATCTCCATGTCTTTCAGTGTTTAGTAAGTTTAGTAGCCATTCAGTCTAGTACCTATTCAATTCAGTACCTCATCAGTTCAGTGATCGTGTATTCATTCAGTTTAGTATGCACGTGTTAAGGAAAGTTCATGTTCCCACTAGACCCATTTATGGTCCAGAGTTATCCTAAGATACAACCAGAATAATCATTCGAGGACGAATGATCCCAAGGGGGAGATAATGTAACACCCCATAAATCCGGATTAGTTGTGGATGTGTTAGATGACTATTAATGTGATCTTTTAGACATGTGAAGCCCTATCAAGATGAGTATGGGTAATGTAATACTCTGTAAATATGAATCAGCTGTGTACGGACAAGGACTATTTATGTAATACCCCGTAATTTGAATCGGTTGTGGATGCATTAAACGAGTATTAGCGTGATGGTAATGGAGTGGTTATGTTAATAAGTGTATAAGTTATGTTAGAGGTGAATTGGGGTCTAAGGAGAGGCCTAAGTCTAAGCCAAGTTGGAAAATTTCAAAATGGACTAAAGCTGTGAATGAATACGTACATGACCTCATTTTGAACGATCATATATACGGTTATATAACGAGTTGTGTGATGCATAACCTATAAATTATAGTCCTTTGAGTCTAGTTTCCAACTCAACAAACCGTTTTTCATTTGGAGGTGTATACAGAATGTTATGACTATTTTACTTGGCAGGTGTCACTAGCGTGAAGTCGCGCGTTTTTGCTGAGTATTCTGCCTCGCGCGCGAACAAGCGCGCGAACAACGTGCGAACAAGATTTTAAATACTTTAAAGGCCGGAAATATTAGAAATTGAGTCACTTCTCAAGCTTAGGGTTTCCTCTACACCCCAACTCGACTAAGGCATCCAATTGCACACCTAAGGTGAGTTTTTAAGTGTGTTTTCATGGTGATTTGACTTCTCAATCACTAGTTACAACATGATTTTGATTGGGTTTCATAGGATTTCTTCAAAATCTCAAGAACACCCCAAAAGTTATCTTTCAAGATTTGGTCTACAAGAGGTAATCCTACACCCTTAGACTTACATATATGGTGTTATTATGGAATCATGAGTATAAATCAAGTATTACAACTTATGGTATGGTGATTGGAAGCCATAAATTTCCAATTTAAATACATGATCATTGTAGGGATTTAAGGGTGATTATTTGATAGGATTTGTTGGTTGGGTGTGAATGGATGGTCATATACGTGATGTTGAAAGTTATAAATTGGTTAATCATGATGGTAGGATAAATTGTTGATGAATGGTGGTAATTAGATGAACTAATTATATGGTGATGAGATGTAGAGGTTTATGCCTACAAGGTGTTTGATAATATGCCTAAATGGCTTAAGTTATGGAATTTGTTACTAATATTGGTTCCATTGGATATTGCTATTGTAGATTGAAGGTTCTTAGTGTTGTGGATCATTGTAGTATCACTAAGGGGCGACATTGAGGTATGTGAGGCTAACTCTCTATGTTTGGGAATGTTAATGATCCTCCCTACACTACGTTTCTTTTACGACGTATCAATTGCCTCAGAAATATAGTTAAGCCTAGTTCCTTGAATAGTTGTAGAGCTTCTATTCTCTAGCTTCATAACTCGTTCATGACTTTCATTCCGAACGCTGTGAGCTCAGTTCGTATTCAATATAGACTTGGGTTTGATGTCCCTAAGTCTCAATATGGCTTACTCAACATGTCATAAATAGTTGAAGTTTCGGTGTTCATAATCAGTTCAAGAATACACATCTCATTCTAGTCTTATTCAGTATTCTAATATTATGTAGCTCAGTATGATTCAGTATTCTAGTATTATGTACTCAGTATGACCCAGTATTCCAGTATTATGTAACTCAGCGTGATTCAGTATTTCACTATTATGTATTGCAGTATGATTCTCAGTTCCTGATTTTAAAATTCCTGAATGTTGAACACTTGTATTTGGGCCTGAGGCCGCAGTCAATGTTTTATGCATCTTTGGGCCTGAGACCGCAGTTTATGATTTAGAAGCAAAGATGTGAGTCTGACCACCAGTTGGTTAGATTTGCATACGAATAGACAATGGAATCAGCTCAAACTATGAAGTATGGTGACATTTCTGCCTGCTGTCCTAATTGAAAGAAAGAAATGAGTAGTATAGTTTGAAGCTCATAAATTACATACAGATTAGTTATTCAGATTTCGGAAGAAAAGTTATGTAAATAATTACTTTTTTTTATTTCTGTTTCTTCAATAGTGCATGTCGCTTGGAATTATAATAGTTATGATTAGCTTTGCTATTCTAAATGCAGCCATGTATGTAATGTGTTAGACTCATTAAGGCTGAAAAGCCAATATTTTACTCTTAGATTTGATCTTGGACTAGCCACTTTAGAGATTATGATAGCTGATGTATTGATTCAGTGATCATTTTTTTAGAATCCTGTTATCGTTTCTTAGTCTTCCCAAAAAAAAAAAAAAAAAAAAAAATTTGTAATTACTTTTTATTCTTTTGCCATGCTGTGCAATATGCCATGAGGCAGCTCAAATTTGGGCCTGCTTTCGATGGCTCAGATTCCTCTTTTCAAACCTGCTGGATCAAGGTTGTTCATTATTGAATTTTTTACACCCTATAGAAAACCTTAGTATCCTATTTATTTTAAATAAATACCATTTTAAAATATTACATCCTATAGATACCTTTTATACTTTATAGCCAAATATCTAATTATAGTTACATCCTACATTTAAGGCACCATATATGCTAAATAATATTTTTCTCTCTCCTTTTTAGTCTTTTCTCTCCCATAATCACAGTAAAATTGACTAACCACGTTCTCTCTCTCTTTTTGCATACACTTTACTCTTTCTCCCTCAACCCACGATTCATACCTCTTCTCCCACCAAATTCTCTAGTTCTCCTCCATTATCACTCCATTATCTTGACCATCGCAGATCCACGGACTTTTCACCTTGTTTGATACAGATCACGATGGGAAGATCAACAAGGCCGATTTGATCGCCTGTTTAAGAAGATATCCTTTGTTGATTGCCCTTTTCTCACCTTGTTTATTGCAACAAACTTGCCCATAGCTGGTCTATAGTATGGAGAAGTGAACTAAGTTGATGGACATAGGCACCATTAATGGTAGAGAATCCTTTTTTGGCCTTCTACCAGTGTTGTGAACTACTAATATATCTCAGATGTGTTAGGGGGCTGACCAGCCGGAATTAATGGCTGGCCGCCGGCCGGCGAAGCCATAAGGTTGTTTCTCTCTCTAGATCGCCCAAATCGCCTATTTGTATTCAGTTGCATTCGAATATATATTTCAGCTGTATTCACATGTATTCAGTAGCATTCATTTATATATTCACATGTATTCAAGAGTTTTATTCATTTGTATTTTGTTATATTCAAGTGTTTTATTCAGATGAATTAAGTTGTATTTTGTTGTATTCAACTGTATACAGTTCTACTCAACTGTATTATTCATATGTATTTCTCTTTATTCAGCTATAATCTTTATTATGTATCTTTCAAATACAGATTAATGAGGGATCGTTTTAGTCCGTTGAGTTAAATTAGGAGAATATCATGTGATTTGATTTCCTTCCGTTTTTAACCAATTTAACCTTCCAGATTTTGCGCAGATACGTTACTGTATTTAACGTTAATGTCGCTTGAATACAGCTAAATACATGTCAAACTTAGTTGGAATTCCAGTTTTTACGCCTATTTTTTTGGTTGTATTAATGAATACAACAGCTTAAATACATGAAATACATTGTATAAAAACATAAAAGGTATCTATTACACGTAATATAACAAAGGATATTTATAAATGGCTAACTAGACCTAAAAGATGGTGCTTTATGAAAAATTCTCTTCATTATTTAAGTTTAATATTTTGGGCTTGACAGCCAGCCCGTTATATCCACTGTGGCTTTCTGAAGCAGACCTTGGGTAGCCTAATACCTTTTCAAGGCACCATTACCATAAAACTCAAATATCATAACAAAGGCATAGTGTACCCGATCCTAGTCACTCAAATTTCCTTAGCAAAATTCATAGCAAATTAGGATTCTATGTATTCTGGACAATCCGGACTTAATCTCAAAACCTTAGAAAACGTTAATTAATCCTTGAACGTCGAAGAAATGCTTTAGGCATATATTAAATTTATTACCGTGATTATGTACACGTTCACGTGACACGATTACAATTTCAAAAATGAATACTCGTAGAAATGCTTTAGGCGCGACTTAAATTATTATTGTGATTGTGTACACGTTCGCGTGACATAATTACAATTTCCAAAATTAAATCGAGATATGCGTTCGCGCAACTTCGGCCAAACAATCTAAAATTAATAAAGCGTGACTAATTGTGTACACGTTCGCGTGACATAATTTTAGTGCCCCAAATAAAGCGGATTTACACACATGTGATCCGTTTCCAAGATAAATCCATAACACCATAACTAAAAAGCGGTAAAAGATTAAATACACATAGGTTTTAAAATACGTGATTAAACAAACTAGTTAAGCTAGGTATAATTAAAGCGACCGTGCTAAAATCACGGAACTTGGAAATGCCTAATAGCTTCTCCCGAGATAACAAAATTCCTTACCCAGTCTTCTATGTTCGCGGACCATAAATAAGAGTCAATTTCCTCGATTTGAGATTTAAAATAAACGCGGTGACTTGGGACACCATAACAATTATCCCAAGTGGCGATTCTGAAATAAATAAATAATCTCATTTCGAATAATGTCACTTTAATTGGAAAATCTCCTCGGGAAAAAGGAGGTGTAACATTGACTGTGAGAATTGATAAAAGATTAAAGCTTTATTATTTGGAATTAGTTTCTATTACTTTATTTGACCTCGTTAAGTATTGTTTAGCTAGATTGGAGTGTTTGGAGGTTACGAATAGAGGGAAGGTCTTATTGGATGGTTGATTCTTGTCCTAGAAGAGGTAAGTATCTTGCCTAATCTTGATTTGAGGGAAAACACCTTAGGATATGACCTTATTTGCTAATTATAATATGTTGGGAATAACGTATACGGGAGGCGACGAGCATATATACGGGCGCCATAATTATTTCATGAGCGGGGCAGACTTCATTGTGCCTTATTTGGTTATTTGTTCTTCTTGACTTATGCTTTATTTGATTGTGTGACTACGTGAGCCTATTTGTTCATGGTAGAGACAATGTTTAGGCTTATGATATCTTCATTTGACTTGATAACCTATTATTGAAATGTTGATCTACTTGATTTTGTCATATTCATACTTTATATCATGGTCATATATCCGTACCTTTATTTTTATATCCTCGTGCATCTTATTGATTATTTTATGAGCATATGTATTCATCCTTGGCGATGGATTATTTCAGATTGATATGATTATGACACTTTTGGACATTATGAGTGGATTGATGTTGCTATGACACGAAGTTTCTGCCGTGCGATTATTGTGATTTTGATATTATTATGGCACGAGCTAGGTCTTTGTCGTGAAATGTATGGATATGAATCTATCTCCCTAGGATCGCCCTCCCATATTTCTCTCTTGGTGGCTTACACGTAGATTTGCGAGACACTTATATGAGTATCAGTTTGTGATGATATTAGTTGATGAGTTGGATGTAAAGGTGGGAGCTTGATCTCTTAAGTGAATCTTTTATCACTACTAAAAAATCTGGTTTTAGCGAAGGACAAATTCTGTTGCTAAACAGACAAATTCGTCACTAATCTCATTTAGCGACGGATTAACGACAAATTATCAAGAAACTCTGTTAGCTACGGGCGATTTAGTGACAGATTAGCGACGACATTTGTAGCTAATTCCAGTTTTTTGTAGTGTATGTTATTCCATGCATTCTATTTGCTTTCTGCGCATATCTTCTAGTATGCTACTTGATGCCTATGTTTCCATTGGTTCGGATAGGGAAAGATAGAATCATTCACGATTTGAATTTCTAATTCATAGTATATCTCTTTCCATTGCCTTGCTATGTATATTCATGAACTGTACATGTATATTTGTTAGTGAATATCATTTGACTTGAACCTTGCCACTGCTTCACCAAAGTTTGTATTGATACTTACTAAGTACACGTTGTCGTTATACTCATACTACACTTTTGCATATTTTTGTGTAGATTCTGGCATTGACACTAGTGGATATCAGAGGGATGCCCAGTAGCTGATCCCGGAGACTCGAGGTAGTGTTGCTTAATCGATCGCAGCCCTTGAAGTCACCTTTATCTTATTATATACTATTTATTTTATTCAGAACGTACTCTTGTATTTACAAGACTCAGTTATATTTTCTCTTAGCGGCTCATGACTGCATATTATCGGGTTTTGAATGTTCTTTGTAGTTTTTCCTGTTTGGGTTGTTGTTTTGAGACTTATTGTAGTATATTTATGCAGTGACAACTTACTATATCTTGTTATGTTCGATTTTTGTTGATTATAGTTGATGATTGACTTAGCAGATCGGGTTACGTGCTATCAGGATCGTGCCATCAGGATCATGCTGGATTTTTGGATCATGACAAGGGTCCGCATTTCGGCGTCACTCGATGGCAGTCCTACACCGATATTGTTGTCCCAGATTACGTTTTGTTGTCTGATGCTGCTTATAAGGGTTTAGGAACACATGCTTTGAGGTTTTCTTTCTTTTCCCAATGTATGTACACAACATCAAGTCATTCACCTACTGGTGATGCTGATTTATTTTTTGTAAGAGGTCAAGGGTTAGACGTTAAATTTTGGCATGCTGGATCTTGGTATAGTAACCGGGCTAAATTGTGCTGAGACAGAAGGAGATTTTGGTTGTGATCCACAATCAGACAATAGACTAATGTGTACTTACTTCCCAAATAAGAAAAAAAGTAAAGAAGCAATATACCCGGAAGATTGTCTTGAACCAGAGTTGTATCAACAACGAGGATGCAGTCAATCTCCGTGTGTTGTACTTTATAGAGTTTTCTTGTTTTCCACTAGAAAGACAACACTGCCTCATGATGCGTACAAGTTGAAGTTTTTATAGACATGGTGGACTCCTGCAAGTTTGGATGTAAGAGTTTTGCTCTAGTGTTTACAAAATATTCCACCCGTATTGGAAATAGAATCCCCCGAATTTTGAGCTGGGAAGTAGGCAAAAATAAAATCTAGAAAGCAGCTTTGGAAGATAGCATGGAGGTCAACCCACTTTGGACCAAAGTAAAAATTTCATATGCTAATTAATATACAAGTGAAATATACAATTCATACAAATTATATACATGGCGAGTCTGAGGAAGGGTAGGAGTATGCCAAAGAATTACTGGGGTGAGATGATTAAAAAAGACATGTCATTGCTCCAGCTTACCGAGGACATGACCCTCGATAGGAAAGAGTGCAGGTAAAGAATTAGGGTTGAAGGTTGACAGACAGTCGTTAGTTTCTCTTAGGCTTACCAGTAGTACGAGTACTATTCTTGTATTTTCTTATTGATGGTTCTTTATTACTTACATTTTATGTCATTCGCTTCTGTTACCCTGTTTCATTATTGTTGTTATTGCTTGTTGCTTTATTTTTACTATTCCTTGAGCCGAAGGTCTATTGGAAACAATCTCTTTACCTTTACAAGATAGAGGTAAGGTCTGCGTACACATTATCCTCCCAGACCCCACCTATGAGATTATACTGAGTTTCTTATTAATGTTGTTGTTTTAAAATATTATTTATATACTGAAATACTCTGTCATACAATTTCCATACACACCATATACAATTTGTTTCTTTGCGGCAATTTACCAATATAACTGCAATAGCTGAAGAGTTAGCCCTCCTTAAGTTGCCAGGGAAAGGGATTATGAAAAGGAAGAGCATGAGAGTAACCCAAGCTCCTCGACATGAAGCTTCTACATATGGACCGTCTGAAAAATCTGAACAACTAACAACAATCAGCTGTGTTATTTGAACTGCAAAAATTAGGAGAAGCTGTTGCAAAGGTAGTAATATCGCAATCATTAACTATATATTATTCATGTTTTTGATTTATGAGGCCGGGGACATTTTCCTAAAATTGTATTTTGTGATTAGGTCGAACGTGATCTTGACTCATTCAAGAGCAAGGTATGTTATACAATGATAGAATATAGCTTTTTTATTTTGCCGATCTTGTATGTCCACCTCTATTGCTATCTTTAGCTTTAGTCTGGTGTTTTATGTCTATGGAGAGCTAGCTAATATGCAAATCCATCTTTACTGAATCTATCAATGAAGTTTCAGTTGCACTAAAGAGTAGGCAGTATGAAAATGCCGATCCCAAGGTGCCTTTTATAAGATAATTTTTATGTCTTTTTTTTAAATGTACAGTATATTTGTCATGACCCAAAATCCCAACCATGAGATCGTGATGATGTCTAACATTCACTTGCTAGGCAAATCACCACTAACACAATAATAAAACAATTAAACAATAAAAAAAGGCATTATAATAATAGAAGAGTAAGATAGCATAAACGTATAATAGGTACAACCATCGCGGTCTAAAACTATCTCCTAGAATCTGGTGTACTCACAAGTACATGAGCTACTAATAATACTAAATACAAGTCTGAAATGAAAAACACAACACTGTCTAATATAATAAGCAATGGAAAAAGGAAGGAGACTCCAGGTTCTGCGAACGCCATGCAACACTACCTCAAGTCTCCTAGGACAAGGTCCAAACAATTATCGCTGAACGCCATTGGGACCAACACCAGAATCTGCACAAGAAGAGTAGAAGCATAGTATGAGTATGACCGACCCCATATGCTTGGTAAGTATCGAGCCTAACCTCGGCGAAATAGTGACAAAGCTATGACATGACACTCACCGTAAATCTGTAAGAGTAATAAGTAAAGAAAATAACAATATAGAAAAACGGATAACTACATAATGAACAGAATAAATGTAGTAGCTAACAAAGGGCCACAAAATAACATCACTTCACAAAACAACCAAAATCAATTACAAAACTTCCTTTCCATTGTGGCATGCAACCCGATCCCCAAATATCAAATAATAAACCATTACGGCACACAAGCCGATCCAATACATAAAATAATATTATTGCGGCATGCAACCCGATCAAATATATATAATACTGTTGTAGCGTGCAGCCCGATCCAATATATCTTAATATTGTTGCGGCGCGTAATCCTATCCAATATATATAATATTATTGTAGCGTGCAACCCGATCCAATATATATAATACTGTTGCCGTGTGAAACTCGATCCAATATATATATAATACTATTGAGGCGTGCAACCTGATCCAATATATCAGTGACAACCAAATATAGTGAATCACAACATAAAATAAAAGGAAATTAAAATGCATAATTCTCTGAGGCAATTTGATATAACATAGTAGAGCGAAATTGGAAACAAGTAAGGCAATACGGCAAGTAAAGGCATGAGATATGTAAAAGCATCTATCTGGTAACATGTAAGAACACGTAACAAATAAAAGAGTATTATAACTAAAAGTGTGACATAAGCTAGAATATTTAACAATTAAGGACATATAACAAGTAAAGACGGACGATAAATAAAGGCATGAATAAGTAAAAGCATGAACAGTAAAATCACATAACAATTAAAAATATGGAATAAATGAAGTCATGGTATAATTAAAGACATGCAATGAAGTAGTATACCTCGCATGCTTGAACCCATGGCGACACATATACACTCGTCACCTAGCATATACAATATTGCCATACATAAATCACGTAGCAAATAGATCAATCAAGTCCTAATTCCCTCAAATTAAGGTTAACCGCGACACTTACCTCTCTCTGGAACAACATCAACAATTCAATACGACTTATCCTTAAAAAAAGCCTCCAAACCACCCGAATCTAGTTAATTATGGTTCAAACAAGTCAAAACAAGCTTTAGAAACTACCCTCGTGGGAAAAAAGGTTTGATATTTAGCATAATTTAAAAAGTCAACATGGGCTCACATGGTCGAAATTCAAAATTAAGATCAAATCCCGATTACACATGCAGCTCTGAGTCTAATTATTTCGAGATCCGACCCCAATTTGAGGTCTAAATCTCAATTTTATAAAATTTCTAAATACTACAAAAAACCCCCAATTTTTACTCTATGAATATTAGATTTAATATTGAAATTCATGAAAAAGTAATAAAAATTAAATAAAAATAAGTTAAAGTTACTAACCTATAAATTTGGGAAGAAACTCTCCAAAAACCGCCTCCATGGGGTCTTGATCTCAAAAATGGTGTTAAATAAGCTAAGTCCCGAAATCCCAATCTTTTACCCAGCTGTAGGCATCACAATTATGAACTCTACCACTGATTGCAAATGTGATTGTGATGATCTGATTGGTCGTTTTGAGTACTTTAGCTCTATTTCCCCTATTTGATACTTTACATATGTGTATTTGTGGTTACGTAACTTGCCGGGATGATTGGTTTTATTTCAGGGAGTTTCAGGATAAATTGGTTTGACTTTTGTATAGACGACTCCGGAATGCAATTTTTATGGTTTTAATAGCTTATGGTGATTTTGGACTTAGGCGTATGTCCAGATTTGGATTTGGAGGACCGCAGGTGTAATGATCCGACTAGTAGATTTGAGCTTTAGCGTTTCGTTCAGTAGTTCGAGGCCGTAAGTGACTTCATATTATGTATTATGACTTGCGTGCATAGTCGGTTTTGGTTTTCGAATGATTCGGGATTCATTTGGAATAATGATTTTTTATTTTAGAAGCTTAAGTTGGAAATTTTGACGGATGTTTGGCTTTTGCGAAAACGATCTTAGAATGGTATTTTGATGGCCCCAGTAGGTTCGTGATGTGATTTTGGGACTTGGGCGTATGCCCGAAATTGAATTCAGAGGTCCCTAAGTTGATTTGGCTTATTTTACCGAATGTTGGCAATTTGAAGGTTTAGTAATTCCTTAAGTTTGACCATGTTTGACTTTATGGCTATCCGATTTGAATTCTATTTTGGGAATTGCAATAGGTCCGTTTTGCTATTTAGAACTTGTCTGCAAAATTTGGTATAATCCAGAGTTGGTTTGATAGGATTCAGACGCTTGGTTGTGATTCTAGAGGTTCTTGAGTTTTCTTTTAAATTTCATGCGTTTTGATGTGCTATTGTGGTTCTAGATGTTTTTGTTGTTGTTTTGATTGTGCGAGCGAGTTTGTATGATATTTTTAGACTTGTGTGGATGTTTGGTTTGGAGCACCGAGGGCTCGGGTGAGTTTTGAACTTGTTTCAGATTGGATTGACCTCATTTTTGAGTTGCTAGTGTGCTGGTGCTCCAATTATCGTTGGTTCGCAATTGCGATCAAGGAGCAGACTCCGCAAATGCGAAGTCAGTGTCGCATTTGCGATATTTCCTCAATGTAACGACCCGACCGATTGTTTTGAGTATTTTAGCCACGTTCCCCTATTTATTGCCTCCTCTATGTTAAATTGTGGTTATGTGACTTGCTGAGGTATTTGGTTTTGGGTTCGGATGAGTTCCGGAGTGAAATGGGTCACATAGTCCCTATGTTGGAGGCTTAAGTTGAAAGAGTTGACCGGAGTTTGACTTTTATGTAGACGACTCTAAAATAGAGTTTTGATGGTTCCAAAAGCTCCGTATGGTGATTTTGGATTTAGGAGCATGCTCGGTATTGATTTGGTGGTCCGTAGGTCATTTCGGCTTGAATTGACAAAAGTTAGAAAGCTGAAGGTTGAGAAGTTTGATCGGGAGTTGACTTTATTGATATCGGGGTCAGATTCTGATTCCAAAAGTTAGAATAGATCCATCACGTCATTTATGACTAGTGTGCAAAATTTGAGGTCAATTGGAGGTGGTTTGGTATGTTTCGATATTGGTTTTTTGTCACGACCCCGGTTCGCCCTTCGTGAACCATCGTGACGGCACCTAGTCTCTACGACTAGGTAAGCCTAAAACGTGGAAGAAAAACCAATTTGCGGAAGAATACAATTTAAAACAGAAATAATGTAATAAAACAACATTTTAAAAGTGCCGCTCGGCATAGAAAATATAACTCTCAAATCCAATATATACATCTCCCGAAACCCGGAAACCCATGAATCACAAGCTAAGGATATTACATAGTGCTCTAACTCCAGAATAGTCTAAAACAAGTAAATACAGAAGGGCTGTAACTACAAGAGAGAATATAGAGAGACTCCTCGGTCTGCGAACGCGGCAGATATACCTTGAAGTCCCTGAAGGGTCGCCTCGCCTCAAGGATGGTATGTCTGAGTCAAGGTACCTGGATCCGCACATGAAAAACATGCGCAGAAAGAGCATGAGTACACCACAGCGGTACTCAGTAAGTGTCAAGCCTATCCTCGGTCGGGTAGTGACGAGAAAGGTCAGGGCCCTACTGAGATAAAATAAAAATATAAGATATGACAGTATAAGATAAGCAGTACAATCGAAAACTAACACTAAGAATTTAATACAGGAAAATAAGGAATTCAATAACTAAAATAGAGGAAAAAGTGATCACAAGGAAATTACCGGGGATCTCTCAGTATCCCGAGGATCTCTTAGTACCCTCAATACATGCCAGGGATCTCTTGGTATCCCAAGGATCTCTCGGAATCCTCAATATATGCTAGGGATCTCTTGGTATCCCGAGGATCTCTTGGTATCCTCAATATACGTGCCAGGGATCTCTCGGTATCCCGCACCTCAGTTCTAAATCATAAATACGCACAGGGGATCTCCCGGGATGCCGTCCCGTAGTCCCAAAGTAAAACACACAACAACAACACAAGAATACTCAATTAAGCTCAATTTCGTATCAAGGAAACATGTACTTCTAATCTAACATGCTTCACATAATTCAATTAAGGCAGTTTAAGCAAATAACCAGTTAAGTCAATTAGACATGCTTTTTCGAAGTTAACATCCGGTTTAAATTGCAAGTAAAATGAAACAGGAAAAGGAACACAATTGAAAGTACTTAAAGAAAACCGTATTTTCAACAATTAGCTCAAGTACGCACTCGTCACCTCACGTACAAGGCATTTCAAACATCAATATACCAAATCCTAAGGGGAAGGTCCCCCACACAAGGTTAGACAAGCCACTTACCTCGAACCGACTCAAAAATCAATCTGAAACCACGCCCTTGCCACGAGTACTCGACTCCAAATGTCCCGAATCTATTCAAATCAATTTCATAATGTAAATAACACTTCAAGTAACTGATTCTACAAAGAAATTCTAAGCTAATACGCGAAATTAGGTAAAATGGCCGAAATGCCCCTTGGGCCCACGTCTCGGAATCGGGTAAAATTTATATTTTCAGAATCCTCATACTCTCATAGTTCATTCATACCAAAATTATCCAAATCTAAGGTCAAATTCCCAATCAAAAGTCGAATTCTAGGTGTAAGAACTTTCTTCCAACTTTTCCCCAATTTTTCATCTCCAATCCGAAATTAAATGATGAAACTAACTATAGATTGATGGAATATAACTAGAAATGGTTAAAGAATTGTTACCACTGATCTCCTCTTCAATTTCCTCCCAATATCGCCCTCTCTCGAGCTCCAAATCGAATTTCCAACTTTTGAAACTAAACCCTCGAAATTTCATATTTCTGCGCAGCTGTTACTGCATCTGCGATCCTGGGACCGCTTCTGCGGTCCTTCTTTTGCGGAACACGGGTCGCATGTGCGACTTCTCAATTAAAACCAATCTTCCGTATCTCCGACTCCCCATCCACAGATGTGGTACAGCTCCTGCGGAAATCCTACCGCTTTTGCAGTCCCTGTTGAATTTCCCCATTTCCACTTCTGCGATAGATCCGTCGCTTCTGCGGCTCCGCACCTGCGGTCCCACACTCGCAGGCGCAGTTATAACAGAAGAACAGCTGAAGCTGCAACTCCAAAATTCCAAAAAAATTTCCGTCAACCATCCGAAATCATCCCGAGGTCCCCGGGACCTCAACCAAACCTACCAACATATCATAACTTCATTCAAACTTATTCTAACCTTCGGAACGCTCAAAACAACATCAAAACAACCTATTTTTCATCAGATTCAAGCCTAAGAATTCCAAAACTCTAAAAGAACGCTTTCGATCAAAAAGTCTATCAAACCTCGTCCGAATGACCCGAAATTTTGCACACACGTCGCATTCAACACTACGGAGCTACTCCAACTTCCAGAATTCCATTCCGACCCTCGGATCAAAATCTCACTATCAAACCGGAAACTTCAAAATTCGACCTTTCGGCATTTCGAGCCTAAATTAGCTATGGACCTCCAAAACACAATCTGAACACGCCCCTAAGTCCGAAATCACCCAAACGGAGCTAACGGAACCATCAGATTTCCATTCTGAGGTCGTCTTCACACTATTCTGACTATGGTCAACTTTCCAACACTTAAGCTCTCATTTAGGGACTAAGTATCCCAAAACTCTCCGAAACTCAAAACCGAACATCCCGGCAAATCAAAATAGTAGAAATAAACTCGGGGAAAGCATTTAATGGGGGATCGGGGCGTGAATTCTTAAGACGACTGACTGGGTCGTCACATCCTCATACACTTAAACATTCGTTCGTCCTCGAACGAGCATAGAGACATACCTGAAGTAGTGAAATGATGAGGGTAACGGCTGCGCATCTCCTGCTCGGTCTCCCAGGTCGCTTCCTCGATCGACTGATCCGCATTGAACCTTTGCTGATATAATGTTCTTTGACCTCAGCTTTCTAACATGCCTGTCCAATATTGCCACTAGCTCCTCAACATAAGATAGATCCTTGTCCAACTGGACTGAACTAAAATCCAACACGTGCTACAGATCGCCGTGATACCTCCGGAGCATCGAGACATGAAATGCCGGATGAACTCCTACCAAGATGGAAGGTAAGGCAAGCTCATAAGCAACCTCCCCAACACGCCTTAAAATCTCAAAAGGCCCAATAAACCTCGGACTTAACTTTCCCTTTTTCCCAAATCTCATAACTCCCTTCATAGGTGAAACTTGAAGTAGAACCCGCTTTCCAACCATATAGGAAACATCACGAACCTTTTGGTCCGCGTAACTTTTCTGTCTGGACTAGGCTGTACTGAGTCTATCCTGAATCAACTTGACCTTCTCCAAAGCATCCTGAACCAGTTCTGTGCCTAATAATCTGGCCTCACCCGGCTCAAACCAACCCATAGGGGATCTACACCATCTACCATATAAAGCCTCATACGGTGCCATATGAATGCTAGACTAATAGCTATTGTTGTAAGCAAACTCCGCCAATGGTAAGAACTGATCCCAAGACCCTCCAAGCTCAATCACACATGCACGGAACATATCCTCAAGAATCTGAATAGTGCGCTCAGACTGTCCGTCCGTCTGAGGGTAAAATGCTGTACTCAACTCTACTCGAGTACCCAACTCATGCTGAACGACTCTTTAGAACCGTGATGTGAGCTGAGTACCCCTATCTGAAATGATGGATACTGGAATACCATGTAGACGTACAATCTCCCGAATGTAAATCTCCGCAAACCGCTCTGAAGAATAAGTAGTACACACAGGAATAAAGTGAGCGGACTTGGTCAGCCGATCCACAATCACCCAAATAATGTCAAACTTTCTCAAAGTCCGTGGGAGCCCAACTACAAAATCCATGGTGATCCGCTCCCACTTCCACTCTGGAATCTCCATCTGCTGAAGCAATCCACCCGGTCTCTTGTGCTCATACTTCACTTGCTGACAGTTGAGGCACCAAGCTACAAATCCAACTATGTCTTTCTTCATCCGCCTCCACCAATAGTGCTACCTTAAATCCTGATACATCTTTGCGGCACCCGGATGAATGGAATACCGCGAGCTATGGGCCTCCTCTAGAATCAACTCCGGAAGCCCATCGACATTGGGTACACAAATCCGACCCTGCATCCTCAATACACTCTCATTGCCAATAGTCACATCTCTGGCATCACCGTGCTGAACCTTGTCCTTGAGGACAAGCAAATAAGGGTCATCATACTGACGCTCCCTGATACGATCAAATAAGGAAGACCGAGAAACCACGCAAGCTAGAACCCGACTGGGCTATGAAAGATCCAATCTCAAAAACTGGCTGGCTAAGGCCTAAACATCTATCGCCATAGGTCTCTCCGATGGTGGTAAATAAGCCAAACTCCCCAAACTCTTTGCCCGACGACTCAAAGCATCGGCCACAACATTGGCCTTGCCCTGGTGATACAAAATAATTATATCATAGTCCTTCAGCAACTCTAACCACCTCCTTTGGCGCAAATTTAGATCCTTTTGCTTGAACAAGTGCTGCAAGCTCTGATGGTCAGTATAAATCTCATAGAGAACCTCGTATAAGTAATGGCGCCAGATCTTCAGGGAGTGAACAATGGCAGCTTACTCAAGGTCATGGATAGGGTAATTCTTCTCATGTACCTTAAACTGTCTGGACGCGTAGGCAATCACCCTACCGTCCTGCATCAACACCGCTCCGAGGCCAATCCTCGAGGCATCACAATAGACCGTATAAGACCCCGAACCTGTAGGCAGTATCAAAATTGGGGTTGTAGTCAAAGCTGTCTTGAGCTTCTGAAAGTTTGCCTCACACTCCTCCGTCCATTGGAATGGAGTACCCTTCTAGGCCAGTCTGGTCATAGGGGCTGCAATCGATGAAAACCCCTCAACAAAACGGCAGTAGTAATCCACCAAGCCAAGGAAACTACGGATGTCTATAGCTGAGGATGGTCTGGGCCAACTTTGCACGACCTCTATTTTCTTCGGATCCACCTGAATACCCTCACTCGACACCACGTGGCCTAGGAATGCCATTGAATCCAACCAAAACTCACATTTCGAGAACTTAGCATATAACTTCTTCTCTCTCAAAGTCTGAAGCACAGTCCTCAGGTGCTGCTCATGATCTTCCTAACTCCGGGAATACACCAGAATATCATTAATAAAGACAATGACGAACGAGTCAAGATACGGCCAAAACACGCTGTGCATCAAATGCATAAAGGCTGCTGGGGCATTGGTCATCCCAAATGACATAACAAGGAACTCGTAATGACCATACCGAGTCCTGAAAGCAGTCTTCGGGATATATGGCTCCCGAATCTTCAATTGATGGTAACCTAAGCGCAAGTCAATCTTAGAAAACACCCGTGTGCCCTGAAGCTGGTCAAACAAATCATCAATACGAGGCAAAGGATAACGATTCTTAACTGTAACTTTGTTCAACCGGCGATAATCAATAAACACGCATAGAACCATCCTTTTTCTTCACAAACAAGACAGGAGCACCCCAAGGTGATACACTGGGCAGAATAAAACCCTTATCAAGCAATTCTTGTAACTAATCCTTCAACTTCTTCAACTCAGGAGGAGCCATACGATGTGGAGGAATAGAAATGGGCTGAGTGCCCGGCAATAGATCAATGCAAAAATTAATATCTCTATCAGGCGACATGCCTGGAAGATCAGCTGGAAACACATCGGGAAAATCCCGTACTACTGGAACTGAATCAACCGAAGGGGTATCAATACTAACATCTCTCACATAGGCTAAATACGCGTCACACCCCTTTTCAACCATACGCTGAGTTTTAAGAAAGGAAATAACTCTAATGGGAGTGTGATCTAAAGTACCCCTCCTCTCAACACGCAGTACACCTAGCATAGCCAGCGTCACGGTTTTGACGTGACAGTCAAGAATAGCATAATGGGGAGACAACTAGTCCATGCCCAAGATAATATCAAAATCTACCATACTGAGCAACAATAAATCGACTCTGGTCTCAAAACCACTAAGAGCAACCAAACACGACCGATAAATGCGATCCACAACAAGAGAATCTCCTACAGGAGTAGAAACATAAATAGAGGAACTCAAAGAACCCCGAGATACACCCAAATGCGGAGCAAAATAAGAAGACACATAAGAGTAAGTGGATCCTAGATTGAATAGAACCGATGCATCTCTGTGACAAACTAATATAATACCTGTGATGACAGAATCGAAGGCAACAGCCTCGGTACAAGCAGGAAGGGCATAGTATCTGGCCTGGCCTCCCCCTCTAGGGCAACCTCTACATCCCTAACCTCCACCTCTAGCTGGCTGAGCAGGTGGGGTAGCAATTGGAGCTATAATCATAGCCTGAGAACTCTATGGGGCACGCTATGGCTGAAAAGTCTGTGGAGGTGCACTCCCAAGTCTAGGGCAATCCCTCACCACATGGCGTGTGTCACCACACTCAAAACAAGCTCTGGGAGTACGCGGTGGCTGTGAATGGCTCGACCCAAGTCTGCTGGACTGACCTCTGAAAGCACCCCGCGCAGGAGGCACGGGAGGTGCATAATAAGGCTTCTGAGGTCTAGGAGGAGCTGGAATACCACTGACTGCTGGAAGAGCTGAATGAACAGGGTGACTCATATAACCCCTACCATGACGACCTAATGCTGGGGCACGGGCACTAGAGAAATGGCCCAACCCTCGAGACCTTTTGGCCTCCCTCTCCTCTCTCTCCCTAGCATGTATACCCTCAATACTCCTAGCAATGCTTACCACCTGCAGATAAGAAATATCCACCTCCAACTCACGAGCCATGCTAGACCTGATGCTGGGAATAAGGCCCTCAATAAACCGGCGAACCCTCTCGCGAACAGTAGAAACCAAGGCTGGTGCATACCTAGACAAACTAGTGTAACAGACAACATACTCTGAGACAGTCATAGCACCCTGGCGCAAATGCTCAAACTTTGTGCGCCATGCGTCCCTGAGGCTCTGAGGAACATACTACCTCAGGAACAGATCTAAAAACTGAGTCCAAGTTAGTGAAGTAGCCTCATCCGGACTGTCTAACTCACAGGTGCGCCACCACTCATAGGCAGCCCCTCGAAGCTGGAAAGTAGTGAAGGAAACCCCGCTCGATCCTGATATACCCATGGTACGGAGAATGTGGTAACACTCATCTAGAAATCCCAGAGAATCATCCAATGTTAGACTACTGAATACAGGAGGCTTGTACTTCTTGAACCTCTCAAGCCTCAGCCGCTCATCCTCGGAAGCCGCTGCCCTGTCCTCGGGCTGATCTCGGACTACAGGTTGTACAAGAATAATCTCAGGGACCTGCTCAACATGAACTCACTGCTCAGGAGCGCGGGCGGCGGGAGTCTGTGCTCCTCCCTCGATCTATAATGTAGTTGCATAAAGGAGAAGCAACCCTGCCTGAGCCAAAGTGGTGTACATGCTCATGAACTGTCCCAGAGTCTCTTGAAGAGCTAGAGTAGTAGTAGCAGTAGGCGTGTCAGATGCCTGGACTCCGGCTGGAACTGCTGGTGGTAGCTCTAGCTGCACCACGTGTGCGTCCTCAGCCTCTACCCCGGCCCCGGCCTCTGACGGCTGCAGTAGGGGGTGCGGGTGCCTGATCATCTCGGGTAGCGCGTGTCCTCACCATCTGTGAGAGAATAGAAGATAAAAGTTTAGAATTGTGATATCAAAATCTCGCACGACAAGGAAATCAAATGAAGTGGAAATTTTCCTAACGGTTATATAGCCTCTCGTAGATAAGTACAAACGTCTCCGTACCGATCAGTGAGACTCTAATAAACCGGCTTGTGATCCATGACTCCTCTGAACCTAGAGCTCTGATACCAACTTGTTACGACCCCAGTTCGCCCTTCATGAACCATCGTGAAGGCACCTAGTCTCTCCGACTAGGTAAGCCTAAAACTCGAAAGAAAAACCAATTTGCGGAAGAATACAATTTAAAACAGAACTAATTTAATAAAACAACATTTTAAAAGTGCCGCTCTACATACAAAATATAACTCTCAAATCCAATATATATCTCTCCCAAAACCCGAAAACCCATGAATCACAAGCTAAGGATATTACATAGTGCTCTAACTCCAGAATATTCTAAAATAAGTAAATACAGAAGGACTGTAACTACAAGAGAGAATAGAGAGAGACTCCTCGGTCTACGGACGCGACATATATACCTCGAAGTCTCCGAAGGGTCGCCTCGCCTCAAGGATGGTATGTTTGAGTCAAGGTACCTGGATCTGTACATGAAAAACATGCGTAGAAAGTGCATGAGTACACCACAGCGGTACTCAGTAAGTGCCAAGCCTAACCACGGTCGGGTAGTGACGAGGAAGGTCAGGGTCCTACTGAGATAAAATAAAAATATAAGTTATGATAGTATAAGATAAGTAGTACAGTCGAAAACTAACACTAAGAATTTAATATAGGAAAACAAGGAATTCAATAACTGAAATAGAGGAAAAAACGATCACAAGGAAATTACCGGGGATCTATCAGTATCCCGAGGATCTCTTAGTACCCTCAATATATGCTAGGGATCTCTCGGTATCCCGAGGATCTCTCGATATCCTCAATATATGCTAGGGATCTCTCGGTATCCCAATGATCTCTCGGTATCCTCAATATATGCTAGGGATCTCTTGGTATCCCGAGGATCTCTTAGTATCCTCAATATACGTGCCAGGGATCTCTCGATATCCCGCACCTCAGTTCCAAATCACAAATACGTACAGGGGATCTCACGGGATGCCGTCCCGTAGTCCCAAAATAAAACACACAACAGCAACACAAGAATATTCAATTAAGCTCAATTTCGTATCAAGGAAACATGTACTTCTAATCTAACATGCTTCACATAATTCAATTAAGGCAGTTTAAGCAAATAACCAGTTAAGTCAATTAGACATGCTTTTTCTAAGTAAACATTAGGTTTAAATTGCAAGTAAAATGAAACAGGAAAAGGAACACAATTGAAAGTACTTAAAGAAAACCGTATTTTAAACAATAGCTCAAGTACGCACTCGTCACCTCACGTACAAGGCCTTTCAAACATCAATATACCAAATCCTAAGGGGAAGGTACCCCACACAAGGTTAGACAAGCCACTTACCTTGAACCGGTTCAAAAATCAATCCGAAACCACGCTCTTGCCATGAGTACTCGACTCTAAATGGCCCGAATCTATTCAATTCAATTTCAAAATATAAATAACACTTCAAGTAACTAATTCTACAAAGAAATTCTAAGCTAATACGCAAAATTAGGTAAAATAACCAAAACGCCCATCGGGCCCATGTCTCAGAATCGGGTAAAATTTATATTTTTAGAATCCTCATACTCTCACGAGTTCATGCATACCAAAATTATCCAAATCTAAGATCAAATTCCCAATCAAAAGTCTAATTCTAGGTCGAAGAACTTTCTTCCAACTTTTCCCTAATTTTTCATCTCCTATCCGAAGTTAAATGATGAAACTAACTATAGATTGATGGAATATAACTAGAAAGGGTTAAAGAATTTTTACCCACTGATCTCCTCTTCAATTTCCTCCCAAAATCGCCCTCTCCCGAGCTCCAAATCGATTTTTCAACTTTTGAAACTAAACCCTGGAAATTTCATATTTCTGCCCAGCTGTTATCGCATCTACAGTCCAGGACCGCTTCTGCGGTCCCACTTTTGTGGAACACGGGTCACATCTACGACTTCTCACTTAAAACCAATCTTCCGCATTTGTGACTCCCCATCAGCAGATGCGGTACCGCTCCTGCGGAAATCCTACCGCTTCTACGGTCCTTGCTGAATTTCCCCATTTTCGCTTCTGTGATAGATCCTCCGCTTCTACGGCTCCGCACCTGCAGTCCCACACTTACAGGTGTGGTTATGACAGAAGAACAGATGAAGTTGCAACTCCAAAAGTCCAAAAATCTTTCCGTCAACCATCCGATATCATCCCGAGGCCCCCGGGACCTCAACCAAACCTACCAACATATCTCATAACTTCATTCAAACTTATTCCAACCTTCGGAACACTCAAAACAACATCAAAACACCTATTTTTCATTGGATTCAAGACAAAGAATTCCAAAAACTCTAAAAGTACGCTTTCAATTAAAAAGTCTATCAAACCTCGTCCGAATGCCCCAATATTTTGCACACACGTCGCATTCAACACTACAGAGCTACTCCAACTTCCAGAATTCCATTCTGACCCTCAGATCAAAATCTCACTATCAAACCAGAAACTTCAAAATTTGACCTTTCGGCATTTCGAGCCTAAATTAGCTACGGACCTCCAAAACACAATCTGAACACACCGCTAAGCCCTAAATCACCCAACGGAGATAACGGAACCATCAGATTTCCATTCCGAGGCCGTCTTCATACTATTCCGACTACGTTCAACTTTCTAACACTTAAGCTCTCATTTAGGGACTAAGTGTCCCAAAACTCTCCGATACTCAATACCAAACATCCCGGCAAATTAAAATAGTAGAAATAAACTCGAGGAAGGCAGTTAATGAGGGATCAGGGCGTAAATTCTTAAGACGACCAGCCGAGTCGTCACATTTTTGAAGTTAGAAGTTCAATACTTCATTAGGCTTGAATCAATGTGCGATTCATGATTTTAGTGTTGTTTGATGTGATTTGACTCTTTGAGTGAGTTTGTATCATATTTTAGGACTTGTTAGTATGTTCGGACGGGGTCCCAGGGGCCCCGGGCGTGTTTCGGGTTAAGTTCGGACCATTTGCTCTTGAATTAGGATTGTTGGTTTACTGTTCTGGTTTCCTTCTATGCGTTCACGAAGGTTCCCCCGCGATCGCGTAGAGTCATCAGTGAGTACTAGGATTTTTCTCTTCGTGTTTGCGAAGTTTGCTGAGCTTGGGCATCACGAACACGTGAGGTCTATAGCGTTTGCATATAAGGAAGGTGAGGCTGGGGTTGAGGCTGAGGCACCAGCTGTTCATCACGTTAGCGTGGCTTAGGACGCGATCACGGAGGTTGAGGAAGCTGTTCATTGCGTTCACAACTGGCTTCACGCAATCACGAAGAAGGTTTTATTGAGCTGGGGAGATTTGTTTTTTGCGATCGCGAGTGTTTGTCCGTGATCGCGAAAGAGGTTAACTGGGCAGCAGTGTTAGATTTCAAAAACGAGTGTTTTATCTCATTTTTTCATCTTTTGGACCTAGAGAGCTCAGTTTGTGGCTATTTTTCGAGGTATTTTCAAGGGAATCATCGGGGTAATTGATTCTAACTCGGATTTTGCTATTATATATGAATCCATCTTTATTTTTGTCATCTAATTAGTGATTTGAGTTGGAAAATTTGAGGAAAAAGTGTGAAACTTCATAGATCAAATTTTTGGGATTTGAAAGGCAATTTGAAGTCGGATTTGAGTAATTTTAGTATGGTTGGACTCGTTATCTAATGGGTGTTCGGATTTTGTAAGTTTGATCGGGTTCCGAGACGTGGGCTTGGGGTTGACTTTTTGAGTTGATTTTTTATTTTTCTTTAAAGATTGCAACTTTATTGTTTAGAATAGCTTCCTATAATTTGTATTTATGGTATGAAGTTATTTTAGCTAGATTCGGGCCGTTCGAAGTTGGATAATCGCGGAGAAAGTTTACTAGTGGATTGAGTTAGCATGTTTTGAGGTAAGTATCTTGCCTAACTTTGTGTGGGGGGAATTACCCCTTAGGATTGGTGTTGTTTTGTGCTAATTGTGATATGTTGATTCCGTGTACGCAAGGTGACGAGTGTTTACACGGGCGAAATGTAGTAATTGACCGATTCTAGCTATGCGGACTCCTTTCATGCCTTTAATTAAGTTGCCATAACATGTTATATTCATCATCATTAGTCTATCTTCACATGGTTTACTTGACATTGTTAATACTTGTCTTATCATTTACTTGCTAATTGTCTTCGCATGCTTAGTTGAAGCTATTGTTCTCTAAATTCCTTATTCCTTATTTAACCGTCGAGTTTCTTTACTTGAAGTTGTTATTTCTTGGAACATCTTATTGTTGAAATTTTGGTGTTGAAGTTATAAAGGCCATGAGTCACATTGAGGCAAAGTTGTAAATTGTTGAAATACCATTCTTGTTGAGTTATTCACTTTCAGTTACTATTGTTGAGAATCTTGTACATATTGTAGTTGAGCCATAGGCTATTTATTGTGGAAACATTGTTATTGTTGACTTCTTTGGCAAGTTGTGGTATTGGTCACTTGAGGTGTGATTTATGATATGTTGTGATATTGATACGCATGCGCTGGTATAAGGATTGAGGTTGAAACACATGCGGTGAGATAAGGTGGGCTTGATACGCATGTTGCTAGTAGGGGAACTACTTGAAGCCACACGGTGTGATAAGGTGGGCTAAAATGCGGGTAGCTATTTTGGGAAAAATGATTTTCAAAACTAAATGCAAGGTTCCCGCGGTGATATAAGGAAAGATTGTAATTTGATTTGTGAAATGAGACTACGAGACAGTACCTCGGTAGTGATTCTTGTTGATACCTTTCAATTACATCACTTGTGTTTTGTTGCGTTCTTTCCTTGGCATTTTATTATTTGTTTCTTCCGTGATGTCATAATTGCCTTGGTTCATTGTATTATTTCCACTATTTTTTTCATTATCATACTTTCATATATAATTGTTCAGTTTTCTTATTTATTCCAGTAGGATCTTGACCTGACCTCTTCACTACTCCACCGAGATTAGGCTTGATACTTACTGGGTACCATTGTGGTGTACTCATGCTATGCATCTGCACATCTTTTTGTGAAGATCCAGGCATTTCTTACCAGCCTAGGTACCAGTGAGTTGAGCTCAGATTTGGAAACTTCAAGGTATACCTGCCGGCGTCTGCTAGCCTCGAAGTCACCCTATATCTAGTTCTATTTTAGTTTCCCTTTTTATAGATACTATTGTGTAGAGATTTTCAGTATACTCTTGTAGAGTTTGTGACTAGGTATCATATGATTTTGGGAGTTTTGTTCTGTTAAGTTGCAGAGTCTTTTTTTAATTATAGTTCTTGGTTAATTTGAAAGTTTTATCATTATCTCAGTTAAATTATGCATGTATGTTAGGCTTACCTAGTTTTAAAGACTAGGTGCCATCACGACATCATACGGTAGGAAATTGGAGTCGTGACAACTTGGTATCAGACCTCTAGGTTCATAGGTGTTACAAGTCACAAGTAGGTTTAGTAGAGTCTCGCAGATCGATACAGAGACATGTGTATTTATCTTCGAGAGGCTATGGAATTGTTAGGAAGAACGTCACTTCATTGATTCCTTAGTGTGCAAAGTTGTTGACTACGAATTCTGAAACTTTGTCTTTCTATTCTCTCATAGATGGTGAGGACAAGCACCGTTGGATCTAACGATCAGACACCTGCATCTCCTGCTAGAGCCGCGAGAGGCTGGGGCTAGGGTAGAGGCCGATGAGGGGCATGTGGTGTAGTCAAAGCACCTGCCCGAGCTGCTACAGAAGAGCCACCAGCAGCTCCAACTAGGGGGGGGGGGGGCACCTGAGGTGCCTATTGCTACCCCTGCACTTCGGGAGACCCTCGCCCAGTTCTTGAGCATGTTTGGTAATCTGACTCAAGAGGGTTGATTCCACTTGCATGGGCCATATCTCAGGCTTGGGGAGGAGCACACACTCCCGCGGCCCGCACACTAGAGCTGCAGGTCCGGGTTGACCAGGTCCTAGAGGTTATACTAGTGTAGCCGGTTGTCCCAGTTCAATCCGAGGTTAGGGAAACTGCATCTGAGGAGGAAACATCTCAGACTCGAGAGATACACGAAGTACATACACTAGTTAAATGTGGTATTTGACCGGTTTAGGCTACTTAAACTATTTCCATGCTTTAATTGAATTATCATATCATGTTCTAAATTCTCATAGTCAATCTACTCTTACTTGTGTTGGTCTATCCTTACATGCCTTAAATGACTTTGTTAACACTTGTCCTACCTCTTACTTGTTGTTTTGCTCTTATATGCCTATTTGAAGTTGTTTCCTCTTTCATTGTTACATGTTATCTCTTCCATTGTAGATTTATCATTATTTGAGGTCATGGTTACATGTTGTGTCTTCTACTGTTCATTTATCATTGTTGAAGTCATAATTACATGTTATCTCTTTCATTGATGATTATCCTTATTTGAAGTTATCATTACATGTTATCTATTCCATTATGAGTTACTCTTAACTAATATCATTGTTACATATTATCTCTCTCATTGTTGAGTTATTGGTGTAGATGTTGTGAAAGCCATTATCAGCGAAGTGTTAACTGTTGAGATATCTTTCTTGTTGAGAAATTTACATTCATTGTTATTGTCGATATTCTTGTGCACATTGTGGTTGAGCCATGGGCTATTGTTGTGAAAACATTGATATTGTTGATTATTGGCAAGTTGTGATATATGGGCACTTGTGGTGCGAGTTGTAATTGTGATGTGATATTGACGCGCATACGGCGGTATAAGGCTTGCGGTTAATGTGCATGTGGCTGTACATAAGGTAGGACTTATGTGCATGTTGCTTGTAAGAGAATTACTTGAAGCCACGTAGCGTGATAAGGTTGGCCAAAGAGCGTGTAGAGACTTCGGGAAAAATGTTTTCAAAACTATTAAAATTTAAGACTCACACAGTAGTATAAGGAAAGATTGTGATTGAAATTGAGAAATGTGAATACGAGGCGGTACTTCAGTTGTGATTCTTGTTGTATACAAGGCAGTACCTCGGTTGTGATTCTTGTTGTGTATGAGGCAGTACCTCATTGGTGATTCTTGTTGTTTATCTCACGTTGTAAAGAGTTATTGGTGAAACACTTCTTGTTGCTTTTATTCATCCTTATCTATTAAGTTCAGATCCATATTTGATTTTGGTGGTTCCCTTCAATTGCTTCCATTATGTTATCTCTATGCTTACAATTCTGACATTAGTCTATGTTATTAACTTGTTTCGTATCGGTTATTTCTCTGCCTTCTTTTACTTCTCGTTATTATTTATCTACTTTGAAACCATTACTATTGTTATGACTATAATACATAAATCTGTTTTGTTTTCAATCTAAATTAAGCTAGGAGTCTCATTGACCAACCACTAGTTTGAATTAACCAAGCAAAATATCATTCTTTTAGATCTGATCTAAGCCTTCGTAATACGTAATTTTTTTTGAATTTAGGGTTATGTTTCCTTTTGTTTATTATGTCTGAGTAGGTGTTTTGACCTGACCTTGTCACTACTCTACCGAGGTTAGGCTTGATACTTACTGGGTACCATTGTGGTGTACTCATACTACGCTTCTACATCATCTTTTTGTGCAGATCCAGGTACGTCTGCCCGTGCCGGATGCTAGAGGTTGATTGAGTAGCTTCTTTTGGAGGCTTCAAGGTATACCAGGTATACTTGCTCGCCCTCATAGTCACCTTCTATTTTAGACATTCTAATGTTTATTTCTTGTATCAAACAATATTGTATTTCGAGACTATTAGTACTCATGTAGATCGTATGACTCCATTCCACCAGGTTTTGGGGAAAATGTTGCCTATTGTATTATTGAGTTATTATAATAGTGTGAAGGTTTAAATTTGAAGTTTTCATAGTATTTCTACTATTTCTCTATGCATGTTAGGCTTACCTAGCCGTTGAGACTAGGTACCATCACGACATCCTACGGTGGGAAATTGGGGTCGTGACAAGTTAGTATCAGAGCTCTAGATTCATAGGTATTACGATTCATAAGAAGGTTTAGTAGAGTCTTGCAGATCGGTACAAAGACATCTATACTTATCTTCGAGAGGCTACAGAACTGTTAGGAAACTTCATTTCCTTGATTCCTTATCGTCGAATATGTTGACTTCAAAATCTTATTCTTGGACTTTCTATTCTCTCACAGATGGTGAGGACACACATTGTCGGATCCGAAGATCAGACACCTGCGCCCCCTGCTAGAGCCGCAAGAGGCGGGGTCCAGGGCAGAGGCCGAGGCTGAGGAGGGGCACGTGGTTCATCTAGAGCACCTGCTCAGATGTGACTGAGGAGCCACCAGTAGCTCCAGTTTGGGGACAGGATCCCGAGGCGCTTGTTGCTATCCCTAAACTTCAGGAGACCCTCGTACAGTTCTTGAGCAAGTTCGGTAGTCTAGCTCAGGCGAGGTTGATTCCACTTGCACCAGCCACATCTCAGACTCCCACGACCTGTACTCCAGAGCAGCGAGTCTTGTTGATCAGGACCCAGAGGTTATCCCAACACAGTCTGTTGTTCCAGTTCAGCCCGAAGGTTAGGGCAGTGGCATCTAAGGATGAACGGCTTAGACTTGAGAGGTTTAAGAAGTATCATCCTCCTACTTTCAGTGGCTTAGCTTCAAAGGATGCTTAGGATTTTCTAGAGAAGTGCCATCGTATTCTCCACACCATGGACATTGTGGAAATGAACGGAGTTTTTTTCACTACTTTCCAGCTATTAGGAGTAGAGGAGGAGCCCAGCTGAGGCAACTTCACTTACATGGACTTAGTTTTCAGAGATGTTCTTGAGAGTGTTTGTTCCCCAGACCATTCGGGATGCATGGCGTGCGGTGTTTGAGCAGCTGCTCTAGGGTACTATGTCATTATCAAAGTATGTTGTCAAATTTAGTGATTTGACTAGGCATGCACCTACTTTGGTTACTATAATTAGGGACCGAGTCAGCTGATTCATCGAAGGGCTCAACTATGGTATTAGGTTCGGCATGGCTCGAGAGTTGGAGACAGATACCCCATATCAGTAAGTGATAGAGATCTCACGGAGGTTGGAGGGTATGCAGGGTCGTGAGAGAGAGGACAGGGAGGCCAAAAGGCCTCAAGGTCCTAGAGGATTTAGTGGTGGCCACGCTACAACAACAGCCCATCATGGTAGAGGCTATCTGAGCTGTCCAAGTCACTCAACACTTCCAGCTTCTAGTGGTGCTTTGGTTATTCCGAGGTCTCAAGTTTAACACCTTTCTTAGCCCCTTTCTAGTGTACCTCCTGTACGGGGTGCCTTCAACAGTCAGTCCAGCCGAGCAGGCCCAAGCTAGTCCCAACAGCCACGCCCACAGAAAGCTTTCTTTGAGTTTGGTGATACCCATCAAATGGTTAGGGACTGCCCCACACTTACGACAGGTGCATCTCTACCGACTACTCAGGGTCCACTGATCGTAGTGGACTCAACCTAAGGAAGAGTGGGCGCTAATACTTTTACCAATAGTGGTATCGGGGTCAATTTTCCACAGGGAGCTTCAATTTGGAGTTGAGTGTTTGTATGGTATAGGACTATGTTTTAGCTCATAATTGATCTTCTAACATTTTTGGTTTTCTTTTGACTATCAACTACAATTTATCAACTACAAGTTTAAAGCTAAGTTAGGCTAAGATATTGATTCTAAGTTGTATGCAATATAGAGAAAGACACTAGGGTCGTGGCATGTACCTAGGTGGTCAACTAACGGGTAGAGATTCCTAATGCAAGAATGATGAATATGAGACTTATGCTATAACCGTTGCACTTTTGCACCCACTCTCACACCTCTCGGTAGAGAGAGTGATTTTGCCCAATTGACTCTCTCGAGACCAATTGGGTAGGCCAATTTGCCCAAGCAACTTATGGTTCAAGTTGGGTAATTACTCTCTCGAGGTTTAACCCATTAATTGGGACTACCATTCTCATGGGTCCATCCCAATTCCTTGTTGGAATTAATCTTGGGGTCATAGACTCTCTTTCTCAAGAAGAGTCAAGACTCACTAAGCTAGACTTAGTGTTTGCAACCACCAAATCTTAATGAAAACATAAGATTAATCCAAATAACAAATACCCAACATCATTCATGCACTAAACAATCACACCCATTAATCTTGCGGACCGCACAGGTCATTTTGTTCCCCACTTCAGTTGTCCTTTGATACTTGGCAGATTTCACTCCTTTTTGAGCCGATTTTTGGTATTTGTCATCTTGTCGCTCAAACCTGCAATCAAGCGCAACTTGTAAGCATTTTGGGACTAATTTATGGTAGTTAATGCACAAAGTTTAGGTAAGAATGGGTATAAAACATGTAGAAATCACAGTTATCAACTCCCCCAAACTTAAACCTTTGCTTGTCCTCAAGCAAATAAAATGAGACCTACCCCTCAATGGAAAACACCCAAGTAATTCCTGTTTATCCTAAAGTAACCTCAACAAGCATCAATTGGGACTAACAATTGCCCTCAATGCGAATGCATCATTAACACATTTAAACTTTGAAAACTTGTGGATCAAGTGTGACACAAGAGCATCAAGAGTTGACACATTTCATCAAGGAACCTTTCTCAATTTCTTTGGTCATTGTGGAACCCAAACTCACACATCCTCGACTTTCCCTAAGTGAACCTCACATTTTTAGAGTATTTGCACACAAATCGAGGTGAATGGTCTTCTCTCTCATCTCTCACAAAGAAAAGGCCCTAAGTTCGGCTCTAAGTACCATATGCTTGCCCCTTATGTAAGTATCCACTAATGTAGGCTTCCCTCAACTCAAGATCATATAGGGCTTTTGAGGAGTCATTGTGAAGGCTTTGGGTAAAGGTAGGACATGTTTTTGTTCAAATGGGTTCAATCTTCCCTTAAACACTTCTTATGATTTATTTTGGCACACTTTCTTGACTCAATTGAATAATTCACTTCTTTCAAGGGGTTTGAGAGACACATTGTCACTCTTTCTTTTGCAATTCAAACCTTTTTTCCTTTTTACCACTTTTCCACACCTTCTTCACTTTTTTGTTGTCCTTGGATTCCCTTTTTGGTTTTTATTCATTTTTGTCTTTCTTTTTGTCTTTTTCTCTTTTTCATTGCCTTCCTTTTCTTTTGCTTTTGCGCCTTTTTACCACATTGATGCCTTTCTTGTATCTCCCCCCAAACTTAGACATTTGACATTTACTCAAGGGAAGATTTGGGTGCCAAAAGAGGGTCTCATTAAGAACGGGTATAGGCTTGTAGCTTGGTTCATGAAAAAAAAGGTTTAAGGCTCAAAAGGGGTGAACTAGGAATTATTTCATTGGTAGGTCATGGAAATTGTTCAAGTTTTGCATTTTGGATCAAGGAGAGCCTATAATCACGTCTCAAGTCAAGTTCCACCTATGATTTCGCCTCAACAAACCTTCAGGGAAAGTTCTAGACCATCGGCTCGGTACTTGGGCTCACGATTCGAATTCTCACTACACACACTCAAGGATTGCCAAAGACGGAGTCGAGGGCCCACAACGACCTTAGATATGATTCAAGCGCACAATGGCCCAAAATGACCACATGATGATTGTTTGGTCAACACAAGAGTCTCAAGGCCACGACTTTCACCATCCTAAACACAACATAATGTCTTTGACCATAGGATCAA
Source organism: Nicotiana tabacum (assembly GCF_000715075.1). NCBI lineage: Eukaryota > Viridiplantae > Streptophyta > Magnoliopsida > Solanales > Solanaceae > Nicotiana > Nicotiana tabacum. The sequence goes on along the minus strand of NC_134080.1, from coordinate 102,284,412 downwards.
AGGAAAATGTGCTAGGCCCAAGTGAAGCTTTGCCTGAGGTACCCTTAACTACAAAAACTTGAAAATCAAAAAGAAAAATCACAAGCGGACTCAAACCCTTAAGAAGGTTGTCATGCCATCTATCATTGGGAAGAGCCACCCGGTTCGCACAACACTCTACCCTTGGAAAGAACCGTGACATTAATAAAACCAAGGGCTTATTGCAAACACCAAAACAAAACAAAAAGGCTACGAGCCTGACTTTGCAACTAAAACGAAAATTTTTAACGAAAAATAGAAAACCAAAATGAAAACCGAATGAATATGTACAAAAGGGGAGTAGAATATACAACCAGGGGGAATGAATATATACATAGAGTTTAAGAGCATCTAGAATGAATAGTTATATACAAGCCATCTACAACTACGAATGTGCTGAAAGTAAAAGAATATATGCAGTAATCCAACAGTCAATCAAAATAGTAGGGCCACACCCCCATGAATAAAAGCTAGCATTGTCCCCAATGCTAACTATCAAAATAAGTACCAAAATGAAAGAAAGGATATAGAAAGGCCCCTCAAGCCTCATCAGTCACCCTGTGCTGGTCAGTGGCTCCTAAGTCCTCTGTACTGGCGGGGACCTCAGATTGGTCCCCGGCCTGCTGCTGCTGTGCTGCTGGGACAGGTGCCTGCTCAAGAACTGGCTCATCAACTGGTGGGGCAATGGAGTGACTCTCCTGAACCGGTGCTACCTCAATCACAACTCCCTTAGTTCTAGGGAGTTTCCTCTTCTTCCTCGGCCTCTGCTCCTCCTCCTGTACCTTTGCTACTGATGGATCTACAGCCGGATCCCCAAATAGTAGGTCAATTGGCAACTAATCTTCCATGAGCTTGTCTACATCCACTCTCAACTGTGTCACTGACTCCTTGGAAGCCTTCTGCTTCCTCAGCTTCCTGTGCTCCCGAGCCAATTTCTCCAACGCTTTGCTATGTACCCCAACCGCCTTAGTCAAGGCATCCTGCGTCGCCATCATCTTTTCCTGGTTGGCCAGGATCTTCTTTAGTGCATCCTCAATGGAGGAAGGAATCTCAATAGTAACTAGTGCTCCCTGTGCCTGTACAGCAGTGGTCAATGTAGACAACTTGGATGTCGCAGCTGACATCCAGTTGTTCAAATTGGCAAGGGAATGGGTGAGCTGGTTTGCGGTGAACCGGTGAGTCTTTGATGAAGGAACTACCGGGTCAGCTGCAATAGAAAGACCAGCTGTTGACGACGGACCTGGAGGCAATGCCTCATCAGTAGCAGGAATGGTGGAAGGCTCACTGGGCTGCACAATGACCGCTGGCTCCTCAGACTAGCCAGGTGCGGTGGAAGTGGATGCCACATTCTTCTTGCCCCTCTTCGGGTTGTCTGGACCCAACTGACTATACCATGAGTACGGGGCCACCGGAGGTACCTTGACATCATATTTCTTTTTCATCACTTTCAATTCTCTGAAGTACAAAGAGAGTGTGTTTGGGAAGGGGTAGTTTGTTTGGGTCTCATTACCAACTGTAGAAATCACTCTCGACATAGTATTACCCACATTCAGAGGGAAACCCGCCATGATAGATGCTACCAAGACAGCACGAGGAAGGGTAATGGAGTGATCATGTGTAGACGGGTCAAGTCGACTACACACGAAAGTCAACCACCCTTTGGCTTCAAAGTTCAGGGTGTTCCTAAAGATCTTTTCTTGTGCTTTCAACCAGACTGGGACTGTACCCGGGGCTGCCAAGTGCTCGGCCAACCAAGGACGAACCTCCTCTTTCATTACTAGCTTTTCTAAATATTGTGATTCATCCTCTTCTTCGAACCCCAGGAATTCATTCAACGATTTGCCATCAAACACAACTGTCTTGTCCCTCACTTTAGTTGCTTTTGAGTCCCGAACTACATGGTAACATTGCTGTAGAACTCCTTCACCATATGCTCATTCACAATCTCAACACGTTCTTTGAAGAAGCTCCAACCCTCTCTAGTGCGGAATTGTGCTTGCACATGAGGGTTGAGAGGGACAAGATCGGCATCTATGAACTTTCTCTCCGGAATCAGTTTCCTTTTGGGCCACCACTCCCGGAATTTGTGGAAAGCAACCTCACTAACAAACTTGTCTGCCCATGCCTCCGGTTTTCTAGTACGCTCTATCCCACCGACCTGTGGCTCACCCCCTCAACATACCCTTCACTCTCCCCTGATAATGAAGTTGTGGGAGATGTGGAGTATTGCTCTTCTTCTCTTGCTACGGAATCATCAGATGAGTCCGAGATGACATTAATCGGCTTCTTGGAGGAGGCTACATATTACCATGATCCGGGGAAGGGGAATCATGGAGCTGAAATGAAGTGAACATGTGGGTGGGGGCAGACTCCAAGGTAATGCTCCGTGAAAGTGCATACTCACTCCCCGTGGAATGAGATGCAGCTCTATCAGCTTCCCGAATTATCTTCCGAGTTTTCTTTATCAATTCCCTAGTTTTTGGAGTGAGTTTCACAATCCTCTTACTTTTCCCCCCTCGGGAGGAACCACCTCTCCCAGGTTGTTTTTCTTTGCCCGCTCGTTTTTGAACCATTGTCTGCAAGGAATACATGTCTAACATTGTTAGTAGAAGCACATAAGGTGAAGTAGACAGTTCAGTTGAATGCAAAGAATGCAGACACAGCGACACAGACAAAGGGGCGCGGACCGCACCAAAAGGCATGCAGTCCGCATAGTATACTGACACTCATACATATCTTTCTGAATAAACCGACGCGGACTGCACAAAAATGGTACGCGGTCGCGTTGGTTCAGCGCGGACCGCACAGAAATGGTACGCGGTCTGCGCAGGTGAAATACCCAAATGTTGACCTCTCTGAACTCTTCACACGTGGTCCGCACTGTTTTGGACGGCGGCCGCGTTGGGCTCACATGGACCGCACACAAATGGCACGCGGACCGCGTAGAGAGGTTCATCATCTCTTAACCAGATTAACGCGGACCGCGCACAAATGCTGCGCGGCCGCATAGGGCTAATTTAACTGACCCAGTACCTACCTACCAGCGCGGCCTCACAAAAAGGGACGCGGACCGCGCTGGATTTTGCATCCTACACATTAGATGTTCAATCCACGCGGACCGCGCTGTTTTGGTGCGCGACCGCGTGGAAGTCTTCAGAGACTTGATACTTTCAGCCATCCCAGTGCGGACTGCACTGCTTAGGTGCGTGGCCGCGTGGGAACTTTGTCAGAGAGCATGTAATTTTGGGTCCTCCAGTGCGGACCGCACAGAAATGTCACGCGGCCGCGCTGGGTCTTCTGGGCCTTAACCCTTCAGCTGCTCAAACCTACGCGGACTGCACTGTTTTGCTGCGCGGCCGCGTAGGCAATATTCAGAGACTGACTATTTTGCACTTTTGCCCTGCACTGGTTCAACATTATCCCTGCAACAGTTCACAAACTATCATCTCAAAAATCCTACTCTACAACAAAAAAACAAAGAAAAAGAAAAAGACATGGGTTGCCTCCCAAGAAGCGCCTGATTTAACGTCGCGGCACGACGCATGTTACCGTCACAGTCATTTCAAATGAATGAGTGCCACGATGTGGATGTCATCAATCTTGCCCAAATAGTGCTTGACACGATGCCCATTGACCCGGAAAAGTTCACCATTCTTATTTTTTAGATCAATGGCACCAAAAGGAGTTACACCAACCACTTCAAATGGGCCGCTCCACTTAGACTTCAGCTTGCCTGGAAATAACCTCAACCGGGAGTTGAAAAGAAGAACCATGTCACCAACTTTGAATTCCTTCCCTCGGGCATACTTGTCGTGAAGGTACTTCATCTTGTCCTTATACAAGGACGAGCTGGAGTAAGCATGAAACCTAAACTCATCAAGTTCATTCAATTGCTCAACCCGGAGATTTGCAGCGACATCCCATTCTAAATTCAACTTTTTCAGGGCCCACATAGCCTTATGTTCGAATTCTACCGGAAGATGACAAGCCTTCCCAAAAACCAACCGATACGGCGACATACCAATCGGAGTCTTGAAAGCTGTACGATAAGCCCAAAGAGCATCATCTAATTTCTTCGACCAGTCGGTCCTATTTGCATTGACAGTCTTGGATAAAATACTCTTGATTTCACGGTTTGACACCTCAACTTGGCCAGTCACTTGAGGATGATAAGGAGTGGTCACCTTGTGATTTACCCCATACTTGGCTAGCAACGAGTCAAAGCCCGGTTGCAAAAATGAGAACCCCCGTCACTAATGATAGCACGTGGAGTGCCAAACCTCGTGAAGATACTCCTTTTCAAGAATGCCACCACACTTCGAGCTTCATTATTTGGCAAAGCTATGGCCTCAACCCATTTCGACACATAATCAACCGCTACCAAGATGTAGGTGTTGCCACAAGAACTTACGAATGGTCCCATAAAGTCTATCCCCCAAATATCAAAAATGTCAACCTCTAGAATCGTGTTAAGGGGCATCTCATCTTTCTTCAAAATCCCTCTGGCACGTTGGCATTCATCACATCTTTTCACAAAGTCACCGGCATCCTTAAACAAAGAAGGCCAATAGAAACCACAACTCAACACTTTAGACGCCGTTCTTGCCCCGCCATGATGGCCACCATAGGGCAAAGAGTGACAAGCTTCCACAATACTCAATTGGGCTTCTTCGGGAACACACCGGCGAATTACACCATCGGTGCAAATTTTGAAAAGATATGGCTCATCCCAATAGTAGTTCAAACAATCCCACTTGAGCTTCTTCCTTTGGTTAGAAGAGAGCTCATACGGAACCACACCAGTAATAAGATAATTGGCAATGTCGGCAAACCATGGCATGTCTCCATGGCAAAAACAATGGCAAGCAATTCCTTCTCGGTGACCGTGTAGTTCCTTTGAGCTTCATTCATTGTCTTACTTGAGTAGTACACCGGATGGAACATTTTGTTGATTCTTTGGCCCAAGACCGCCCCCACCGCAACATCACTAGCATCGCACATGAGCTCAAAGGGCAAGCTCCAATTTGGTGCGGTAATGATGGGGGTAGTCGTCAACTTTTGCTTTAGAAGCTCGAAAGCCTCCATACATCTCTCATCGAACACATATTTGGCATCTTTCTCTAGCAATTTACACAACGGGTTAACTACCTTAGAAAAGTCTTTGATGAATCTTCGGTAAAAACCCGCGTGTCCAAGAAAACTCCTCACCCCTTTGACAGAAGTAGGGGGAGGGAGCCTTGAGATAACCTCAATTTTCGCCTTATCAACCTCAATCCCTCTTTTTGAAATTTTGTGACCCAACATAATTCCTTCTTCTACCATAAAATGGCATTTCTCCCAATTGAGAACCAAGTTTGTGTCTTCGTATCGGGCCAACACACGATCCAAGTTTTGCAAGCATTCACCAAATGAGCCCTCAACCACACTAAAATCATCCATGAAGACCTCCAATATGTCCTCCACCATGTCGGTGAAGATTGCCATCATACATCGTTGGAAGGTCGCCGGTGCATTACATAATCCAAATGGCATTCGAGAGAAGGCAAATGTGCCATAAGTACATGTGAAGGTTGTCTTTTCTTGGTCTTCCGGGGCAATGAGAATTTGGTTATAGCCTGAATACCCATCCAGAAAACAATAGAAAGCCTGGCCCGTAAGACGATCAAGCATTTGGTCCAAGAACGGCAATGGGAAATGATCCTTTCTATTCACCTTGTTCAACTTCCGGTAGTCCATGCATACCCTCCAACCCGTCACAGTACGAGTCGGAATAAGTTCATTGTTGTCATTGGTCACTACCGTCATTCCTCCCTTCTTTGGCACACATTGTACCGGAGAAGTCCACGAACTGTCAGAAATTGGATACACCACACCGGCATCAAGCCACTTGATGACTTCCTTTTTGACCACCTCTTGCATGGCCTCATTGAGTCTCCTTTGATGTTCAAGAGACGGCCTAGCATCCTCCTCCAATATTATCTTGTGCATGCAAAACGCGGGGCTAATACCCCGAATATCCGGCAAGGTCCATCCAATCGCCCGCTTGCACTTTTGAAGAACCGCCAAAGTGGCGTTAACCTGCACGTTAGTCAAGCAAGAAGAAAGAATAACCAGTAAAGTGAAATTAGGACCAAGAAATTCATACCTGAGGTGAGGAGGAAGTGGTTTCAACTCCAACACCGATGGCTCCTCAATAGATGGCTTGGTGGGTGGAGTTTTGCGATTTTCAAGATCAAGAGATAACTTCCTCGGTTCATAAGAATATGAGCCCATGCCATGTAATGCGTTCACACACTCCACCCTTCTAGCATCATCATCTACATCCATGTTCAATAGCACGACCTCAAGTGGGTCCTCAACATTTTCCATTGCGTTTGTGTCATCCACTATCACCGCCGTGACAATGTCAACAAACGAACATACCTCAGTGCTATCCGGTTGCCTCATTGATTTGAACACGTGGAACACCACCTTTTCATCTCCAACACGGAAGGTCAATTCTCCCGCTTCCACATCAACCAAGGCCTTCCCCGTAGCTAGGAAGGGCCTTCCAAGAATGATAGGCACCTCGAAATCCACTTCGCAATCCAAGATCACAAAATCGGCCGGCAATATGAACTTATCAACACGAACAAAGACATCATCAATAATCCCCAAAGGCCGCTTCATTGACCGGTCCGCCATTTGAAGCCTCATAGAAGTTGGACGAGGTTGTCCGATACCCAAGGTCTTGAAGACCGAATATGGCATGAGATTGATACTTGCCCCCAAGTCACATAGGGCTTTTGCGAAATCGGCACTTCCAACAGTACATGGTATTGTGAATGCTCCGGGATCCTCAAGTTTCGGAGCCATAGAATGCACAATTGCACTCACTTGATAGGTCATCTTGATTGTCTCACACTCCATTGATCTTTTTTTTTGTAACCAAATCTTTCATGAACTTTGCGTATCCCGGCATTTGCTCGAGTGCCTCAACCAAAGGCACGTTGATAGTCAAACTCTTCATCATTTCAATGAATTTCTTAAATTGGTTGTCACCCTTTTGCTTGGCCAACCATTGAGGATAGGACGGAGGAGGTCTAGGCAAGGGTGCCTTGGCTTTTGGCACCACCGGTTCGGGCATATCAATGACGTGTTCCCTAGACGGGTTCACGGCCTCTTGAGTCTCCCCCTCACCCTCATCAATTTCAATTCTCACATCATCACTTGCACTTTGTTCAACAACATCCTCAACTACCAACGGGATCTCATCATTTCATAACTCATCTTCATCTACCGCAACTTGGTTTCCTCTTGAGGCATGCACATCACCGCCTCTTCCACTTCGCGTTGTCACTGCCATCACATGATTATTGTGCCCACCCTTGGGGTTTACTACCGTATCACTTGGTAGAGCACCCTTTGGGCGAGTATTTAAAGACTGAGAGATTTGGCCTAATTGCACTTCCAAGTTTCGGATAGATGTGTTATGCGAAGCTAATTGGGCCTCGGAATCTTTTTTCTTTTTCATTATTTGCTCGAACATGCTTTCAATTCTCTCCATCTCGCTTCCGGAAGAACTCAGACCTTGAGAAGGAAAGGAGGGTGGATTGTTCGGTTGTTGGTACATGGGGCCCCTTTGAAAACCTTGCCCCCGGTTGCCTTGGTTCCCGCCATTGTTCCACCCCCTTGATTGTTGTTGTTACCCCAATTATTTTTATTACCATGCCAATTTCCTTGGTTGCCTTGATTACCCCAATTGTTGTTTTGGTTTTTGTTATTCCAATTACCTCCACCTTGTTGTTGATTTCCCCAATTACCTTGAGGATGCCATTGTTGGTTTGAGGAGTTACCTCTATTCCCTTGATAGTTGTTGACATTTGGACCTCTTCGCTTTGATCCTCATAACACTCATTTGAATAACCACCACCATCATTGTTGTTGTCATATTGTTCATAATTACCTTGAGGTTGTTGCCCTCTTTGCCTCCTTTTCAACATAGAAAGACCTTCAATTGCGTTGACTTGGCGCGGGTTTTGGACTTGTTGCAATTGCGCCTTTGCCAATTGATTCATAGTCGTTGTAAGCTCGGCTATAGTTGTTGACATTTGGACCTCTTCGCTTTGATCCTCATAACACTCATTTGAATAACCACCACCATCATTGTTGTTGTCATATTGTTCACAATTACCTTGAGGTTGTTGCCCTCTTTGCCTCCTTTTCAACATAGAAAGACCTTCAATTGCGTTGACTTGGCGCGGGTTTTGGACTTGTTGCAATTGCGCCTTTGCCAATTGATTCATAGTTGTTGTAAGCTCGGCTATAGCTTGGCCATGATCGTGCAATTCCTTGTGCAAATGGATGACCGTGGGGTCACCTTGGGGCACGTTTGCTCGGCTTTGCCATGCCGAAGAGGTGTCGGCCATTTCATCAAGTACATCACATGCCTCTTGGTAAGAATGTTTCATAAAATTCCCTCCGGCCAATTGGTTCACAATGCATTGATTTGTGGTGTTGATGCCCCGATGAAAGGTTTGTTGAATCATAGCCTCGGTCATGTCGTTATTAGGGCACTCTTTCACCATTGTTCTATATCTTTCCCATATCTCATGCAAAGGTTCCGTTGGCTCTTGCTTGAAAGCTAGAATTTCATCCCAAAAAGCTGCCATAAGACTTGGAGAGAAGAACTTGGCAATACATTTGTCCGCCAATTCATCCCATGTTGTAATAGAATGATTGGGGAGCCTTTCTAACCAATCCAATGCTTTACCTCGAAGAGAAAATGGGAAAAGCCTCAATCTCAACGCATCCTCGGACACGTTTGTCTGCTTGCTACCCCAACATGTATCCACAAACCCCTTCAAGTGCTTGTAGGCATTTTGATCAGAGGCACCCGTGAAATAACCTCTTTGCTCGAGCAAGGTCAGCATAACATTTGTGATTTGAAAGTTCCCCACCCGGATTCGGGGAGGAACAATAGCACTGACGTATCCTTGATTTTGTAGAACTCTGGGAGCCATTCTCGGCGGTGCCGGAGGAGGGTCTGGAATGTTGTTGATCTCATTTGCATTTATATTGACATGTCGGCCTCTCTGTGGAAGTTGAGGTAAGACCTCATCTTGTTCTAGATCCTCTACCTCCTCCCCCGCTATCACATTGCCGAGAGGGTCATTTGCATTAAGAGCTATTGTACCTGATTGATCGACACAAACAAAGTTAGTAAATAAGAAGGAAAGAGAAGCAAAACACAATACTATCTACACAAATAGTCATCACCGTAAAGCTCCCCGGCAACGGCGCCAAAAAGTGATCACAGCGGACTCAACCTAAGGAAGAGTGGGCGCTAATACTTTTACCCAATAGTGGTATCGGGGTCAATTTTCCACAGGGAGCTTCAATTTGAAGTTGAGTGTTTGTATGGTCTAGGACTATGTTTTAGCTCCTAATTGATCTTCTAACATTTTTGGTTTTCTTTTGACTATCAACTACAATTTATCAACTACAAGTTTAAAGCTAAGTTAGGCTAAGATATTGATTCTAAGTTGTATGCAATATAGAGAAAGACACTATGGTCGTGGCATGCATCTAGGTGGTCAACTAACGGGTAGAGATTCCTAATGCAAGAATGATGAATATGGGACTTATGCTATAACCGTTGCACTTTTGCACCCACTCTCACACCTCTCGGTAGAGAGAGTGATTTTGCCCAATTGACTCTCTCGAGACCAATTGATTAGGCCAATTTGCCCCAGCAACTTATGGTTCAAGTTGGGTAATTACTCTCTTGAGGTTTAACCCGTTAATTAGGACTACCATTCTCATGGGTCCATCCCAATTCCTTGTTGGAATTAATCTTGGGGTCATAGACTCTCTTTCTCAAGAAGAGTCAAGACTCACTAAGCTAGACTTAGTGTTTGCAACCACCAAATCTTAATGAAAACATAAGATTAATCCAAATAACAAATACCCAACATTATTCATGCACTAAACTATCACACCCATTAATTACCCACACTAGGGTTGAGCCACAACCCTAGCTAATGGGTTTAGCTAGCCATAATAGAAACATAAATTGAAGAAATAGTAGATAAAATTGACATAATAATTAACTACAATGTTAATCTACTCAAATCCACGTTAATACTAGAAGAAATTGCCCAAAATAGGCTAAAACCATGAAGTCTCGAGTTCAGCTGCTATCTGATAAAAACCAAAACTAAAAAACTGCACCTAAAAAGTAAAATGTTCTATTTATACTACATAGGAAAAACCGGACAAAAATACCCCTCAGGGTCTGGCACGGACCGCGCACAAATGATGCGCGGCTGCGTAGGGGTTTGGGTCTTCATATCTTGCTTTTGACACTTGGGGACGTGGACCGCGCAAATGCGATGCGCGGCCGCGTAGGGCGTTTCCACGCGGACCGCACTGATTAGGTGTGCGGCCACGTGGGCTTTTGCCTTGAATGACTGAGTATCTGACACTCTTGGGCGCGTACCGCATGGAAAGGAGCGCAGACCGCGCATCTTGACTTGAAAATTGCATGGTCTCTAAACTATCCTGCGCAGCCGCATGGCAAAGCAGTGCGGACCGCGCAGGTCATTTTGTTCCCCACTTTAGTTGTCCTTTGATACTTGGCAAATTTCACTCCTTTTTGAGCTGATCTTTGGTATTTGTCATCTTGTCGCTCAAACCTGCAATCAAGCGCAACTTGTAAGCATTTTGGGACTAATTTATGGCAGTTAATGCACAAAGCTTAGGTAAGAATGGGTATAAAACATGTAGAAATCACAGTTATCATCCACCAATTCAGTTAGGTCCGTAGATTTCTCAGGCCATGGTTTCTTCCCCAGTTGTCGCTCCAACTGCACAACCAGTTAGGGGCTGTAGGTAGAGATCACCCTAGAGAGGGAGGCCAAGCCAGATTCTATGCTTTTTTGGGTAGGACGGAGGCAGTCACTTTAGATGCAGTCATCATAGGTATGGTTCCGGTTTGTCATAGAGATGCATCAGTCTTATTTGATCCGGGATCCACTTATTAATATGTGTCATCTTACTTTGCTCCGTATTTTGATATATCTTGTGATTCTTTGAATTTTTTTGTCTATGTGTTCATGCCTGTGGGTGATTCTATTGTTGTGGATCGTGTGTATCGGTCATGTTTAGTTGTTATTGGTGATTTTGATACTAGAGTTGATCTATTGTTACACAATATGGTAGACTTTGATGTGATCTTGGGCATGGACTGATTGTCGCCCTATTATGCTATTTTAGATTATCTTGCCAAAACTATGGCATTGGCTATGCTAGGTTTGCCACGGTTAGAGTGGAGGGGTGGATTGGATTATGTTCCTAGCAGGGTTGTGTCATTTCTAAAGGCTCGGTGGATGGTTGAGAAGGGATGTGATGTATATCTAGCCTTTCTAAGATATGTCAGTGCCGATATTCCTACCGTTGAGTCAGTTCTGGTAGTGAGACATTCCCAGATGTATTTCCAGCAAATCTTCCAGGCATGCCGCCCGATAGAGATATCGATTTTGGTATTGACTTGTTTCCGGGCACTCAACCCATTTTTTTCCACCATATCGTATGGCCCCAGCGGAGTTGAAGGAGTTAAAAGAGTATTTGTAAGAGTTTCATGATAAGGTTTTCATTCGGCCTAGTGTGTTACCTTGGGGTGCTCCGATTTTGTTTGTGAAGAAGAAGGATGGTTCTATACACGTGTGTATTGATTATCGGCAATTGAATAAGGTTACAGTGAGGAACATGTATCCATTATCATGCATTGATGACTTATTTGATCAGATACAAGGTTCCAATGTGTTCAGAAAGATTTATTTGCGGTCCGGGTATCATCAGTTGGAGATTTGGGATCCGGATATCCTGAAGGCTTCCTTTAGGACTCGGTATGGTCACTATGAGTTCTTTGTGATGTCTTTTGGGCTAACCAATGCTCCAACAACATTTATGGACCTGATTAACAGTGTATTCCAGCCATATCTTGATTCATTCACCATTGTGTTTATTAACGACATCTTGGTGTACTACCGAAGCCGAGAAGATTATGAGCAACACATGAGGATCGTGCTTCAGACCTTGAGACAGAAGAAGTTGTACACAAAATTCTCAAAGTGTGAATTCTGGCTTGATTCAGTGGCATTTTGGGTCATGTGGTATTGAGTGAGGGGATCAAGGTAGATTCGAAGAAGGTTGAAGTAGTTCAGAGTTGGCCCATGCCGTCTTCAGCTACTGAGATTCGGAGTTTCCTTGGTTTGGTCGGGTATTATCATCGTTTTGTAGAGGGTTTCTCATCTATTGCTACACATATGACTAGATTAAACCGTAAGGGAGCTCCTTTTAGATGGTCTGAGGAGTGTGAGGCGAGCTTTCAATAGCTCAAGACTGCTTTGACTACAGCCCTAGTGTTGGTGTTGCCTACGGGTTCGGGGTCTTACACTGTGTATTATGATGCGTTACGTGGTGTTGATGCAAGACAGTAGGGTGATTGTCTATGTGTCTCAGTAGTTGAAGGTCCATGAGAAGAATTATCTGGTCCACAATTTAGAATTGACAGCTATTGTTCATGCATTCAAGATTTGGCGGCACTATTTGTATGGTGTCCCTTATGAGGTCTATACTGACGACCGGAGTCTCCAGCATCTGTTTAGGCAGAAGGATCTTAATTTGCGGCAGTGGAGATGGTTAAAGTTTCTTAAAGACTATGATATTACTATTCTATATCATCTTAGGAAGGACGACATGGTGGCTAATGCCTTGAGTCAAATGGCGGAGAGTATGGGTAGTTTAGCATATCTAACGGTAGCAAAGAGGCCACTAGACATAGATGTTCAAGCCTCGGACAACTAGTTTGCTAGATTGGATGTTTTGGAGCCTAGTCGAGTTCTTGCTTACGTGGTTTCTCGGTCTTCTTTATATAATCGTATCAGAGAGCGTCAGTATGACGACCCCTATTTGCTTGTCCTTAAAGACACGATGCAGATGACAATGCTAAGGAGGTTTCTATTGGGGATGATGGGGTGTTGCGGATGCATGGCCGATTATGTGTGCCCCATGTTGATGGGTATGTGAGTTGATCCTTCAGGAGGCCCACTGCTCGTGCTACTCAATTCATTCGGATGCCATTAAGATTTATCAGGATTTGAGGTAGCATTATTGGCGGGGGAGAATGAAGAAAGACATAGTGGAGTATGTAGCTCAGTGCCTAAATTGTCAGCAAGTGAAGTATGAGTATCATCAGCCAAGCGATTTGCTTTAGAGACTTGAGATTTCCGATTGGAAATTGGAGCGTGTTAACATGGACTTCGTTGTCGGGCTCCCACTAACTCAGAAGAAATTTGACGTTGGGTGATTGTGGATAGGTTGACCAAGTCGGCTCATTTTATTCTGGTAGTGACTACCTATTCTTTAGAGCAACTAGCTCAGATCTATATCCGCGAGATTGACTGACTTCATAGTGTGCCGGTATTTATCATCTCTGATCGGGGTACACAGTTCATATCGCGTTTATAGAGAGCTATACATCGTGAGTTAGGCACACAGATTGAGTTGAGCATAACATTTCACTCCAAGACGGACGGGCAATCTGAGCGCACCATTCAGATATTGGAGGATATGCTTCGTGCTTGTCATATGGATTTCGTGGGTTGTTGGGATCAGTTTTTGTCTCTTGTAGATTTTCCTACAACAACAGCTATTAATCGAGTATTCAAATAGCTCGTTTTGAGGCCCTATATAGGAGACTGTGTCGTTCTCCAGTTGGTTGGTTTGAGCCAAGAGAGGCTAAGTTATTGGGCACGAATTTGGTTCGGAATGCCTTGGAGAAGGTCAAGTTGATTTAGGTCGGCTTCATACAACACAATCTACACAGAAGAGTTATGTTGATCGAAAGGTTCGTGATGTAGAATTTATGGTTAGGGAGCGGGTTTTACTCCGGGTGTCACCCATGAAGGGTATGATAAGGTTCAGAAAGAAGGGCAAGTTGATCCCTAGGTATATCAAACCTTTTGAGATCCTTGAGAGGATTGGTGATGTGGCCTACAAGCTTGCATTTCCACCTAGATTATCTGTAGTTCTATGTCTATGTCTTTATGCTCCAGAAGTATTATGGTGATCCATCTCATGTTTTTAGACTTCAACACAGTCCAACTGGACAAGGATTTGACTTATATTGAGGAGCCGGTGGCTATCTTGGACAGATAGGTCCAGAAGTTGAGATGAAAGAACATTGTTTCAGTGAAGGTTCAATGGAGGGGTCATCCAGTCGAGGAGGCGACCTGGGAGACGGAGCACGACATGCGGAGTCATTATCCTCATCCATTCATCACTTCAGGTATGTCCTTATGCACGTTCGAAGAGGAACGTATGTTTAAGAGGTAGAAAATGTAACGACCCGATAGGTCGTTTTGTGTAATTGCGCCTTGTTTTCCTTTTTGATGCTTCACACATGTGTGTTTATAGTTTTATGACTTTAAGGGTTGATTAGTTTCGTTCAGGGAAGACTTCGGGCTTATTTGAACCCTTTGATTCTTGACTTAGAAGCTTAAGTTAGAAATGTTGACCAAACTTTGACTTTAGTGAATACGACCCCGGAATGGTATTGTGATGGATCCGATAGCTTTGTATCGTGATTTTGGACTTGGGCGTAGGCCCATAATTGAATTCAAAAGTCCGTAGGTTGATTTGTGTGGTTTTGTCGAAATTTGGCAATTTGAAATTGAAAAGTTTGACTGTAGGTTGACTTTTAGCTATCGAGCTCGGAATTTGATTTTGGGACTTGGAATAGGTTCGTTATGCTATTTAAACTTGTCTACAAAATTTGGTATCATTTGGAGTTGAATTGATAGGATTCAGACGCTTAGATGCAATTCTAGTAGTTCTTAAACTTTACCTTGAACTTTATGTGTTTTAGTGTTTGTTTTGTTGTTTTAGATGTTATTTTTATATTTTGATCGCGCGAGTGAGTTCGTATTATGTTTTTAGACTTGTGTGGATGTTTGGTCTAGAGCCCCAAAGGCTCAGATGAGTTTCCGACATGTTTTGAAAGTTTTGGACTGAAAAACAGGATCTGGTATGTTGATGCCTCCAGTGCCGCATTCAAGAATACCAGGTTCGCAATTGCGAGCTTAGCAAGGGGGACTCAAGTATTGCAATTGCGATACCTGGCTCGGAGTTGTGAAGTAGCTTAGGTAGAGGGATAGTTCGCATTTGCGACAAAACAGTCGCATTTGCAATGGAGATAGGCTTCGCAATTGCGAAGCTAGTCTTGCATTTGTGACCTCCTCATAGGACTGTCAGTGGCCACATTTGCGAGGAATATATCACAATTGCGATATCTGCAGATGATCAAAAGGGCTGGGAGTCGGGATTTCATCTTATATTATCTCATTTTAGAACCTTAGACTCGGTAGGAGGCGATTTGGAGAGGGGATATTCATCTACAAACATTGGGTAAGTGATTCTAATCCATTTCCAACTTTATTTCATCAATATATCTTAGAATTTAACATTAAAATCTTGTGAATCAAAGAGAATTTTTTTGAAGCTTTTTCAAGTTTTTGAAAAAAAGAATTTGAGATTTGAGAGTCGATTTGGACTCGGATTTTCAACCTAATCACATATATGAACTCTGGGGTTATGGGTAGTTAGAATCTATCCTTGGGCCCGGGTTTTGACCGGGTGGGCCCCGGATTTACTTTTGTTGTCTTTTTATTAATAGTGTAAAGATCATAGCTTTATCTATTGTAATTGTTGTTTCTTGCATTGTTTGTTAATATTAAGTCAATTTTGGTAGGATTTGAGATGTGTGGAGGCAAATTTTAGGGGAAAATCTATTTATGAGGGTTGAGTTGGCCTAGTTGAGGTAGGTATCTTGCCTAACTTTGTGTGGGGGAGGGGGCTACCCCTTAGGATTCGGGATTGATTGTGTCATTTGTGCTATGTGAAAGCCTGTACGCAAGGTCACG
Source organism: Nicotiana tabacum (assembly GCF_000715075.1). Taxonomy (NCBI): domain Eukaryota; kingdom Viridiplantae; phylum Streptophyta; class Magnoliopsida; order Solanales; family Solanaceae; genus Nicotiana; species Nicotiana tabacum. The sequence continues at coordinate 102,268,429 of NC_134080.1, read as the reverse complement.
AGTGGGTACACGGGTTAAATGTGGTATTTGATCGGTTTAAGCTACTTAGACTCTTTCCATGCTTTAATTGAATTGTCATACCATGTTCTAAATTCTCATAGTCAATCTACTCTTACTTGTGTTGGTCTATCCTTACATGCCTTAAATGACTTTGTTAACACTTGTCCTACCTCTTACTTGTTGTTTTGCTCTTATATGCCTAGTTGAAGTTGTTCTCTCTTTCATCATTACATGTTTTCTCTCCCATTGTTGATTTATCATTATTTGAAGTCATTGTTACATGTTGTCTCTTCCATTATTAATTTATCATTATTGAAGTCATAGTTACATGTTATCTCTTTCATTGTTGATTATCCTTATTTGAATTCATCGTTACAAGTTATCTCTTCCATTATGAGTTATTCTTAACTAATATCGTAGTTATACATTATCTCTCTCATTATTGAGTTATTGATGTTGAAGTTGTGAAAGTCGTTATCACATCGAGGCGAAGTGTTAATTATTGAGAAATTTACACATTGTTATTGTCGATATTCTTGTGCACATTCTGGTTGAGCCATGGGCTATTGTTGTGGAAATATTGATATTGTTGATTATTGGCAAGTTGTGACATATGGGCACTTGTGGTGCGAGTTGTTATTGTGATGTAATATTGATGCGCATGCGGTGTCATAAGGTGGGACTTATGTGCATGTTGCTTGTAAGGGAATTACTTTAAGCCATGCAGTGTCATATGGTGGGTTAAAATGTGTATAGCTATTTCGGGAAAATATTTTCAAAACTATTAAAATTTTAGGCTCATGCGGCAGTATAAGGAAAGATTGTGATTGAAATTGAGAAATGTGAATAAGAGGCGGTACCTTGGTTGTGATTCTTGTTGTGTATGAGGCGGTACCTCGTTGGTGATTCTTGTTGTTTATCTCATGTTGTAAAGAGTTATTGGTGAAACACTTCCTGTTACTTTTATTCATCTCTTATCAGTTCGGATCCGTATTTGACTTTGGTGGTTCTCTTCACTGGCTTCCTTTATGTTATCTCTATGCTTACAATTCCGACATTAGTCTATGTTATTAACTTGTTTCGTATCAATTAATTCTTTGCCTTTCATTGCTTCTCATTATTATGTTTTCCTTCTACTTATTGTGTCCTAGTAGGTGTCTTGGCATGGCCTCGTCACTACTATACCGAGGTTAGGCTTGATACTTACTGGGTACCGTTGTGGTGTATTAATACTACGCTTCTGCACATCTTTTTGTGTAGATCTAGGTAAGTCTGCCCGTAAAAGGCTGATTGAATAGATTCTTTTTGAGACTTCAAGGTATACATGCTCGCCCTCATAGTCACCTTCTATTTTAGACATTCTAATGTTTATTTCTTGTATCAAACAATATTGTATTTCAAGACTATTAGTACTTTCATGTAGAGATAATGACTCTGTTCCACCAGGTTTTGGGGAAAGTGTTGGCTATTGTACTGTTGAGTTATTATAATAGCGTGAAGGTTTAAATTTAAAGTTTTAGTAGTATTTCTTCTATCTCTCTATGCATGTTAGGCTTACCTAGTCGTAGAGATTAGGTGCCATCACGATACCATATGGTGGGAAATTTGGGTCATGATATTGGCTCAGGTAGGATTGATGCTGGTTGCACCAGCTACTTCACAGGTGGGGGAAGGAGCTTAGATTCCCATGGACCGCACTCTAGAGCAGCGGGTCCATGTTAATCAGGTTCCGAGTGTTATGCCAACACAACCCGTTATTGTAGTTCAGCTTTAGGTCAGGCAGATGCATCAAAGCAGGAGTAGAAGAGGTTTGAGAGTTTCAAGAAGTACGACCCTCCTACTTTCAGTGGCGCAGTTACTAAGGATGCGCAAGGTTTTATGGACAAGTGCCAATGTATTCTCCGCACTCTAGCATCATGGACGTGAGTGGAGTAGCCTTTACTGCATTTTAGCTGCTAGGGGCAACGTATAGGTGGTGGCAGACTTATGAGGAGGGTAAGCTAGCTGATGTGTCACTTGGACTCAATTTTCAGATATGTTTTTGAGGGAGTTTGTTCCTCAGACCCTCAGGGATACATGGCACATAGAGTCCGAGTAGCTGCATTGAGGCACTGTGACAGTGTTAGAGTATACCATCAGGTTCAGTACATTATCCTGTCATACACCTCCGTTGGTTTCTACAGTCAGAGAGTGAGTCCACAGATTCATCGAGGGGCCCGGTTATGGTCTTAGATTTAGTATGGCTCGGGAGTTAGAGATAAATAATCTTTTTCAGCAGGTTGTGGAGATCACCAGGAGGATGGAGTACATCCATGGACTAGATAGGGAGGATTGGGAGTCTAAGAAACTTCGTGAACTGGGAGGATCTAGTGAACTCTATTTTTGGGGGCAAAGCGCATCATGGTAGAGGTTTTGTTGATCAGCCTGTTCAGTCTGCATTTCAGGTTTTCACGTGGTGCTTTATATATCCATGAGTCATAGATTACCTATTCCAGACTCCACAACCACGTCAACAGAGAGGTTGCTTTGAGTGTGGGATACCAAGCACATGGTGCGGGACTGTCCCTGACTTCCGGTGGGTGTACCACAGTGGGGGTACTCAGGCTATGGGTTCCGCTCCAGTTACTACTATACCTATACAGCTAGCTAGAGATGGGGGACATGCGGGTAGAGGGTGCCTAGAGGGGGAGTCCTAGCCCATTGTTATGCTTTTCCTAGTTGGATTGAGGTTGCTACACCAAATGATGTCATTACTAGTATTGTTTCGGTTGGTTATAGAGATGAATTAGTATTATTTCGATCCGGTCCAATTTATTGGTAAGAGTCATCCTACCTTGCTTCATATATGATTGTGTTTCATGATTCTTGCACTCTGTTATGTGCTCATGCAAGTTAAGTATTCTATTATGATAGCTCATGTCCATCGTTCTGGTTTGGTTGCTATTGAGGGTCATGAGGCTTGGTGGACTTTATGTTAGTTAATATAGTAGGTTTTTATGTGATTTCTGAATGATTTGGCCCCGACTTGTGATTAGGGTGCTCTACAGGTGTGGGAAGTCTGTTATGTGTCGTTGTTTTGTCCTATGGGATTGAGTTAGTAGATGGTTTTTAGTTCGAGGTATTTTATCTTACTTATGATTCTGAGTGGAGGATGGGAACCTTGTTTCTTTGTGTATATGTGTGTTTGTACCGAGCTATGTGTCGTGGTGGGGTTATGTTAGGGTAAGATTCGTTGTGGTAGTTGTGTGTGTCTTGCTTCTTCCTTGTGGATTAGATCTGTAGTATGGTACCAATAGGGAGTTGTACTTGTTGGACTTATTTGATAAGTCTCTCATGTGTTCTCTTTCCAAATTCAGTTGCATTCGAGTTGTGCTTGTTGGGTTTGGATTGCGATATATGTGTCCAGATGCGCATTTGGTGTGGCTTGTTGGCCGGGTGAGTAGTTATGAGTTTCACATGTTCTTACATCATTATCAGTGTTGGGAAGATTTGGAACAAGGTTCTAGTCGATATGAGGATATTTACCGATACTGGGTTAGGTGATAGACAGCTATTGTGGTCAAAGTTGTTGCTATGGTCATATGGCCGATGTGTTACATCGTGCCTTGTGGGTGCATGAATGAGTTGTCGCAACTGATTGAGGTTGATGCAGTGTGTTTATGTGAGAATTGGGCCTTTGATGGATGTTGAAATTTGGTTCTAAGGCGTATCGATATGGGTGGAAAGAAAAATTTAAGCCGAGATGGTGTTGTTAGACTTATGTGGATTGGGGTGACATGGAACCACCTAAGTGGATGTGTATGGTAAGTTTATACAGTGATTTGATAAATTTGGAACGACTCATGGCACGCTCGAGGACGGACATTTGTATAAGAAGGGAGAATGTAATGACTAGATCGTTCGCTTTGAGCTTTAGCATTCTGTTCAGTGGTTCGAGGTCGTGAGTGACTTCATATTGTGTATTATGACTTGCGTGCATGGTCGATTTCGATTTTTTAATGATTCGAGATTCATTTGGAAAAATGATTTTTTATTTTAGAAGCTTAAGTTGAAAATATTGATCGAGTTTTGACTTTTGTGAAAACAACACCGGAACGGTGTTTTGATGGCTCGATTAGCTCTTTGATGTGATTTTGGACTTAGGCGTATGGCTGGAATTTAATTCGGAGGTCCCTAGGATGATTTGGCTTGTTTAGCCGAAAGTTGGCAATTTGAAGGTTTAGAAATTCCTTAAGTTTGACCATGGTTTGATTTTATGGCTACCGGGTTCGAATGTTGGTTTTGGGACTTGGAATCGGTTTAAGCTACTTAGACTCTTTCCATGCTTTAATTGAATTGTCATATTATGTTCTAAATTCTCATAGTCAGTCTACTCTTACTTGTGTTGGTCTATCCTTACATGCCTTAAATGACTTTGTTAACACTTGTCCTACCTCTTACTTGTTGTTTTGCTCTTATGTGCCTAGTTGAAGTTGTTCTCTCTTTCATCATTACATGTTGTCTCTTCCATTATTAATTTATCATTATTGAAGTCATAGTTACATGTTATCTCTTCCATTATGAGTTATTCTTAACTAATATCGTAGTTATACATTATCTCTCTCATTATTGAGTTATTGATGTTGAAGTTGTGAAAGTCGTTATCACATCGAGGCGAAGTGTTAATTATTGAGAAATTTACACATTGTTATTGTCGATATTCTTGTGCACATTCTGGTTGAGCCATGGGCTATTGTTGTGGAAATATTGATATTGTTGATTATTGGCAAGTTGTGACATATGGGCACTTGTGGTGCGAGTTGTTATTGTGATGTAATATTGATGCGCATGCGGTGTCATAAGGTGGGACTTATGTGCATGTTGCTTGTAAGGGAATTACTTTAAGCCATGCAGTGTCATATGGTGGGTTAAAATGTGTATAGCTATTTCGGGAAAATATTTTCAAAACTATTAAAATTTTAGGCTCATGCGGCAGTATAAGGAAAGATTGTGATTGAAATTGAGAAATGTGAATAAGAGGCGGTACCTTGGTTGTGATTCTTGTTGTGTATGAGGCGGTACCTCGTTGGTGATTCTTGTTGTTTATCTCATGTTGTAAAGAGTTATTGGTGAAACACTTCCTGTTACTTTTATTCATCTCTTATCAGTTCGGATCCGTATTTGACTTTGGTGGTTCTCTTCACTGGCTTCCTTTATGTTATCTCTATGCTTACAATTCCGACATTAGTCTATGTTATTAACTTGTTTCGTATCAGTTAATTCTTTGCCTTTCATTGCTTCTCGTTATTATGTTTTCCTTCTACTTTTTATGTCCTAGTAGGTGTCTTGGCATGACCTCGTCACTACTATACCGAGGTTAGGCTTGATACTTACTGGGTACCGTTGTGGTGTATTAATACTACGCTTCTGCACATCTTTTTGTGTAGATCTAGGTAAGTCTGCCCGTAAAAGTATGATTGAATAGCTTCTTTTTGAGACTTCAAGGTATACTTGCTCGCCCTCATAGTCACCTTCTATTTTAGACATTCTAATGTTTATTTCTTGTATCAAACAATATTGTATTTCGAGACTATTAGTACTTTCATGTAGAGATAATGACTCTGTTCCACCAGGTTTTGGGGAAAGTGTTGGCTATTGTACTGTTGAGTTATTATAATAGCGTGAAGGTTTAAATTTGAAGTTTTAGTAGTATTTCTTCTATCTCTTTATGCATGTTAGGCTTACCTAGTCGTAGAGATTAGGTGCCATCACGATACCATATGGTAGGAAATTTGGGTCATGATATTGGCTCAGGTAGGATTGATGCTAGTTGCACCAGCTACTTCACAGGTGGGGGAAGGAGCTTAGATTCCCATGGACCGCACTCCAGAGCAGCGGGTCCATGTTAATCAGGTTCCGAGTGTTATGCCAACACAACTCGTTATTGTAGTTCAGCTTTAGGTCAGGCCAGATGCATCAAAGCAGAAGTAGAAGAGGCTTGAGAGTTCCAAGAAGTACGACCCTCCTACTTTCAGTGGCGCAGTTACTAAGGATGCGCAAGGTTTTATGGACAAGTGCCAATGTATTCTCCGCACTCTGGCATCATGGACGTGAGAGGAGTAGCCTTTACTGCATTTTAGCTGCTAGGGGCAACGTATAGGTGGTGGCAGACTTATGAGGAGGGTAAGCTAGCTGATGTGTCACTTGGACTCAATTTTTAGATATGTTTTTGAGGGAGTTTATTCCTCAGACCCTCAAGGATGCATGGCACATAGAGTCCGAGTAGCTGCATCGAGGCACTGTGGCGGTGTTAGAGTATACCATCAGGTTCAGTACGTTATCCTGTCATACACCTCCGTTGGTTTCTACAGTCAGAGAGTGAGTCCACAGATTCATCGAGGGGCCCGGTTATGGTCTTAGATTTAGAATGGCTCGGGAGTTAGAGATAAATAATCTTTTTCAGCAGGTTGTGGAGATCACTAGGAGGATGGAGTACATCCATGGACTAGATAGGGAGGATTGGGAGTCTAAGAAACTTCGTGAACTGGGAGGATCTAGTGAACTCTATTTTTGGGGGCAAAGCGCATCATGGTAGAGGTTTTGTTGATCAGCCTGTTCAGTCTGCATTTCAGGTTTTCACGTGGTGCTTTATATATCCATGAGTCATAGAGTACCTATTCCAGACTCCACAACCACGTCAACAGAGAGGTTGCTTTGAGTGTGGGATACCAAGCACATGGTGCGGGAGTGTCCCTGACTTCCGGTGGGTGTACCACAGTTGGGGTACTCAGGCTATGGGTTCCGCTCCAGTTACTACTATACCTATACAGCTAGCTAGAGATGGGGGACATGCGGGTAGAGGGTGCCTAGAGGGGGAGTCCTAGCCCATTGTTATGCTTTTCCTAGTTGGATTGAGGCTGCTGCACCAAATGATGTCATTACTAGTATTGTTTTGGTTGGTTATAGAGATGAATTAGTATTATTTCGATCCGGTCCAATTTATTGGTAAGAGTCATCCTACCTTGCTTCATATATAATTGTGTTTCATGATTCTTGCACTCTGTTATGTGCTCATGCAAGTTAAGTATTCTATTATGATAGCTCGTGTCCATCATTCTGGTTTGGTTGCTATTGAGGGTCATGAGGCTTGGTGGACTTTATGTTAGTTAATATAGTATATTTTTATGTGATTTCTGAATGATTTGGCCCCGACTTGTGATTAGGGTGCTCTACAGGTGTGGGAAGTTTGTTATGTGTCGTTGTTTTGTCCTATGGGATTGAGTTAGTAGATGGTTTTTAGTTCGAGGTATTTTATCTTACTTATGATTCTGAGTGGAGGATAGGAACCTTGTTTCTTTGTGTATATGTGTGTTTGTACCGAGCTATGTGTCGTGGTTGGGTTATGTTAGGGTAAGATTCGTTGTGGTAGTTGCGTGTGTCTTGCTTCTTCCTTGTGGATTGGATCTGTAGTATGGTACCAATAGGGAGTTGTACTTGTTGGACTTGTTTGATAAGTCTCTCATGTGTTCTCTTTCCATATTAAGTTGCATTCGAGTTATGCTTGTTGGGTTTGGATTGCGATGTATGTGTCCAGATGCGCATTTGGTGTGGCTTGTTGGCCGGGTGAGTAGTTATGAGTTTCACATGTTCTTACATCATTATCAGTGTTGGGAAGATTTGGAACAAGGTTCTAGTCGATATGAGGATATTTACCGATACTGGGTTAGGTGATAGGCAACTATTGTGGTCAAAGTTGTTGCTATGGTCATATGGCCGATGTGTTACATCGTGCCTTGTGGGTGTATGAATGAGTTGTCGCAACTGATTGAGGTTGATGCAGTGTGTTTATGTGAGAATTGGGCCTTTGGTGGATGTTGAAATTTGGTTCTAATGCGTATCGATATGGGTGGAAAGAAAAATTTAAGTCGAGATGGTGTTGTTTGACTTATGTGGATTGGGGTGACATGGAACCACCTAAGTGGATGTGTATGGTAAGTTTATACAGTGATTTGATAAATTTGGAACGACTCATGGCACGTTCGAGGACGGACATTTGTATAAGAAGGGAGAATGTAATGACTAGATCGTTCGCTTTGAGCTTTAGCATTCTGTTCAGTGGTTCGAGGTCGTGAGTGACTTCATATTGTGTATTATGACTTGCGTGCATGGTCGATTTCGATTTTTTAATGATTCGAAATTCATTTGGAAAAATGATTTTTTTTAGAAGCTTAAGTTGGAAATATTGACCGAGTTTTGACTTTTGTGAAAACAACACCGGAACGGTGTTTTGATGGCTCGATTAGCTCTTTGATGTGATTTTGGACTTAGGCGTATGGCTGGAATTTAATTCGGAGGTCCCTAGGATGATTTGGCTTGTTTAGCCGAAAGTTGGCAATTTGAAGGTTTAGAAATTCCTTAAGTTTGACCATGGTTTGATTTTATGGCTACCGGGTTCGAATGTTGCTTTTGGGACTTGGAATAGGTCTGTTTGCTATTTGGAACTTGTCTACAAAATTTGGTGTAATTCTGAGTTGGTTTGATAAGATTCGGATGCTTTGTTGTGATTCTGGAGGTTCTTGAGTTTTTTTTTTAATTTCATGCGTTTTGATGTCCGATTCGTGGTTCTAGACGTTATCTTTGTGTTTTGATCGTGCAAGAAAGTTTACATGATGTTTTAGACTTGTGTGAATGCTTGGTTTGGAGCCCTGAGGGCTTGAGTGAGTTTCCGACTTGTTTCAGATTGGATTGAACTCAATTTTGGGTTGCTGGTCTGCTGGTGCTCCAGTTATCGCATTTGCGAGCACCAGTCTCACAATTGCAAAGTGAAAAGTAGGGGGCTTTTATCGTAATTATGCTGCCTCACTCACAATTGGGAAGCAATGCTAGGACTGGATAGGTTCGCAATTGCAATCAAGCAGTCGCATTTGTGAGAGGAGTAGACTTTGCAAATGCGAAGTCAGTGTCGCATTTGCGATATTTTCTCAAGTCTGTGAAGTGCCGCAATTGCGATGGTTCGTCGCAATTGCAACTTTTGCACCTGAACTAAAAGGTTGGGAAGTCGAGATTTGGTCTCATTTTTCATATTTTGGAACCCTATACTCGGTAGGAGGAGATTTGGATAAGAGATTTTCATATATAATCATTGGGTAAGTGACTTTGATCAATTTTTAATTATATTACATGATTATAATGCACAAGTTATTATGTCTCTATTAGCTTGATATTAATATCTTGCACAGGCTATTATGTCTAACAGGTGTCTTGACTTGAACCTTGTCACTACTCCATTAAAGTTAGTCTTGATACTTGCTAGGTGCCCTTGTGGTGTACTCATGCTATGCTTGTGTACATTTTTGTGCAAATCCAGGTACTTCGGAGCGTGCTGGTCATTAGCTAGTTGTTTGAGATTCGCTACAGAGACTTCAAGGTACACCTGCCATTGCATTCGCATGCCTCGGAGTCACCTTCTAGTATTTTACTTCGTTCTGTTTATTTTTACTCCAAACAGTGATGTATTTGATATTCTAGCACTTTCAGTAGAGCTTATGACTTCATACTACCGGTTTTGGAAAATGTATGTCATTTACTGGTTCATGTTTAATAGTTAAATGGTTTAAATCTATTAATAACTTAGTATTTTTTAGGCTTACCTTATTTTAGGGACTAGGTGCCATCACGATCATCAAGGTAGGATTTTGGGTCGTAACAGTAGGTTGGTTTGGTGCTTTTTGGCGGAAGTTGAAAGGTTGAAGGTTTGGAAGGTTGAGAGGTTTGACCAAGAGTTGACTTTGTTGATATCGGGTCTGGATTTTGGCTCCGGGGTTGGAATAGGACCATTGTGTCATTTGGGCTTACGTGCAAAATCTAAAGTCATTCCGGATTGGTTTGATGTGATTCGATATGAGTTTTAGAAGTTGGAAGTTTATTAGTTTCATTAAGCTTGAATTGGGGTGCGATTCATGGTTTTGATGTTGTTTGATGTGATTTGAAGCTTCGCGTAGGTTGTGTTTTAGGACTTATTGGTATGTTTGGTTGGGGTTCCGGGGCCTCGGGGATGTTTTTGATTGTTGGTGGATCATTTTTAGACTTTGAGGAATTGCTGAAGTTTTGGAGTTCTGGTGGATTCGCACCAGCGAGGAATTGGTCGCAGGTGCAAGGCTGCATAAGCGGCCTGTTAATCGCAGAAGTGGGACAAGGATTGGCAAGGCTGGGTCTGCAGATGCAGAGCCACATGTGCAGCCTTTAGGGTTGCAGGAGCGAAGGGTGTGACTGGTAGAGGAAGTTCGCAAAAGTGGACGGGTGTGCGCAGAAGCGCTTGTGCAGGTGCGGAAGGAGTCCGTAGAAGCGGACTCGCAGATGTAAAGGATGGTCCACAAAAGCTGAAGGTCGGAGGCTGAAAGGAATCGCAGATGCGATGTTTGGACCACACCCGCGGGACCGGAAATGCAGTTAAGTTATCACAGATGCAGAATCACTGGCAGAGTTTATATTCGAAGGGTTTCATTGTTTTTCTCATTTTGGGGGTTGTGGACCTCGGCTAAGGGCGACTTTTAAGAGACTTTTTGCTTCAATTGAGGAGGTAAGTGAAGTTTATTCAATTTTGTTGATAGATATTGATTACCCATTGATTATTACACATAGTTTTGTGAATTTAAGGTGAAATTTTGAGATTTTAGACTATGTTTTTTGGAGAGTGTTATTTGGTGATTTGGGGGTCGATTTGTAGTTGGAGTTAGATGAAATTACTATGGTCGGACTCATATTTGAATGGGTGTTGTGTAAATTTTGTCGGGTTCTGGGGTGCGGGCCCGGGATTGACTTTTTGGGTTAACTTTGCATATTTGATTCAAGACCATAGCTTTATCATTTGTAATTGTTCCCTATGGCTTTTGTTGATGATATTAAGTTGCTTTGGCTAGATTTGAGTCGGTTGTAGGCCCATTTGCTTGGGAAGAGCTTTTTGAAGTATTGATTTGCGCATTTTGAGATAAGTAACATACCAAAACTTGGATTTGAGGGTAAATATCCTCAGGAACCATTATATGAGATGTATTGGGATGGCACACGCGCTAGGTGACGGTTGTGTGTGTGGGTGCACCGGAGTATTCATGATTTGGGTTGGCTTTTAGACTATTATAGGATGTGTTTTTGCTATCATGCCCCGTTATATATGTGTTTTCTAAACCTGTATGATTATTTGAGTTCTGATTCATATTAGAAATCATGTCTAAGTTATGTGCTAGTTGTTTGAGACATGATAGGGCTACACTTGTTGTTTCTGAGTTATTTGAGTTCTGATTCATATTAGAAATCATGTCTAAGTTATGTGCTAGTTGTTTGAGACATGATAGGGCTACACTTATTTTTATCAGATATTTCAAGATAATTCCATGTCTATTCATATTCGTTATTATTTTATGATTATTGGCTTGCCTAGCAAGTAATGTTAGGCGTCGTCGCGACTCCGGTGGGAGTTGGGTCGTGACAACGATAAATGCCTGAACATCCCAGATATCGTAAATGCGACTAAACCTTCGCATTTGTGAAGGTTCAACACCTCGCAAAAGTGAACAAAGATTCGCATATGAAAAGTTGTCCCCTTGCTACCCAGTATCACAATTGCGACACAATCATCTTAAATGTGGTAATCCCCCAGTTTGCAAAAGCGACACAGACTTTGTAAATACGATGTGTCCCTGCCCCTGCCCAACATCGCAAATGCGATCAATCTTTCGCAAATGCGAGGCTTGCATTTGCAAACAGAACCTTGTAAATGCGAGATCTGCAGTTCAGCAACAGTAGCAACACAAAAATCACACCAAATCAGTTCACAACCTATTCGAAACTCACCTGAGACCCTCGGGCTCAATACCAATATTCACACAAGAGTAATAACATCATACAAACTCGCTTGCAAGCTCAAATCATCAAAATAGTATCTAAAATCGAGAATTGATCATCAAAACTCTAGATTTTCAAAGTTCAATCTCATTTTCTTCAACTTTTCACATAAAGAATCAAAATGGCTCCGGGTCACCCAGGACCCCAACTAAACATGCATACTAGTCCATAATTATCATACAAACTTACCGCAATCGTCAAAACACCAACCGATGTTGTTTAAGAAAAATATTAATCGTGGTCAACTCTAGTAACTTTCAAAGTAAAAATCCTATTTTATTTAAAAATTCACATTTAAACTTTCCGAAAATCAACACAAACCATGCACGCAAGTCATAAATTATCAAATTTATCTATGAAAAGTCTCAAAACACAAAAAGGGAAGCTAGTACTCAAAATGACCTATCGAGTCGTCATAATATTATTTTATTAAATTGGTTTCTATATTGTCATTTGTATGTATTGTTACCAGGGCATTGGTGGTGTAGATGATGATAATGACAATCTTGACCTAAGAATCGAGCAATACCGGAGCAACGATGATCACACTGATCATCCTAAAGAGACTAAACAATATAAAGTTCAGCATACACAGTTGGGCGAAAATAATAAACAAGGAGGTACTGTTTTTTATTTTTTAAACTTTGCTACATCTTAGTCATGACCCAAAATCTACCTAATCGTGATGGCACCTAACCTCAGTTCTAGGTAACCCAAACATAGAATAAGGTAACTCAAAGTGAAGGATCAATAACAACAAGAATGAAAATAACTTGAATCCATACAATATCCCAAGGACTGGTTGTACAAGTCATGAGCCGCTATGATTTAGATTTACAAAACCGACATGAAGAATAAATAAAATATCTATTTGAAGTTTACACAAACATAATGAAATCTTAAACTACCATGAACAAAAGGTAGCTTAAATCTGGAATGCTGGTACGTCGTCAATGCAAGGCTTCGTCTTATACAACTACGCAACTCAATGATCTGTACGCAAGGCCCAAAAGTATAATATGAGTACAACCGACCCCATATACTCAGTTAGTATCTTGACTAACCTCGGTGAAGTAGTGATGATGTGTTTAAGTTAAAAAATACTCACTTATTATTTTACCTGTGCAGATGATAAGCAGAAAGAGAAAATAGAGACACAAATAACCATGTAATAATTGAAACAAGAATATAAATGACAGAGAGCCCTAGAATATCGTCATTTCTCAGTCTCATAAAATAATACGGTAACAAAAATCAACAATCAAGAATAATCATAATACATTTTCTCCGTTGCCGCACGCAACCCAATCGAAACACACACACACACACCATCCCATATATAATTTTTTCTCCGTTGCGGCGTGCAACCCGATCCCACATATAATATCAATATCGTTGCGGCGTGCAACTCGATCCCATATACAATATCAATATTGTTGTATAATATAAATACCGTTGTGGCATGCAATCCTATCCCATCTATAATATCAATACCGTTGCAACGTGCAACCCGATCCAAATATATATACTATTGCGGCGTACAACCTGGTCTAATCCTATATATGTATATATATGTATGTATCAGTTCATATGAAATTATTCAACACCAGTCAAGCATGGTAAAGTTCACAACGTAACACCAAGAAAATGAACACGCGAAATTCAACAAGGAAATACAAACTCAAACAAAGTAAGATGGGCAACCCAATATCTAAGAGCTAGTCTCCCATATATAATCACAAGGATTCCACAAATCATAAACGCACAACCAATCTAATAGTCACCCAATTCGACTAAGCATAGAAATGTAGGACATGAAACAAGTAAAGGTGCATGGCAAGTAAAAACAAGTATCAAATAGAGCTATTTAATAAATGAGATCATGTAACAAGTAGGGGCATGTAGAAAGTAAGGGCATATAGTATGTGAAGGCATGCTACTAGTGAAGGCATGTTGTAAGTGAAGTCATGTGGCAAGTACAGTCTGGTAACAGGTAAAGGCAAGTAAAAGCATGTGATAAGTAAGTGCATAAAATAGGTAAGTACATGTAACAATAATAAATTAAGTAGAAAGCATACATATAACGGTAACAGATAGGGTAAGAACATAGATCCATAGTAACAGACCAAATAGGAAATATAGAGGTAAACTATGTAAGAAAATATAAACATGAAAGTAACACACAAGATAGAAAACATGAATATAAACCAAGGTAGAGTAAATGTATTTTTCTAAGGAACGAGTAACCATAATGTAAGATCCAACTCCCATCCTCTCCGTATGGAAACAACCCACGTGCTAATCTCATTTCAAACCACATGAAGATACTCATTGTGCCAACATTATATAATCACACAGAAATACCCATCGTGCCAACAATTGCCCTAAGGACCCATTCATAGTCTCTAATTACTGATAAAAAAACTCAAGTAACATGAAAATAACAGGTACATATGTGTGTTCATAATATAAGAATTTCAACGGCCAAGTTAAGTACGTCGACAATCTCAAAAATAGCTCATTAAATTCCTTTAAGATGTCATATGTTTTACCATGATCACTAGCATGGAAAAATTAACTCATTTAGTCATAAAAGTAAATAAATCATAGGCCAAAAGGTCACAAAGTTCCACAAGGCACAAAAAGCATATAATTTACCCCGAGCATGGATAATCCTGACACATGCATACGCTCATTGACTCGCATATTCATCACCTCCACATGTAGCATACAATATCATTTATAAAGAAAAATACCCTCAATAAAGTTACGCAAGACACTTACCTCAAACAAGCCAAATTAATACTATAAAAATGTCTTCCCCCGTGAATCAATCTCTGGATGGATCGAATCTAGCAAAAATAACTTAATATCATAAATAAAAGCCATAGGAAATGATTTCAAATAACAAAGTTTCGATCTTTAACAAAAATCAAAAGTCAACCCTGGGCCTACACCCCAAAACCCGACAAAACTCAAAAATTTTGAAAACTCATTCCAATACAAGTCTAAATATATATGTTTCATCTAAATTCGACCTCAAATCGACCGTCAAATCATTAATTTATGTTTTAGAAAAGTTTTTACTTAAATCCCCAATTGTTTCAATTTGATTCATCGAACAACCGCCAAATTCAAGGTTGGAATCATGAAATATAAATAAATCTGAGTCAATAATACTTTCCCCAATCCAAATCGTGAAAATATCCTCCAAAATCGCCCAAATTCGAGCTCCAAAACCTTGTGAAAAAGTGACTAAATGTCATGACCCAAAATCCCTCCGAAAGAGTCGTGATGGCACCTAGTCTCTAAACTAGGTAAGCCTAACATCAACTAAAATAACTTTGATATTACTTTAAATTAAATAACTCTGAAAAATTACATTTCATCAAAACCACTGGTACAAGTCATAAGTTTTTCCTAAGAGTAGTTATACAAAATAAATACGTCACTGTTTCAAAACAAAAGGAACAAATGGAAATAAGTACAAATGAAGGTGACTCCGAGGCCAGCGAACGCATCAGCAGGTTTACCTTGAGTCTCCACCGCAACGACCCGCACAACTACTACCGATTAGATACCTAGATCTGTACACAAAAATATACAGAAGTGTAGTATGAGCACACCACGGCGGTGCCCAGTAAGTATCAAGACTAACCTCGGTGGGGTAGTGACGAGGAACAATCAAAATACCTACTGGTCAAATGAAATGAACAGGATATGATAATAAACTATCAACATAAAGATAACAAAGTAATATCAACAGCAGGGAGAAAACAAACTAAAATTGGCAGAAACAATAAAGGGAAAATACGAATGAAATCGAAAGATAACCCAGTAACTCAACTCTAACATAGCTGGGACGCAGACAAGTAAAATGTACTCAAATAAGGAAAACAATGTCAACTCAAGTAATCATATCATTTTTGATGCCCAATTTTAGCCATCTCAAAACCCGAGGTCTCATATCATAACCTCAACTTCCAAACCTTTAGCATACCCGCACCTTGTGCCCACATGTTTCTATCTCACTTTGCATAACAACATTCTCATATTACTCAGTTCATAGGGTCCATAACCAATGCAATTAAGATATTCAAGGAGTCTCATTTACATAACATAAAGTAGAGTACAACTTCTAAACCAATTAGAAATCATCAAGAAAAAATGAAGTTATTTTCAGAAATCATTTGAATGAAGAAAGTTCCTTTTTAATTAAAATACGACATCGAATGAATTATTACCTTTAACATGAAATTTAATAAATTACAACTTAGTAGAAATTTCTTTTTGAGAAAAATACAACTCAGACGGTTAAGGAGATTTAATTGAGAAACTAATTGAGTTAAAAATGTAATAATTATTGAAATTTTAAGTGTTCAAGAATATATATCATTAAGGCAAGTTCAAATTAATTAAAAAGATCATATAAAGCAGCATAGTATAAATTCCTTTATTTTAAATCACGATATTACTAATAACTCAACGGGATGGGAGAGAAATATTGAGGGGAACATCAAATGCTGACAGTAAGTAAGTAGAGAAGCAAGGTAAATATCAACTTTGGAACCAACAGAAATAGTAAAAACAGTAGAAAGCGCACGACATCACCCTTCGTGCTTTTACTCTCGTCCTCAGCATAGAAATCAACAGAAATGGCACGACATCACCCTTCATGCTTTTACTCTCTCATAATCATGGCACGATATCACCCTTCGTGCTTTTACTCTCAATAATGTGGCACGATATCACCCTTCGTGCTTTTACTCTCAATAATGTGGCACGACTTCACCCTTCGTGCTTTAACTCTCAATAATGTGGCACAGCATCACCCTTCGTGCTTTTACTCTCAATAATGTGGCACAACATCATCCTTCGTATTTTACACTCACAATATCAGCACGACATCACCCTTCGTGTATTAACACTCACTCACAATATCATGGACGGCATTACCCTTCGTGTTATACACTCTTCCTCACCCAAACAATAGAAACAATAATATCCCGGTAAGGGAATCAACAATAGAAACAATAACATCCCAGCAAGGGAATCAATAGTAGAAACAATAACAATCCAGGCAAGGGAATCAACAATAGAAATAATAACATGGGCAAGGGAATCAACAATAACCAATCTTGTTTCAATAGTTAGCTTCGCAATATAGATCTCAACTAGAGTCAATACTCAACAATGGTCAATTACCAAGAGAATATCATAAGTCTTGTTTAACATGAATAATCGTCAATTTAAGCATGAATAGTACATAATAAGGATCACGGGAAAAACCAAGAAGCACAATAACCTCAACAAAACAACAAGACATAATAAGCACGTGATAACTACACCAGTACCCACAACAATTGGACATGCAACATATTTGCACGAAGTCATAGAGGAACTCACAATCAAGAAGTATCAAAACAATAAGGAAGGCAATAACTTCACTTAAGGCAAATAAGGGTCAAGTAACAAGTAAGAGTTAGAGGAAAGCTAACAACATCATATGGAGCATATAGAGGTAAAACAAGCAATTAGGAAAACCAAACATATCGAAAAACTTCTCACTTAATGAATATATAAGGACCTAAGAACCCTAGATGCAAATCTCCCACAAATAAGTCCGAGCACACACTCGTCACCTCACGTGCACGAACTACAATTAGCATATAAGACTCAAATCCTAAGGGGAAGTCCCCCACACAAGGTAGATACTTACCTCAAGGACGACAAACCGATACTCTAAAATGCACTTCTCGGGTGAAAAGACCTCCGTACGGCTCGAATCTAAACAAATTAACTTCAAAGCACAAATAAAATACATACAAAACTATTCCGGATCATAAAGTCTCAATCTTTAACAAAATCCAAAAATCGATCCAAAGTCGACCACCGGGCCCGCACCCCAGAACCCGACAATTTTTTAAAAAAAACGAATACCCATTCTGATACGAGTTCAACCATACAAAATTTATCAAATTCCAATATCATTTGGTCCCTCAAATCATGATTTTTCCTTTTAGAAATGTTCTTTCAAAACCAACATTTTTCCCAACTCAAAACACAAATTAAAAGATAAAAATGAAGATAAAATCATGGAATATGTTAGATTCTAGGTAAAGAACACTTACCCAATCGATTTGTGTAAAAAATCCTCAAAGAATCACTCAAAACCGAGCTCCACAAGTCAAGATATGATGAAAATAGTGTAACCCTCGATTTGGAATTATATTTTGTCCGCCCAGGTTTTTGTGCATCGCGAACGCGGAAGAAGGATTGCGTTCGCGAAGAAGAAAAGTAAAGGCTGCCCAGGTTGCTCATCGCGAACGCGACAACATGTTCGCGAACACGAAGAAGGAAAATCTTATGGCCCAGAGACTGCTCTTCGCGAACACGTGAACTAGTACGCGAACGCGAAGAGTGGAACGACATAACTACGCGAACGCTTGAGGGGGACGCGAACGCGATGAAGAAAAAGGCAGAGCTTCGCGAACGCGATGAAGGAAAAGGCAGAGCTTCGCGAACGCGAAGAAGGTTTCGAGGTGGCCAGTAACAACACATCCGTTCGAGATTGCGAAGAAAAACACCAGAAGCAGAAAACAGTTGTCCAAACAATTGGAAAAATACTCGTGGCCCACCTGGAACACACCCTAGGCCCTCGGGACCCCGTCTAAACATACAAACAAGTAATATAACCTAACACGGACTCGCTTAAGGTCTCAAATCATAACAAACAATGCCAAAACGACGAATCACACCATGAATCGAACTTAAGAACTTTCAAACCTTCCAACTTCCAAAACTCATGCCGAAGCCTATCAAATCAACCCGGAATGATGCCAAATTTTGCAGACAAGTCTAAAATCACATAACAGAGCTGTTCCAACTCTCAGAATCGCATTTCGACCCTGATATCACAAAAGTCAACTATGGGTCAAACTTCTCCATTTTCCAAACTTCAACTTTTCCAACTTTCGCCGAAACGCCTCAAATTACCCTACGAACCTCCAAATATGAATCGAGACGCACGCCTAAGTCCAAAATCACCATACAAAGCTGTTGAGATCACCCAAAACCCATTCCGAGGCCGTTTACTCAAAAGTCCAATTCCGGTCAAATTCTCACCGCTTAAACTTCCAAAACTAGTTTCCTTCTTTCAATTTGACTCTGAATCATCTGTTAACTAAATTCAACCATGCACGCATGTCAATACACATATTATGAAGTTGCTTGTGACCTCAAATTGCTTAACTGAGCGAAATTGCTCAAAACGACTAGTCAGATCGTTACATCCTCCTCCACTTAAACATATGTTCGTCCTCGAATGTGCCCAGAGTTGTTCCAAAGCCGTCGAACCACTGCATGAGCTCACCACATATACATCGGGGGGTGATTCCCCATCACCCAGCTTAAGAAAAACTGACAATGCAACTTAACTAAAGGTCTTATCTTCTCCTTATCCCAAAACCTTAGAACAAAACCCAAACCTCAACATCTGAAATTCATCATAGGATCCGAATTCCACGTCATCACACTGCATGAACCTTAACAAGCTAAATCGAGCCAAAATTCCAATCTAGTATACAATTGCATGCTGCCCCATACAACTCAAATGCCCGAAGCAATAACCTCTGACCACCATAGTTTCTCAAATAACATCCTAGATGCCGGCAATACACTTCACATTGAACATAACCTTATTCTGGACCTCCACATCGATGCTCATGATAAAGAAACATGTGGGAACTCTTAGCCGCCAATGAAGTCAACAAGTCAAGAAGCTCTCTCTCACCCGCCATGGGTCATTACCCAAATCTTATCAGAAATACCCTCATACTTCCAAGCACTCCTCACCCCAATACCATAGTACTAATCTTAGGTCTAAGAACCTCATCTCAGCCAATACAAGTAGCCCAACTAATAGCTCATCACGTAACCACACGGATTCCCACACTACCCATTTCGTACACCACACCAACAATAACTCAACTATGCAGCACAAATAAAGAAAAGAAAAGTATAAGAATTATCTAACGAGTACAACATGTGTAACAACAAAAGTACAGTTTTCATCAAATCGTCCCACAGAGGGAAAACACAACACCAAATAAACACGAGGAAAGGGGTATCCCACATAACATCCGCTGTGGCGTGCATCCCGCTCCCAAATGCTCATCGAGCCAAAATGCTCCGGTTCACTAATCATATAAATACTAATATAAAGTACAACAGAGTGCACAAATAAAACTATAGGAAAATGAATGAAAGTGCTAAAACATGAAATAAGCAAGCACAACTAAGGTGCAATGAGCAAATCAACATCTCGCGGGCTATCTTGCCCACATTGCCATAAGGCCTGAACAGAATTACAACATGTGTGGGGAATAATCATACAACCTCACCGCCTAACACAACATAAAAGAGTAGCACATAACATAGGCTAGGGGCCCAAATAATATCCACTCTGCCTGATAACATAACCATAATGACTATCTCATAGGAGCACACAAACTTGACCCGATACAAGATACATATTCTAATTGAGCTTTCAAATAGCCCCAACCCAAATCCTAATTATTTCCACATAGATAAATATCTTTTCCAAAAATCCACAATGACCTATCAATCATGCATGCTATTAACTACCTCATCCTCAACATTTCTTCAAAATCCGCACACAGGAAATGGTCCCCATATGGGGGCATCTAGCCCCAAAACCTCAAGAATACCAAAATTTCCAAACTCAAACTCAACTACGCAAATCAAATGGTTGATATATCACTTACACGCTATCATTCTACTGAATCACTCATAGAGAGTTTCTGGCCACGTAATGAAACATGAACCTTGAAAGCCTCAAAACACAGTAATCACCATGCTACCAGCCACGCACGACAAACCAAAACTCAAGGTCCTTTTCAAAAGTGCACACTCTTCATATATGATAGCCAACAATGCCAACACCCTATTAATTGCTGATACCTATTTAGGAGAAATCCATAATGTAAGTATATGCCTTATGCTCATAGTAGCCAGCCGACTCAAGCTGTTGCCTAAACCATGGAGAACTCCCCGAGATCCGCCCGCACATAACTAAGCCACTAGGGCTGCACCTCCCCAACTCAATTGAGTCACATAAACCGTTCATTCCAAGAGCACTGCCACAAATGCCAGTAGAGAATTCCCATTCAAAAGGACCATTTACTTCCATTACTATGCTGACCCAACATTACTGAACTGACTCATTTCTTCAGATAGTCAATATGCAATAATTCCCATCAAAGCCCCATATATAGATGACCCTAGCATGAACCACATAGCTCAGAATCTCATAACCCATCGCATTTACTTTGAAGCCCCCTGTCCTACTGCAACCACGACGCCCACGCTGAATAGACCTTCTGTGAATCTGAAGTTGTTCCTCTAATTCCCCTTGTTACTAAAATGTAGATCCATTAATGACATAGAATATTGTAAGACCCAACATCATCCCATGCAAGATCTAGGACCTTGGTCATACCCAAAATCCGGGAACCTACCAATACCACATATACACATACCTCACGCCAAAATTGATATAAATCTGACACTGCAACTCGAATGCCGCTATTGGAGTCCTCCACTTAGCACAAAGCCATAGAAAACAATGACTGATGACCTGCAAAACTAACCTTCACAACTCGTACAATACAAATCACAAGGTACTCCAATACCACCAACTATTCCCAATCAACACCCACCTTCTGGCCTTGCCACAATCGCGACGTGTGACGACCCGACCGGCCATCTTAAAATTTATGCCCCGATCCCTTATTAACTTCTTTCCCCGTGTTTTTTCCTACTATTTTGATTTGTCGGGATATTCGGTTTTGAGTTTCGGAGAGTTTTGGGACACTTAGTCCCTAAATGAGAGCTTAAGTGTTGGAAATTTGACTGTAGTCGGAGCAGTGAGAAGACAGCCTCGGAATGGACATCCGATGGTTCCGTTAGCTCCATTGGGTGATTTTTTGGCTTAGGGGTGTGTTCGGATTGTGTTTTGGAGGTTCGTAGCTAATTTAGGCTTGAAATGCCGAAAGGTCAAATTTTGAAGTTTCCGGTCCGATAGTGAGATTTTGATCTAAGGGTCGTAATGGAATTTCGGAAGTTGGAGTAGCTCCATAGAGTTAAATGTGACGTGTGTGCAAAATTTCAGGTCATTCGGATGAGGTTTGATAGACTTTTTGATCGAAAGCGTATTTCTAGAGTTTTGGAGTTCTTAGGCTTGAATCCGTGGTTGATTCGTCGTTTCGCTGTTATTTTAGGTGTTTTAAGGATTGGTATAAGTTTGGACAGTGGTATTAGACTTGTTGGTACTTTTGGTTGAGGTCCCGGGGGCCTCAGGATGATTTCAGATGGTTGACGGAAGGATTTTGGAGTTTGGAGTTGCAGCTTCAGCTACTGGTTTTCTATCATAACCGCACCTGCGAGTGTAGGACCGCAGGTGCGGCGCCGCAGAAGCGGATTTGTGGTTACAGAAGCGGAAATGGGGAGGTTCAGTAGGAGCCACAGAAGAGGTACCGCATCTGCGGATGGGGAGTCGCAGATGCGGGAGCTGGTCTTAAGTGAAAGGTCGCAGGTGCGGCCATTGTTCCGTAAAAGCAGGACCGCAGATGCGGTAATAGCTGGGCAGAAATATGAAATTTCGAGGTTTAGTTTCAAAAATTGGAAATTCGATTTGGAGCTCGGGAGAGGGCAGTTTTGAGAGGAAATTGAAGAGGGGGAATTGGGTAACAATTCTTTAACCCTTTATATTCCATCAATCTATAGTTAGTTTATCATTTAATTTTGGATTGGAGGTGAAAAATTGGGGAAAAGTTGGAAGAAAGTTCTTAGACCTAGAATTCGACTTTTGATTAGGAATTTGACCTTCGATTTGGATAATTTTGGTATGTATGAACTTGTGAGAGTGTGATGATTCTGAAAATATAAATTTTACCCGATTCCGAGACATGGGCCCGAGGGGCATTTTGGTCATTTTGCCTAATTTCACGTATTAACTTAGAATTTCTTTGTAGAATCAGTTACTTGAAGTGTTATTTACATTATGAAATTGAATTGAATAGATTTGAGCTATTTGGAGTCGAGTACTCGTGGCAAGAGCATGGTTTCAGATTGATATGAGCTGGTTCGAGGTAAATGGCTTGTCTAACCTTGCGTGAGGGACCTCTTCCTTAGGATTTGGTATATATTGGTAATTGAAATGCCTTGTACGTGAGGTGACGAGTGCGTACTTGTGCTAATTGTTAGAAATCCGGTTTTCATTAAGTAATTACTAGTATGTTTCCTTTCCTGTTTTTATTACTTGCACCATTAAGCATGTTGTTAGCTTAGGAAATCATGTCTAAGTGACTTAATTGTTTTACTTGCTCAAACTGCCTTACCTGAATTCTGTGCAGCATGCTAGGCTAGAATTACTTGTTTGCCTTAATATGAAATTTGCCATTTCTGAATATTTTCCTGTTGCTGCGGTGTATTTTCATTGGGACTACAGATGTGGGATTCCGGTAGCTCCCCCTTGCCTATTTATTTTGGGACTACAGATGTGGGATTCCAGTAGATCCCCCTGCACAGTTATATAGAACTACGGGGATGCACTCGGTAGATTACCCCAGTACTGGGTATTTATATTTGGGACTACGGAACGGGATTCCGGTAGATCCCCGCGCACTATGAGTTGGACTACGGGACGGGATCCCGGGAGATCCATTGGATATGTATATTTGGGACTACAAGACAGTATCTTGGGAGATCCCCGATTGTTATTTTTCGTGTTGAACCGTATTTCTTTCTGTGTTTACCTTGTCTCTATAATAGTTATTGTTGCCCTTTATATCGTGTGTTACTTTTTTGCTGTACTTTTTATACTGTTCTGTTCTGCACTGTTGAACTTTATATTTTATTTAACCTCAGTAAGTCCTTGACCTTCCTCGTCACTACCCGACCGAGGTTAAGCTTGGCACTTACTGAGTACCATTGTGGTATACTCATGCCCTTTCTGCGCATGTTTTTCATGTGCAGATCCAGGTACCTTGACTCAGAATTACTATGCTTGAGGCGAGGCGACCCTTCAGAGACTTCGAGGTATATCTACCGCATCCGCAGACCGAGGAGTCTCTCTCTATTCTCTCTTGTAGTTACAACCCTTGTGTATTTACTTGTTTTAGACTATTCTGGAGTTAGAGCACTATGTAATATCCTTAGCTTGTGATTCATGTGTTTCCGGGTTTTGGGAAAATGTATTAGTTTCGAAAATTTATATTGTGTATGCCGAGCGACGCTTTTAAACACTGTTATATCACTCTATTTCTATTTTAAATTGTTTTTATTTCTCAAATTAGGCTTACCTAGTCGTAGAGACTAGGTGCCATCACGATGGTTCACGGAGGGAGAACCAGGGTCGTGACAAGTTGGTATCAGAGCTCTAGATTCATAGGAGTCATGGATCACAAGCCGATTTATTAGAGTGTCGCTGATCGATACAGAGACGTCTGTTCTTATATACGAGAGGCTATGTAACTATTAGGAAAATTCCACTTCATTTGATTTCCTTGTCGTGCGAGATTTTGACATCACAGTTCTAAACTTCTGTCTTCTATTCTCTCACAGATGGTGAGGATATGCGCTACCCGAGATGATCAGGCACCTGCGCCCCCTACTACAACTATCAGAGGCCAGGGTCGAGATAGAGGCCGAGGACGCGCACGTGGTGCAGCTAGAGCACCTGCGCGAGTTGCCGCCGAGGTACCACCAGTAGTTCTAGCTGGAGTCCAGGCACCTGATACGCCTACTGCTATTACTACTCCAGCACTTTAGGAGACTCTGGCACAGTTCATGAGCATGTACACCACTTTGGTTCAGGCAGGGTTGCTTTTCCTTGCTGCAGCTACGTCTTAGGCCGAGGGAGGAGCACAGACTCCCACCGCCTGTACTCCTAAGCAGTGAGTGCATGTTGAGCAGGTCCCTGATATTATTTCTGTACAGCCTGCAGTCCGAGATCAGCCCGAGGACAGGGCAGTGGCTTCCGAGGATGAGCAGCTGAGGCTTGAGAGGTTCAAGAAGTACAAGCCTACTGTATTCAGTGGTCTAGCATCAGATGATGATCTAGGATTTCTACATGAGTGTTACCGTATTCTTCGTACCATGGGTATATCAGGATCGAGCGGGTTTCCTTCACTACTTTCCAGCTTTGAGGAGCCGCCTATGAGTGGTGGCACACCTATGAGTTAGACAGTCCGGATGAGGCTGCTTCACTGACTTGGGCTCAGTTTTCAGATCTGTTCCTATCATCAAGTCTAGCATGGCTCGTGAGTTGGATATGGACATTTCTTATCAGCAGGTGGTGAGCATTGCGAGGATGATTGAGGGTATGCATGCTAGGGATGGAGAGGAGAGGGAGGCCAAGAGGTCTCGAGAGTCGTGCCATTTCTCTAGTGCCCGTGCCCTAGCAGCAGGTCGTCATGGTAGGGGTTATATGAGTAGCCCTGTTCATTCAGCTCTTCCAGCAGCGAGTGATATTTTAGCTCCTTCTAGACCTTAGGAGCCTTATTATGCACCTTTGGTATCTAGTGCGCTTGTTGCACGGGTGATTTCAGAGGTCAGTCCAGTAGACCTGGACCGAGCCAGTCACAGCCACCACTTCCTCCTAGAGCTTGTTTTGAGTATGGTGGCACATGCCATATAGTGAGGTATTGCCCTACACTTGGGATGGGTGCACCTCCACAGACTTCTCAGCCACAGCGTGCCCCGCAGAGTTCTTAGGCCATGGTTACAACTCCAGTTTCTACCCCACCTGCTCAGCCAGCTAGAGGTGGAGGTTGGGGAGGTAGAGGTTGCCCTAGAGGAGGAGGCTAGGCTAGATACTATGCCCTTCCTGCCTGTACCGAGGGTGTTGCCTCCGATACTATCATCACAGGTATTATATTGGTTTGTCACAGAGATGCATTGGTTCAATTTGATCCAGGCTCCACTTACTCTTATGTGTCTTCTTATTTTGCTCCACATTTAGGTGTACCTCGGGATTCTTTGAGTTCCCCCCTTTATGTTTCTACTCCTGTGGGAGATTCTCTTGTTGTGGACCGCATTTATCGGTCATGTTTGGTTCTCTTAGTGGTTTTGAGACCAGAGCCGATTTATTGTTGCTCAACATGGTAGATTTTGATATTACGTTGGGCATGGACTGGTTGTCGCCCCATTATGCTATTCTTGATTGTCACGCCAAAATCGTTATGCTAGGTGTACCGCATATTGAGTGGAGAGGTACTTTAGATCACACTCCCAATAGATTTATTTGTTTTTTTAAAGCTCAGCGTATGGTTGAGAAGGGGTGTGATGCATATTTAGCTTTATGAGAGATGTCAGTATCGATACCCCTTCAGTTGATTCAGTTTCAGTAGTACGGGATTTTCCTAATGTGTTTCCAGATGATCTTCCGGGCATGCCGCTTGATAAATATATTGATTTTGGCATTGATCTGTTGCTGGGGACTCAACCCATTTCTATTCCTTCTTATCATATGGCTCCTCCTGAGTTGAAGGAGTTGAAGGATCAGTTACAAGAATTGCTTGATAAGGGTTTTATTCGGCCCAATGTATCACCTTGGGGTGCTCCTATCTTGTTTGTGAAGAAAAAGGATGGTTCTATGCATATGTGTATTGATTATCTCCAGTTGAAAAAAGTTACAGTTAAGAACCGTTATCCTTTGCCTCATATTGATGATCTGTTTGACCAGCTTCAGGGTGCACGATGTTTTCTAAGATTGACTTGTGCTCAGGTTACCATTAGTTGAAGATTCGGGAGCCAGATATACCGAAGACTGCTTTCAGGACTTGGTATAGTCATTACGAGTTCCTTGTTTTGTCATTTGGGCTGATCAATGCCCCAACAGCCTTTATGCATTTGATGCACAGTGTGTTTCGGCCGTATCTTGATTCGTTCGTCATTGTCTTTATTGATGATATTTTGGTGTATTCCCGTAGTCGGGAAGATCATGAGCAGCACCTGAGGACTATGCTTCAGACTCTGAGAGAGAAGAAGTTATATGCTAAGTTCTCGAAATGTGAGTTTTGGTTGGTCTCCGTGGCATTCCTAGGCCACGTGGTATCGAGTGAGGGTATTCAGGTGGATCCGAAGAAAATAGAGGTTGTACAGAGTTGGCCCAGACCATCCTCAGCTATAGAGATCCGCAGTTTTCTTGGCTTGGTGGGTTACTACCGTCGTTTTATGGAAGGGTTTTCATCGATTGCAGCCCCTGTGACCAGGTTGACCCAGAAGGGTGCTCCGTTCCAGTGGACGGAAGAGTGTGAGGCGAGCTTTCAGAAGCTCAAGACAGCTTTGACTATAGCCCCAATTTTGATATTGCCTACAGGTTCGGGGTCTTATACTGTCTATTGTGATGCCTCGAGGATTGTCCTTGGAGCGGTATTGATGCAGGACGGTAGGGTGATTGCCTACACGTCCAGACAGTTGAAGGTACATGAGAAGAATTATCCTGTCCATGATCTCATGTTAGCTACTGTTGTTCATGCCTTGAAGATCTGGCGTCATTATTTGTATGGTGTGCCTTGTGAGATTTATACTGATCACTGGAGTTTGCAGCATCTGTTCAAGCAGGAGGATCTTAATTTGTGCCAGAGGAGGTGGTTAGAGCTGCTGAAGGACTATGATATCACTATTTTGTATTACCCAGGCAAGGCCAATATGGTGGCCGATGCTTTGAGTAGCCGAGCAGAGAGTTTGGGAGTTTGGCTTATTTGCCAGCATCGGAGAGGCCTATGGTGATGGATGTTCAGTCCTTAGCCATCCAGTTTGTGAGATTCGATCTTTCGGAGCCTAGTCGGGTTCTAGCTTGCGTTGTTTCTCGGTCTTCCTTATTTGATCGTATCAGGGAGCGTTAGTATGATGACCCTCATTTGCTTGTTCTCAAGGACAAGGTTCAGCATGGTGATGCCAGAGACGTGGATATTGGTGATGATGGGGTATTGAGGATGCAGGGTCGGATTTGTGTACCCAATGTTGATGGGCTTCGGGAGTTGATTCTGGAGGAGGCCCACAGTTTGCGGTATTCCATTCATCTGGGTGCCGCGAAGATGTATCAGGATTTGAGGCAACACTATTGGTGGAGGCGGATGAAGAAAGACATAGTTGGATTTGTAGCTCGGTGCCTCAACTGTCAGCAGGTGAAGTATGAGCACCAGAGACCGGGTGGGTTGCTTCAGCAGATAGTGATTCCAGAGTGGAAGCGGGAGCGAATCACCATGGACTTTGTAGTTGGGCTCCCACGGACTTTGAGGAAGTTCGATGCTATTTGTGTGATTATGGATCGGCTGACCAAATCCGCTCACTTTATTCCTGTGTGTACTACCTATTCTTCGGAGTGCCTAGCGGAGATTTATATCCGGGAGATAGTTCGTCTGCATGGTATTCCAGTTTCTATCATTTCAGATAGAGGTACTCAGTTCACATCACGATTCTGGAGAGCCATTCAACATGAGTTGGGTACTCGGGTGGAGTTGAGTACAACATTTCACCCTCAGACGGATGGACAGTCCAAGCGCACTATTCAGATTCTTGAGGATATGCTGCGTGCGTGTGTGATTGAGTTTGGAGGGTCTTGGGATCAGTTTTTGCCATTGGCAGAGTTTTCCTACAACAATAGCTATCAGTCCAACATTTAGATGGCACCGTATGAGGCTTTATATGGTAGACGGTGTAGATCCCCCGTGGGTTGGTTTGAGCCGGGTGAGGCTAGATTGTTGGGCACAAACTTGGTTCAGGATGCTTTGGAGAAGGTTAAGGTGATTTAGGATAGACTCCATACAGCCCACTAGATAGAAGAGTTACGCAGACCGGAAGGTTCGTGATGTTTCCTATATGGTTAGAGAGCGAGTTCTCCTTCGGGTTTCACCTATGAAGGGCGTTATGAGATTTGGGAAGAAAGGGAAGTTGAGTTCGAGGTTTATTGGCATTTTTGAGATATTGAGGTGTGTTGGGGAGATTGCTTATGAGCTTGCCTTACCTCCCAGCTTGGCAGGAGTTCATCCGGTATTTCATGTTTCGATGCATCGGAGGTATCACGGTGATCCATCGCACGTGTTGTATTTCAGTTCAGTCCAGTTGGACAAGGATCTATCCTATGTTGAGGAGCCAGTGGCAATATTGGACAGGCAAGTTAGAAAGTTAAGGTCAAAGAACATTGCATCAGTAAAGGTTCAGTGGCGGGGTCAGCCGGTCGAGGAGGCGATCTAGGAGACCAAGCAGGATATGCACAATCGTTACCCTCATCTTTTCACTACTTCAGGTATGTCTCTATGCTCGTTCAAGGACGAATGAATGTTTAAGTGTATGAGGGTGTGACGACCCGGCCGGTAGTCTTAAAAATTTACGCCCTAATCCCCTATTAACTGCTTCCCCCGTGTTTATTTCTGCTATTTTGATTTTGCCGGGATGTTCGGTTTTGAGTTTCGGAGAGTTTTGGGACACTTAGTCCCTAAATGAGAGTTAAGTTTTGGAAATTTGACCGTAGTCGAAGCAGTGTGAAGACGGCCTCGGAATGGAAATCGGATGGTTCCGTTAGCTCTGTTGGGTGATTTCGGGCTTAGGGGCATGTTCGGATTGATTTTGGAGGTCCGTAGCTAATTTAGGCTTGAAATGGCGAAAGAACGAATTTTGAAGTTTTCGGTCCGATAGTGAGATTTTATACGAGGGTCGTAATGGAATTCCGGAAGTTGGAGTAGCTCCGTAGAGTTGAATGTGACGTGTGTGCAAAATTTCAGGTCATTCGGACGAGGTTTGATAGACTTTTTGATCAAAAGCGTATTTCTAGAGTTTTGGAGTTCTTAGGCTTGAATCCGTGGTTGATTCGTCGTGTCGCTATTGTTTTAGGTGTTTTAAGGATTGGTATAAGTTTTGTGAGTGGTATTAGACTTGTTGGTGCTTTTGCTAGAGGTCCCGGGGGCCTCGGGATGATTTTAGATGGTTGACGGGAGGATTTTGGAGTGTGGGACCGCAGGTGCGACATCGCAGAAGCGGCTATGTGGTCGAATAAGCGGAAATGGGGAGGTTCAGCAGGAGCCGCAGAAGCGGTACCGCATCTGCAGATGGGGAGTCGCAGATGCGGAAGCTGGTTTTAAGTGAAAGGTCGTAGGTGCGGCCATTGTTCCGCAAAAGCGGGACCGCATATACGGTAATAGCTGGGCAGAAATTTTAAATTTTGAGGGTTTAGTTTCAAAAGTTGGAAATTCGATTTGGATCTCGGGAGAGGGAAATTTTGAGAGGAAATTGAAGAGGAGGTCATTGGGTAACAATTTTTTAACCCTTTCTAGTTATATTGCATCAATCTATAGTTAGTTTCATCATTTAATTTCGGGTTGGAGGTGAAAATATGTGGAAAAGTTGGAAGAAAGTTCTTAGACATAGAATTCGACTTTTGATTGGGAATTTGACCTTAGATTTGGATAATTTTGGTATGCATGAACTCGTGAGAGTGTGAGGATTCTGAAAATACAAATTTTACCCGATTCCGAGATGTGGGCCCGAGGGGCGTTTTGGTCATTTTACCTAATTTCGCGTATTAACTTAGATTTTTTTTGTAGAATCAGTTACTTGAAGTATTAGTTACATTATGAAATTGAGTTGAATAGATTTGGGCCATTTGGAGTCGAGTACTCATGGCAAGAGCGTGGTTTCAGATTGATTTGAGCTGGTTCGAGGTAAGTGGCTTGTCTAACCTTGCGTGGGGGACCTCTCCCTTAGGATTTGGTATATTTAATAATTTAAATGCCTTGTACATGAGGTGACGAGTGCGTACTTGTGCTAATTGTTGGAAATCTGGTTTTCATTAAGTAATTACTAGTATGTTTCCTTTCCTATTTTTATTACTTGCACCATTAAGCCTGTTGTTAGCATAGGAAAGCATGTCTAAGTGACTTAATTATTTTACTTGCTCAAACTGCCTTACTTGAATTCTGTGCAGCATGCTACGCTAGAATTACTTATTTGCCTTAATATGAAATTTGCCATTTTTGAATATTTTCCTGTTACTGCTATGTATTTACATTGGGACGACGAATATGGGATTTCGGTAGCTCCCCCTTATCTGTTTATTTTGGGACTACGGATGTGGGATTCCAGTAGATCCCTCTGCACAGTTATATGGAACTACGGGAATGCACCCGGTATTTTTTCCCAGTACTAGGTATTTACATTTGGGACTACGGAACGAGATTCCAGTAGATCCCCGCGCACTATGAGTTGGACTACGGGACGGGATCCCGGGAGATCCATAGGATATGTATATTTGGGACTACAGGACGGTATCCTGGGAGATCCCCGATTGTTATTTTTGGTGATGAACCGTATTTCTTTCTGTGTTTACCTTGTCTCTGTAATAGTTATTGTTGCCCTTTATATCATGTGTTACTTTAATTGTTGTACTTATTTATACTGTTTTGTTCTGCACTGTTGAACTTTATATTTTATTCAACCTCATTAGGG
This sequence comes from Nicotiana tabacum, assembly GCF_000715075.1. Lineage (NCBI taxonomy): Eukaryota > Viridiplantae > Streptophyta > Magnoliopsida > Solanales > Solanaceae > Nicotiana > Nicotiana tabacum. Next base: position 102,237,019 of record NC_134080.1, on the reverse strand, counting down.
CCCTGACCTTCTTCGTCACTACCCGACTGAGGTTAGGCTTGGCACTTACTGAGTACCTGTTGTGGTGTACTCATGCCCTTTCTGCGCATGTTTTTCATGTGCAGATCCGGGTACCTTGACTCAGACGTATATCCTTGAGGCGAGGCGACCCATCGGAGACTTCGAGGTATATCTGCCGCGTCCGCAGACCGAGGAGTCTCTCTCTATTCTCTCTTGTAGTTACAGCCCTTCTATATTTACCTATTTTAGACTATTCTGGAGTTAGAGCACTATGTAATATCCTTAGCTTGTGATTCATGGGTTTCCGGGTTTAGGGAAAATGTATTAGTTTCGAGAATTTATATTGTGTATGCCGAGGTGCACTTTTAAACATTGTTATATCACTCTACTTTTGTTTTAAATTGTTTTTATTCCACAAATTGGTTTATCTTCCACAATTTAGGCTTATCTAGTCGTAGAGACTAGGTGCCGCCAGTATGGTTCACGGAGGGCGAACCGGGGGCGTGGCATGACGACTAGTCGACCAATTAAACTTTCCCAAGTTCGCACTCATCAATCATATGCCAGGAACATCTGCGCCTCCATATGAACAACTAAATAGCCTCTCAATACCTTCGTATCTTCAGTCTGGACGACACGTTGAGACAATGCTTGAGCATCCCTGACTCCTTCGTAGCCCGTCTATAGCATCACGAACCACTGGCGCACAGCGGGAACTAAGAGCGTAACATCATACACAAGTGAATGTAAAGGAACATAAGTCATATACTTCGAGCTGAATCAATATCGCACGATAAAGAATGAAAAAGGTGAGATTATCCTAATAGTTTTGTAGCCTCTTGAAGATAAGTACAGACGTCTCCGTACCGATCCGCAAGTCTCTACTAAACCTGCTTATGATTCATAGCACCTATGAACCTAGAGCTCTGATACCAACTTGTTATGACCAGAAATCCCTCCGAAAGAGTCGTAGTGACACCTAGTCTCTAAACTAGGTAAACCTAACATAAACTGAAATAACTTTGATATTTACTAACTTTAAATTAAATAACTCTGAAAATTTACATTTACCCAAAATAGGTGGTACAAGTCATAAACTTTTTCTAAGAGTAGTTATACATAATAAATACGTCACTGTTCCGAAACAAAAGGAACAAATGGAAATAAGTACAAATAAAGGTGACTCCGAGGCCTACGAACGCAACAGCAGGTTTACCTTAGGTCTCCACCGCAATGACCAACACAACTACTACCAATCAGATACCTAGATCTGTACACAAAAATGTATAGAAGTGTAGTATGAGCACACTACGGCGGTGCCCAGTAAGTATCAAGACTAACCTAGGTGGGGTAGTGATGAGGAATAGTCAAGACACATACTGGTCAAATGAAATGAACAGGATAGGATTTGGTATATTTGGTCATTTAAATGCCTTGTACGTGAGGTGACAAGTGCGTACTTGTGCTAATTGTTGGAAATCCGGTTTTCATTAAGTAATTACTAGTATGTTTCCTTTCCTGTTTTTATTACTTGCACCATTAAGCATGTTGTTAGCTTAGGAAAGCATGTCTAAGTGACTTAATTATTTTACTTGCTCAAACTGCCTTACCTGAATTCTGTGCAGCATGCTAGGCTAGAATTACTTGTTTGCCTTAATATGAAATTTGCCATTTCTGAATATTTTTCTATTGCTGCTATGTATTTACATTGGGATTACGGATGTGGGATTCTGGTAGCTCCCCCTTGTCTGTTTATTTTGGGACTACAGATGTGGGATTCCGGTAGATCCCCTTGCACAGTTATATGGAACTATGGGAATGCACTCGGTAGATTCCCCCAGTACTAGGTATTTACATTTGGGACTATGGAACGAGATTTCGGTAGATCCCCGCGCACTATGAGTTGGACTACGGAACGGGATCCCGGGAGATCCATAGGATATGTATATTTGGGACTACAGGACGGTATCCTGGGAGATCCCCAATTGTTATTTTTGGTGATGAACCGTATTTCTTTCTGTGTTTACCTTGTCTCTGTAATAGTTATTGTTGCCCTTTATATCGTGTGTTACTTTTATTGCTGTACTTATTTATACTGTTTTGTTCTACACTATTGAACTTTATATTTTATTTGACCTTATTAGGTCCCTAACCTTCCTCGTCACTACCCGACCGAGGTTAGGCTTGGCACTTACAGAGTACCTGTTGTGGTGTACTCATGCCCTTTCCGCGCATGTTTTTCATGTGCAGATGTCACGACCGAAACTGAAGGGCCGCGACGGGAACCCAGTGCCTTACTCAATCGAGTACCAACGTAACATATCTTTCTTATCATATTATCATGAGTAAATGAGCCAAAAAATCCGTCATGAGATAGCAAGAATAAAACATAAGGGAATACTCAACATATGAAGACCCAACATGATATACAAACTTATATGTGTGACATATAGGCCTACAAGGCCATACAAGTATCCATACACCTGATATCTATCTACAAGCCTCTAAGAGTACATAAAATCATAAAGGTCGGGACAGGGCCCTGCCATACCAATCAATACGTATCCAAAGCATACTGACCAAATAGGCAACTCAGGAGCAAGTGGAGTGCACCAACACCTTTGCTGAGCTGATAGCCTACTAGGAGGACTGTCAACCTATCAATCGGGACCTGCGGGCATGAAACGCAGCGTCCCCGGGCAAAAGGGACGTCAGTACGAATAAAGTACCGAGTATGTTAGGCAGGAAAGCATAACAAGAACAGTAATGTAAAGAGAGAGATAGAGGAGATACAACCTGTAACATCTGAGTGCCTCTGGGGGTTACTGATATGAAATGCATAATACATATATATACATAAACTTTTTAAAACATTCGCCTCTATGGGCATCATCATCATCATATCATACCCGGCCTCAAAGAGGACTCGGTAAAAGCGTACCCGACCATCATAAGGTTCGGTAGAATCGTACCCGGCCACGTGGAGCTCGGTAAACCAACTAATCAGTGGTTGCACAATAGGTGTCGTACCCGGCCGACTATAGCGCGACTCGGTAGAGTAAAATAGATACATATATATAATGCATGCTCAACTCATGGAATCACATTCTAAATCTTTTGGAGTGACTTAAGAATATTATGGACATCCCTACCATCAATATGAACCTTAGTAGGATTTAAGGATCAGACACACTTGTTTAGAATAATTTTATAAGGAAAGAACAACATGGACAACCTTAGTTGCTAGGAGTAGAGTCATTATGAAATAGCGTATCGTTTATGTTCATTTCATTTTAGATCATGCCAAATGAAAGAAGAAAGTGACTTAACATACCTTAAACCCGTTGAGTCCTTAATCCCTTCCAAGAAACTCTTCAAACAAGTCAACTCAATCTATCATAGTATAAGGAGATTCAAAATCAGTGCTGAGCAAAGGCTAAGTCTATAACTTAAGCTAGTAGCTCGTTTACGTAAATTTGGGCAGCATCTCCCTTGTAACAAGGGCCTCCTCCAATACCATATACCAACAACAATGACCAGAGCAATCCATCAATACATAATTATCAATATCAAGACACCATATAACAACAATAAGTCACAACTACATTACGACGAGCGACAAGCTCCGATTGGAATCTGTATACCCCTTATCAATCCTTATAGACTTCTTACTTCAACATAAAAGTATAATTAACATGATAATGAAGTCATTAATCAATGATTCCAGCCTTATACCATATATTTATAACAACGAAAATAATCCACAACTTCAACTATCCCCAACTAGCAACTTTATTCACTAGTTCATGTCTAGCCCATCCATTTAACTTAATCAACATCAAGATAACCTTAGTCACAAGCAAGAACACAATATACATACCTCCTACAGTAACTTCAAGTCAAAATCCAAGTTATATTCAGTTTACAACAACCCTTAATAGCAATACAACACAATAGAAGTGACTTAAGCTAATCCAAGTATTATCTTGTAGTTTATCGTCCTAACAACTTAACCAACATACAAGCAAGCTTAAGCACAATTAGTAGGTGTTGTTCTTCACTAGAACTAAGTTTTGATGTTGAAATATGGTGTAATCACTTTGGAATCATTTCAAACCCTTGTGGTATATGTTTAGGAGGGTTAAGAGAAGTTTGGAGACGAATTTTAGTTGAAATGAGCAAAAATAGGCGTCCAAATCGTTTATAAATTAAAGTAGGTCAACCACCGCCTAAGTGGGTCCCATTGGGAGCTGCTTGCGCGGTCTCGCAAAAACATATATATCTATCTCCTACGATGTCATATTGATGAACGGTTTAATGCGTTAGAAACTAGACTCGTAGACCTTCAATTTGGTAGGTAGAACACCCCATGATTCCAAGTATATTTGGAGAAATTCTCAGATACATTTGACCTAAATTTCAGCAAATTTATGAATGTAACTTGTGATGACCTTTGCCAACTCTTGTTCCACTACTTGCTTGCCTTCAAAATGTAGAAAATGAATATCATACGACTAAAATAACTCATAGAATAACCTCCTTATCATGTTAAGAACCCTAGTCTCACCCCAAAGTATATGTTATAACATTCCAAACTTGTCGACATTTGACGAAACTTATTTTCTTCAATTGGTTTAGCTTCTAAGATTTCCAACCCTCTTGGTACTCGTTATTCATGATCTTAAATATTTGTAACCTCCAAGGTAACATGATTAACTTACTTTATTTTCTTCCAAATATAATCTCATTTCCGAGCTTACATCAATGACTTACGACGTACTCTCACGTATGAAAACTTGGGGTGTAACATCATTCCCCCCTTTGAAACATTCGTCCTCGAATATTGACTGATGCGCTTATCAGTTTCATAAACTATGGCTCTTACGAATACTTTAATGCTCATATTTCCATCTAAGAAACTATTTTGTGAATAAATCCAAACGCTTGGGCATTCCCCCCTTTTAGGCCTCTTTGTCACGCTATGACATGTGGTTGGAATTCTTCCAACATCGTAACATTTGATACCTTATGTCATGCAGTATGTACGACTGTGTCCTTTTATGAGCGCCTAGCGACTCGTCTTCTCTTTTTCCTCCATATTTTAGCCAATCTCTAAGCCTCACTTTATGAACATATACAGAATTATGACAAGTTGTCCCTCTAGGCATCTATAGGTGTACTGATGTCTTTCGCTTGGTACTTTATCGAACTTAAGACTATTTCTATCTCTTGTTTCATAGCCTTGTATATATAGCTTATGGATTTAGTAAATATAGGTTGGTTATACTATACCATAAAACTTACTTCGGTTTATTATTACCGAGGTTTGCTACCCAACTCTAGGTTACTCTCTCGCTGCTTATCCTATATGTATAAATTTAAGTCCTTTAGTGCTTCCTCATTATTATTCATCTAAGAATAACAAACAAATCTCATCTCGTACTTTGGAACTTGTACCCATCTATTGTTTATTCACCTTAATGTTGATCTATAATCTATCACTGATAACTTGCAACCTCTTACGTAATACACTGTCACTAGGGCTCACATCTTATCGGGGAACATATGAAGTAATTTTCCTGATCCACCTAGGGATACTATACTTCAATAACCGTATTTCATTACATCCCAACGCGATTCATCTTATGGGGGTATTCTAATCCCGTGCAATTAATGAAATCCCTTTCTCATTAAATCGTTACTCAATCAATGGCCTAAGCATCATCCTCTTATCTATCACAATTAGACCCTTATTCTACTGCCAGGGCAGCATTCCATCTCTTCTAAATGCACCTAGTCTCAGACTCCTCTGTGTTCATTCAGGTTGTACCGAGCTTTTTATTACATATGGAAATCACCAGCTCCCTTATTTTGATGGGTTTAATCCCGAGGACATACATATTCTCGTCACCTTCTCACTCACCTTTTCATATCCTTACTCCTATCAACCTAAAACCTTGTTGCTCTACAATACTTTACCTTAGGACCTACACCGATCTATTTATACTACTCGCAACCTTCCTTTAACTTGCTAGCACCATAAATTTCCTTTCGTGCCTTCTCAGTTGTCCTTAAATGTAAGCAATTACTTTTGCTGGTCGTTCTATCACTTGTTGCATGAATACTTGGCTTGTCATTTTGCCCACGAATACTATAATTTCCTGTACCTCATATGATCTCAAACATCACCTTTGATGGCCCTTTTTTACCATTCATTAGCCATGATAGGTGCCACTTTCTTATGGAGTGTATACAATATTGTAGTGAGACTGTTGTTACAGGATCATTTACTCTTTAGCTCACTATGCTTACGTGGAAACCTTCTTCCTTATTTCCTCAGCTAGTCTTTCATTGTATACTTAGGGATACCTTCTGGCTCTTGTAAAGTTGTGAACTTGATATATCGTACACCTGAAGGTAATTTTCGTTATTCTTACTCGCCTATAATAATCCTTAGTTACATAAATTTATGCCTTTGTGCTCGTAGGGTTACTTCTAAGCTCAAATTTTTATTGTCTCCTTAGTGGCACTCTCTCTTATTTTTATAAACCTTAAAAATGGTACCTTTAATTGTCTCAACTCCTATTTGAAAGTTTTCAAATGATTGCGATCTCGTATCTGCGAGACTGAATTCACTATGCTGCGGTTCACTACATTTATCTTGCATGATCTATTGATTTATCTGTGACCTCTTGTCTAGCCATAACTGGGCTCTTCCTGAATCAACTACTAATTACTCGTTGGTCCATTCTCATATATATATATATATATATATATTCTACTAATTACTCGTTGGTCCATTCTCATATATATATTCTGCATAATCCCTCTTGGGATATATCCTTTGTCTTAACTTATCTCTTGCCACTAGCTCCTGATGTATCAAGTGTCCATTCACACTTATTTATTAATAACATCCTGGCCGGAAACTTTTACTGCCTCTCCCCGGTGTCGTGCTTGTATAATGTTCTGGAGTCGCAACATATCTGCATGAACTGAATAAATGCAATATCATCCCTTTCTCCTTTTTACCACATTCTTCCTTTACCATTCCATAGTTAACTGAACCGCTTAACTCCGACTTAATACCATATCACACCATATTCCCCCCTTCAGAGGAGTACTAAGATTTAGTACTACGACGATCTACCTATAGTTGTTTTACCTCTTCATCTTTGGCGTCTTTTCACATTATCAATGAACCTTAATCACCTTATGGTAACCTTCTGTACTAGGGATAACTAAATTTCTTACGCACGAAGGTGACACCTACTGTAACTGGTACACTTAGTCCCTTAAGATTAACTCTGGTCAGAGTACTTGCTTTAGGTAAGCGACTTCCTAAATGGCCTTTAAAGGTTATTCGTCTGTTGTCGATTCTATTATTGTTGGAGCATGATCTTTGAAGTTCTCACGATGTCGACCATTATCAAATCCTCCGGTCCCTAATTCATGTTCGGTTTTATCTTGTTCACCAGCCCATACTGATTTTTATTACTCTGGGGTCTAACATTTCCTCTTGGTAATCACGTTGAAGTCACCAACTCATTTCTCGAAATAAGGATATGACTTTATGGATTATACTCTTTTATTGCCTTAAGGCTTGTCACCTCTTGTATTTTCCTTCACTTGACTATAGACTCTGTCATCGTGTCATATTTTGATTTACTGTTATCACCCCTATATCACATCTTACTCATGATGCTTCATTTATTTTCTTCTTATTCTCCGGATAATATAATTGTCTATCACTTTATTCTGAAAACTTCAACAAAAGTTCTTTCCATTTAAGCTCCCCTAGCTTCATCTCACTGGCTCTTTGGAATGCCTAACATTCTTTTTTTTTACTCGGGGCTAGAGTCATACTAAGGTAAATATTTGTCCCTTCTAGGATCCCACTGCCTATCTTTTGAAATTTTTGAATATTCCAGTATTCGTATCTGATTGTACTACTCTAGAGTTCACCATCTGGGTGTCTTAGAAGGAGATCTATTACCACATTTGCACCATCTTTCGGAAACGTTAGTTAATGATAACAACCCATCCATAATTTTTGGGTTACTCTAACTCCAACTGGATCCTGATATCCCATCTTTCTCTTAAATAATATCTGTTAGGTCCCATAGAACATAACTGAGATGGGTGTGGCCAATTGTACTTACCTCTGTCATTGATAAAGGTACCAAAATGCTTATATTTCTCTGCCTGATTTGAAAATATTGATAATCTTCATTATCTGGGTGCCTCGTACCCCTCTTCACCTTACTTCTTTTACTTGTTGAAACTTGTATCTAGCTTCTGAATCCCTCATAGATTTTCACCATATTCGTGAATAGATATCCTTGCCTTAAGGCTCCTTATTAAGAAGCATACACATCTTAGTACACACATGATCTGTTGAAGACCTCACATTTACTCATCATAAGCATGATGTGAAATCGAGTTCCTCTGACTCAACTCTTCCACATCCACATGCAATCTCTTACCAACTGTCTTTGTGGATGTAGGTATCGTTGTATTACGACTAAAGTCGAATTTAGGAGTTTGAATTCTTACGACTGAGCTCTACTACACGATCTAGAGTAAGAAGAAAGAGTGACAGACCTAAATGCCCCGTAACATCCTGCTTATAAGTGTGGTGCACAACACACCCATAAACAAGACTCTACTAGACACGTCTTATAGACTCCCTAGGACAGAACTGCTCTGATACCACTTCTGTCATGACCGAAACCGAAGGGCCGCGACGGGCACCTGGTGCCTTACTCAACCGAGTACCAACGCAACATATCTTTCTTATCATATTATCATGAGTAAATGAGCCAGAAAACCCGTCATGAGATAACAAGAATAAAACATAAGGGAATACTCAACATATGAAGACCCAACATGTTATACAAACTTATATGTGTGACATACGGGCCTATAAGGTCGACATGACCATTAGTAAACTCTAAACATAGGCTGACAAGGCCATACAAGTATCCATACACCTGATATTTGTCTACAAGCCTATAAGAGTACATAAAATCATAAAGGTCGGGATAGGGCCCCGCCATACCAATCAATACATATCCAAAGCATATTGACCAAATAGGCAACTCCGGAGCAAGTGGAGTGCACCAACACCTTCACTGAGCTGATAGCCTACTAGGAGGACTGTCAACCTATCAATCGGGACTTACGGGAATGAAATGCAGCGTCCCCAAGCAAAAGGGACGTCAGTACGAATAAAGTACCGAGTATGTTAGGCAGGAAAGCATAAACAAGAACAGTAATGTAAAGAGAGAGATAGAGGAGATACAACCTGTAACATCTGAGTGCCTCTGGGGGTTACTGATATGAAATGCATAATACATATTTATACATAAACTTTTTAAAACATTCGCCTCTGTGGGCATCATCATCATCATATCGTACCCGACCTCAAAGAGGACTCGGTAAAAGCGTACCCGACCATCATAAGGTTCGGTAGAATCGTACCCGGCCACGTGGAGCTCGGTAAACCAACTGATCAGTGGTTGCACAATAGGTGTCATACCCGGCCGACTATAGCGCGACTCGGTAGAGTAAAATAGATACATATATATAATGCATGCTCAACTCATGGAATCACATTCTAAAACTTTTGGAGTGACTTAAGAACATTATGGACATCCCTACCATCAATATAAACCTTAGTAGGATTTAAGGATCATACACACTTGTTTAGAATAAGTTTATAAGGAAAGAACAATATGGACAACCTTAGTTGCTAGGAGTAGAGTCATTATGAAATAGCGTATCGTTTATGTTCATTTCATTTTAGATCATGCTAAAAGAAAGAAGTAAGTGCCTTAACATACCTTAAACCCGTTGAGTCCTTAATCACTTCCAAGCAACTCTTCAAACAAGTCAACTCAATCTATCATAGTATAAGGAGATCCAAAATCAGTGCTGAGCAAAGGCTAAGTCTATAACTTAAGCTAGTAGCTCGTTTACGTAAATTTGGGCAGCATCTCCCTTATAACAAGGGCCTCCTCCAATACCATATACCAACAACAATGACCAGAACAATCCATCAATATATAATTATCAATATCAAGACACCATATAACAATAATAAGTCACAACTACATTACGACGAGCGACAAGCTCCGATTGGAATCTGTATACCCCTTATCAATCCTTATAGACTTCTTACTTCAACATAAAAGTATAATTAACATGATAATGAAGTCATTAATCAATGATTCCAGCCTTATACCATATATTTATAACAACGAAAATAATCCACAACTTCAACTATCCCCAACTAGCAACTTTATTCACTAGTTCATGTCTAGGCCATCCATTTAACTTAATCAACATCAAGATAATCTTAGGCACAAGCAAGAACACAATATACATAACTCCTACAGTAACGTTAAGTCAAAATCCAAGTTATATTCAGTTTACAACAACCCTTAATAGCAATACAACACCATAGAAGTGACTTAAGCTAATCCAAGTATTATCTTGTAGTTTATCATCCTAACAACTTAACCAACATACAAGAAAGCTTAAGCACAATTAGTAGGATTTTATACTCACCCTATACAGCAACAACAACTTGGAATTTCATCCAAATACAACCCACAACAATCCTCAATGACAACACAACCTCAAAAAGGTGTTAATCTGTAACACCCTGTAATTTGAATTGGTTGTGGATGCATTAAACGAGTATTAGCGTGATGGTAATTGAGTGGTTATAATAATAAGTGTACGAGGCATATTATAGGTGATTTTCGGTCTAAGGAGAGGCTTAAGTCCAAGCTAAGTTGAAACTTTTCATTATAGCTGAAAATTTGCAAATGAGTATGCACAAGACCTCACTTTGGCCGAGCATATCTACCTGGATACAATGAGTTGTGTGATTCACAACCTATCAAATTAAAGCTCTTTGCGTCTAGTTTCCAACGCAACAAACCGTTCGTCATTTGGAGGTGTATACAGAACGTTATGACCATTTTACGGGGCAGGTGTCACTAGCACAAACAGGAGCGCGAAGTCGCGCGTTTTTGCTGAGTATTCTGCCTCCCGCGCGCGAACAGGCGCGCCAGCTCGCGCGTCTGGAAGGTTTTAAATATCTTAAAGACCGGAAATAAGAGAAATTGAGTCATTTCTCAAGCTTAGGGCTGCCTCTACACCCCCAACTCGACCAAGGCATTCAATTGCACACCTAAGGTGAGTTTTTAAGTGTGTTATCATGGTGATTTCACTTCTCAATCACTAGTTACAACATGATTTTGATTGGGTTTCATAGGATTTCTTCAAAATTTCAAGAACACCCCAAAAGTTGTCTTTCAAGATTTGGTCTACAAGAGGTAATCCTACACCCTTAGACTTACATATATGGTGTTATTATGGAATTATGAGTATGAATCAAGTATTACAACTTATGGTATGGTGATTGGAAGTCATAAATTCCCAATTTAAATGCATGACCATGGTAGGGATTTAAAGGTGATTATTTGATAGGATTTGTTGGTTGGGTGTGAATGGATGGTCATACATATGTTGTTGGAAGTTATAAATTTGTTAGGAATGATGGTGGAATGAATTGTTGGTTAATGGTGATAGTTGGATGAACCAACACTATAGTTATGATGTGTAAATATCTATGCCTACAAGGTGTTTGATAATATGCGTAAATGGCATAAGTTATGGAATTTATTACTAATATTTGGTTCCATTGGATGTTGTTGTTGTAGATTGAAGGTTCTTAGTAGTGTGGATCATTGTAGTATCACTAAGGGGCAAATTGAGGTATGTAAGTCTAACTCTTTACGTTTGGGAATATCTATGATTCTCCCTACGTCCCATTCATCATGAACATTACTAGTTTCCTCAGAAAGTAATTATGCCTTGGTTCCATGAATAGAAGTAGAACTTATATCCTCTAGATGACATGGTTTTATAATCATTCGATATTCTATGAGTTTCAGTTATGACATATCAACTTATTATGAATACTCATCTCAGTTTAATCCTATTCACTATACCAGTATCATGTAAGTCGGTATGGCTCATTATTTCAGTATCACATATTACAGTATGATTCTCAGTTCCTGATTTAAATTCATGAATGTTGAACACCTGCATTTGGGCCTGAGGCCGCAGTTTATGCTTTATGCATTTTGGACCTGAGGTCGCAGTTATGTATACGTATACTTGGGCCCAAGGCCGCAGCTGTGCACACACATATATATATACATATTGGGCCTGAGGTCGCAGTTTAATGTTCACATAAACAGGTTGTTCATCATTCAGAAGAGGGAGTATTCACATCCTTACTTCCTTATTTAGTTATCAGTTTATCAGCTAGCAGTTCAGTTTCAGTTTCAGTGTTGACAGTACTTTTTTTCAGCTATTTTACATACTAGTACAATTCAAATGTACTGACGTCCCTTTTTCCCGGGGCCTGCATCTCGCGATGCAGGTAATGATTTACAGTTTGATGATTCAGAATGCTAGGATTCTCGTACCAGCTATTTAGTGATCCCCAGTTCTTTCAAGGCATTATCATTGCTACAGTCTTCAGTATTCACATACAGTCAGTGTTTTCAGTACTCAAATAGAGGCTTCATAGACTAGAGTAACAGTTAGACAGAGTCACAAGCTTTCATATTAAGCTATGTTGGTTACAAATATGTTTTAGAATTGTATTAGTATTTTCGCACTTTGATTTATATCATCCAAACTTTCGGTATATCAGCATGTGTTAGTTTATCTTCCGCATTCAGTATGTTATGATACCACATGTTGATTCAGCTAGCCAGTTGGTTCGCTCGGTCACATGTAGTCAGGCACCGAGTGCCGTGTTACGTCCAGGCCCAGGTTCAGGGCGTGACATGTTCTTCACTATAACTAAGTTTTAATGTTGAAATATGGTGTAATCACTTTGGAATCACTTCAAACCCTTGTGGTATATGTTTAGGAGGGTTAAGAGAAGTTTGGAGACGAATTTTAGTTGAAAAATGAGCAAAAATAGGCGTCCAAATCGTTTATAAATTGAAGTAGGTCAACCACCACCTAAGTGGGTCCCATTGGGAGCTGTTTGTGCGGTCTCGCAAAAACATGAATATCTATCTCCTACAATGTCATATTGATGAAGGGTTTAATGCGTTAGAAAGTAGACTCGTAGACCTTCAATTTGGTAGGTAGAACACCCAATGATTCCAAGTATATTTGGAGAAATTCTCAGATACATTTGACCTAAATTTCAGCAAATTTATGAATGTAACTTGTGATGACCTTTGCCAACTCTTGTTCCACAACTTGCTTGCCTTCAAAATGTAGAAAATGAATATCATACGACTAAAATAACTCTTAGAATAACCTCCTTATCATGTTAAGAACCCTAGTCTCACCCCAAAGTACAGGTTATAACATTCCAAACTTGTCGACTTTTGATGAAACTTATTTTCTTCAATTGGTTTAGCTTCTAAGATTTCCAACCCTCTTAGTACTCGTTATTCATGATCTTAAATATTTGTAATCTCCAAGGTAACATGATTAACTTACTTTGGGGTGATTATAAGTCGGTATGGCTCATTATTTCAGTATCACATATTACAGTATGATTCTCAGTTCCTGATTTAAATTCATGAATGTTGAACACCTGCATTTGGGCCTGAGGCCGCAGTTTATGCTTTATGCATTTTGGACCTGAGGTCGCAGTTATGTATACGTATACTTGGGCCCAAGGCCGCAGCTGTGCACACACATATATATATACATATTGGGCCTGAGGTCGCAGTTTAATGTTCAGATAAACAGGTTGTTCATCATTCAGAAGAGGGAGTATTCACATCCTTACTTCCTTATTTAGTTATCAGTTTATCAGCTAGCAGTTCAGTTTCAGTTTCAGTGTTGACAGTACTTTTTTTCAGCTATTTTACATACTAGTACAATTCAAATGTACTGACGTCCCTTTTTCCCGGGGCCTGCATCTCGCGATGCAGGTAATGATTTACAGGTTGATGATTCAGAGCGCTAGGATTCTCGTACCAGCTATTTAGTGATCCCCAGTTCTTTCAAGGCATTATCATTGCTACAGTCTTCAGTATTCACATACAGTCAGTGTTTTCAGTACTCAAATAGAGGCTTCATAGACTAGAGTAACAGTTAGACAGAGTCACAAGCTTTCATATTAAGCTATGTTGGTTACAAATATGTTTCAGAATTGTATTAGTATTTTCGCACTTTGATTTATATCATCCAAACTTTCGGTATATCAGCATGTGTTAGTTTATCTTCCGCATTCAGTATGTTATGATACCACATGTTGATTCAGCTAGCCAGTTGGTTCGCTCGGTCACATGTAGTCAGGCACCGAGTGCCGTGTTACGTCCAGGCCCAGGTTCAGGGCGTGACATGTTCTTCACTAGAACTAAGTTTTAATGTTGAAATATGGTGTAATCACTTTGGAATCACTTCAAACCCTTGTGGTATATGTTTAGGAGGGTTAAGAGAAGTTTGGAGACGAATTTTAGTTGAAAAATGAGCAAAAATAGGCGTCCAAATCGTTTATAAATTGAAGTAGGTCAACCACCGCCTAAGTGGGTCCCATTGGGAGCTGTTTGTGCGGTCTCGCAAAAACATGAATATCTATCTCCTACAATGTCATATTGATGAAGGGTTTAATGCGTTAGAAAGTAGACTCGTAGACCTTCAATTTGGTAGGTAGAACACCCAATGATTCCAAGTATATTTGGAGAAATTCTCAGATACATTTGACCTAAATTTCAGCAAATTTATGAATGTAACTTGTGATGACCTTTGCCAACTCTTGTTCCACAACTTGCTTGCCTTCAAAATGTAGAAAATGAATATCATACGACTAAAATAACTCTTAGAATAACCTCCTTATCATGTTAAGAACCCTAGTCTCACCCCAAAGTACAGGTTATAACATTCCAAACTTGTCGACTTTTGATGAAACTTATTTTCTTCAATTGGTTTAGCTTCTAAGATTTCCAACCCTCTTAGTACTCGTTATTCGTGATCTTAAATATTTGTAATCTCCAAGGTAACATGATTAACTTACTTTATTTTCTTCCAAATATAATATCATTTCCGAGCTTACATCAATGACTTACGACGTACTCTCACGTATGAAAACTTGGGGTGTAACAGCAGATCTAGGTACCTTGACTCAGACTTACTATCCTTGAGGCGAGGCGACCCTTCGGAGACTTCGAGGTATATATGCCGCGTCCGCAGACCGAGGAGTCTCTCTCTATTCTCTCTTGTAGTTACAGCCCTTATGTATTTACTTATTTTAGACTATTCTGGAGTTAGAGCACTATGTAATATCCTTAGCTTGTGATTCATGGGTTTCCGGGATTTGGGAAAATGTGTTAGCTTCGAGAATTTATATTGTGTATGCCGAGCGGCACTTTTAAACGTTTTTATATCACTCTATTTCTATTTTAAATTGTTTTTATTCCGCAAATTGGTTTATCTTCTGCAATTTAGGCTTACCTAGTCATAGAGACTAGGTGCCGTCATGATGGTTCACGGAGGGCGAACTGGGGTCGTGACACGATGACTAGTCGACCAATTAAACCTTCCCAAGCTCTCACTCATCAATCAAATGCCAGGAACATCTTCGCCTCCGTATGAACAACTAAATAGCCTCTCAATACCTTCGTATATTTAGTCCGGATGCCATGTTGAGACAATACCTGAGCATCTCTGACTCCTTCGTAGCCCGTCTATAGCATCACGAACCACTGGTGCATAGCGGGCACTAAGAGCATAACATCATACACAAGTGGATGTAAAGGGACATTAGTCATATACTTCGAGCTAAATCTATATCGCACGATAAAGAATGAAAGAGGCGAGATTATCCTAATAGTTTTGTAGCCTCTCGAAGATAAGTACAGACGTCTCCGTACCGATCTGCAGAACTCTACTAACCCTGCTTATGATTCATAGCACCTATGAACCTAGAGCTCTGACACCAATTTGTCATGACCAGAAATCCCTCCGAAAGAGTCGTGATGACACCTAGTCTCTAAACTAGGTAAGCCTAACATAAACTGAAATAACATTGATATTTTCTAACTTTAAATTAAATAACTCTGAAAAATTACATTTCCCCAAAACTGGTGATACAAGTCATAAGCTTTTTTTAAGAGTAGTTATACAAAATAAATACATCACTGCTCCGAAACAAAAGGAACAAATGGAAATAAGTACAAATGAAGGTGACTCCGAGGCCTGCGAACGCAACAGCAGGTTTACCTTGGGTCTCCACCGCAACGACCCGCACAGCTACTACCGATCAGATACCTAGTTCTGTACACAAAAATGTATAGAAGTGTAGTATGAGCACACCACGGCGATGCCCGGTAAGTATCAAGACTAACCTAGGTGGGGTAGTGACCAGGAAAAATCAAGACACCTACTGGTCAAATGAAATGAACAGGATATTATGGTAAACTATCAACATAAAGATAACAAAGTAATATCAACAACAGGGAGAAAACAAACTAAAATTGGCAAAAATAATAATGGGAAAACACGAATGAAAATGAAAGATAACCCAGTAACTCAACACAAACATAGCTGTGACGCAGAGAAGTAATATATACTCAAATAAGGAAAACAATGTCAACTTAAGTAATCATATCATTTCTGATGCGCATTTCAGCCATCTCAGAACTTGAGGTCTCATATCATAACCTCAACTTCCAAACCTTTAGCACACTCGGCACCTTGTGCCCATGTGTTTCTATCTCACTTTGCATAACAACATTCTCATATTACTCAGTTCATAGGGTCCATAACCAATGCAATTAATTTGTACAACAACATTCTCATTTACATAGCAATTAAAGTACAACTTATAAACCAATTAGGAAATCAACAAGAAAGATGAAGTTATTTTCAGAAATCATTTGAATGAAGAAAGTTCCCTTTTCAATTAAAATACGACATCGAATGAATTATTACATTTAGCATGAGATTTAATAAATTACAACTTAGTAGAAATTCCTTTTTAAGTAAAATACAACTCAAACGGTTTAAAGAGATTTAATTGAGTTAAAAATGTAACAATTATAAAAATTTGAAGTGTTGAAGTATATATATCATTAAGGCAAGTTAAAATTAATTAAAAAGATCATACAAAGCAGCGTAGTATAAATTCCTTTATTTTAAATCACGATATTACTAATAACTCAACGGGATGGGAGAGAAATATTGAGGGGGAACATCAAATGCTGACAGTAAGTAAGTAGAGAAGCAAGGTAAATATCAACTTTGGAATCAACAGAAATAGTAAAATAGCAATAAGCGCACGACATCACCCTTCATGCTTTTACTCTCGTCCTCACCATAGAAATCAATAGAAATGACACGGCATCACCCTTCGTGCTTTTACTCTCTCATAATCCTGGCACGACATCACCCTTCGTGCTTTTAATCTCAATAATGTGGCACGGCATCACCCTTCGTGCTTTTACTCTCAATAATGTGGCACGACATCACCCTTCATGCTTTTACTCTCAATAATGTGGCACAGAATCACCCTTCGTGCTTTTACAATCACAATATCAGCATGGCATCACCCTTCGTGCATTAACACTCACTCACAATATCATGCACGACATTACCCTTCGTGTTTTAAACTCTTCCTCATCCAAACAATAAAAACAATAACATCCCGGCAAGGGAATCAACAATAGAAAGAATAACATCCCAGCAAGGGAATCAACAATAAAAACAATAACAATCCCGGCAAGGTAATCAATAATAGAAACAATAACATCCCGGCAAGAGAATCAACAATAACCAATTTTATTTCAATAGTTAGCTTCGCTATATAGATCTCAACTTGAGTCAAGACTCAACATTGGTCAATTTCCAAGAGAATATCATAAATGTTGTTCAACATGAATAATCGTCAATTTAAGCATAAGTAGTACATAATAAGGATCACGGGAAAAATCAAGAAGCACAATAACCTCAACAAAACAACAAGACATAATAAGCACGTGATAACTACACCGGTACCCACAACAATTGGGCAGTAACATATTTGCACGAAGTCATGGAGGAACTCACAATCAAGAAGTATCAAAACAATAAGGAAGGCAATCACTTCAATTAAGGCAAATACGGGTCAAGTAACAAGTAAGAGTTAGAGAAAAGCTAGCGACATCATATGGATCATATAGAGGTAAAACAAGTAATTAGGAAACCCAATCATATCGGAAAACTTCTCACGTAATGAAGATAAGAACCTAAGAACCCTAAAGGCAAATCTCCCACAAATAAGTCCGAGCACACACTCGTCACCTCGCGTGCACGAACTACAATTAGCATATAAGACTCAAATCCTAAGGGGAAGTCCCCCATACAAGGTAGATACTTACCTCAAGGACGACAAACGGATACTCTAAAATGCACTTCTCGGGTGAAAAGACCTCCGGATGGCTCGAATCTAACCAAATTAACTTCAAAGAACAAATAAAACACATAAGAAACTATTCCGGATTATAAAGTCTCAATGTTTAACAAAATTCAAAAATCGGTCCAAAGTCGACCACCAGGCCCGCACCTTGGAACCCGACAAATTTTTAATAAAACCGAATACTCATTCTGATACGAGTTCAACCATACAAAATTTATCAAATTCTGATATCATTGGTCTCTCAAATCACGATTTTTCCTTTTAGAAATTTTCATTCAAAATCGACATTTTCCTCAGCTCAAAACACAAATTGAAGGATAAAAATGAAGATAAATTCATGGAATATGTTAGATTCTAGGTGAAGAACACTTACCCAATCGATTTGTGTGAAAAATCCTCAAAGAATCGCTCAAAACCGAGCTCCACAAGTCAAGATATGATAAAAATGGTATAACCCTCGATTTGGAATTATGTTCTGTCCGCCCAGGTTTTTGTGCATCGCGAACGCGGAAGAAGGATCGCGTTCGCGAAGAAGAGAAGTGAAGGCTGCCCAGGTTGCTCATCGCGAATGCGACAACACGTTCGCGAACACGAAGAAGGAAAATATTATGGCCCAGAGACTGCTCTTTGCGAACGTGTGAACTAGTACGCGAACACGAAGAGTGGAACAACATAACTACGCGGACACGTGAGGGGGACGCGAACGCGATGAAGGAAAAGGCAGAGCTTCATGAATGCGAAGAAGGATTTCAAGGTGGCCAGCAATAACACATCGCGAACGCGAAAGGCTGTTCGCGTTCGCGAAGAAGAACACCAGAACATAAAACAACAGTCCAAACAATGGGAAAAATACCCGTGGCCCACCCAGAACACACCCGAGGTCCTTGGGACCCCGTCTAAAGATACAAACAAGCCATATAACCTAAAACGGACTCGCTCGAGGTCTCAAATCATAACAAACAGTGCCGAAACGACGAATCACACCATGAATCGAACTTAGGAACTTTCAAATCCTCCAACATCCAAAACACGTGCCAAAGCTTATCAAATCAACCCGGAATGACGCCAAATTTTGCAAACAAGTCCAAAATCACAAAACGGAGTTGTTCCAACTCTCGGAATCGCATTTTGACCCCGATATAACAAAAGTCAACTATGGGTCAAACTTCTCCATTTTCCAAACTTCAACTTTTCCAACTTTCGCTGAAAC
Source organism: Nicotiana tabacum (assembly GCF_000715075.1). NCBI lineage: Eukaryota > Viridiplantae > Streptophyta > Magnoliopsida > Solanales > Solanaceae > Nicotiana > Nicotiana tabacum. The sequence goes on along the minus strand of NC_134080.1, from coordinate 102,217,358 downwards.
TCCTCAAATTACCGTGTGAACCTCCAAATCCGAATCCAAACACACACCTAAGTCCAAAATCACCATACGATGCTGTTGAGGACACCCAAAACCCATTCTGGGGCTGTTTACTCAAAATTCCAATTCCAATCAAATTCTCATCGTTTAAACTTCCAAAACTAGTTTCATTCTTCCAATTTGACTCTGAATCATCCGTTAAATGAATTCAACCATGTACGCAAGTCGATACACATATTATGAAGCTGCTCGTGAACTCAAATTGCCGAACCGGGCAAAATTTCTCAAAACAACCAGTCGTGTCGTTACACTAAATTTTGGAACAAGTAAAAAAATATTTAGCAGTTGTTCCAACTCGAATCAAATTCTAGATGATCCCAAAACTCACATTTGATAATCCTAATATGATTCTTGTGAGATTACACCTAAGATAGCCTTTTAAATCACCCTATTTGGCCTAAAAATGGGGGAGATGTGATGTTTTAAAGTTTTAAAGGAAGACTAAAAATTTTAGGGACATAACTGGTATTTTTATAATGATTTACACCAGAAAAATCAGCAATAAGAAAATCTTCGTTTTAGCATCCAAAATTCATTCGGAACCTCCAAGGCACAAACCATATATGCATTTCAATCATAAAACACTTTACAAACTTGCTCGCGTACTGAAAACACAGCAAAGAGGTCATCTTGACCCGATATTGACCATGGCCAAACTCTAAATCCTTAATTTAACATGTCTCTCAACTAATGATCCAAAATACATCCGAACCCCTTGGGACCCCATCCAATCATACCAACAAGTACAATACATTATCCAAACTTATCTAAAGCCTTAAAACCCCCCATAAACATCACAACAAAGAATAGAGGCTCATACCGAATATAATTTCTCTTAAGTTATTAAATCTTCGTTCCTTCAAACGAGTGTTCGAATCACACTTACACACTTCGTATTACTTTCAAACTTTGCATACAAGTTTAATTCAACTATATAGACATATACAAAGTTTGGGAACACCAATTGGAGTCCAATAACATCAAAGTCAACTCTTGGCCAAACTTATGAACTCTTAAATTTTTCAAATTGCCAACTTTCGGTAAATAGTTTTGAATTCTTTTAGGAACCTCCAAAATCAAATTCGAACATATGTACAAGTCCAAAATCATCATACGAACCTATCAGAACCATAAAAACTCAATTCTGAGTTTGTTTATCATAAAATTAAACCCTGGTCAACTCTTCCAACTTAAAGCTTCCAAATCAAGAGATTCTTCCAAATCAATTCCAAACAACTCGAAATCAAATACCAATCATACACGCAAGTCATAGTACATCAGATGAAGCTATTTAAAGTTTCAAACCAACGAACGAAATGCTAAAGCTCAAAATGACTGGTCGAGTCGTTACAATCTCAGTGCTCTTTTATATGCCTATATACATATGTCTACATACACGTTGAACGAGAAATCGATCAAAGTCGTGACATTAATAATAATACTAGGTCAAGTTGAGTAGGACCAAGACAAAATATTTGGAGTGTAAGTTTAGTGGTGGAACTCAAGGAGGGGAAAGGGAAGTGAGGCTGGACTCACAGGTCATCCGTAGGAGAGGGAGTTTTAAGTACCTTGGGTCTATTATTCAGGGGATGGGGAGATTGATGAAGATGTCACATATCATAATTGGGATGGGATTGATGAAATGGAGAATCACTTCTGGTGTTTTGTATGACAAGAAGGTGTCACCGAAACTTAAGGGTAAGTTCTACAGGGTGGTGGTCAGATCAATGATGTTGTATGAGGCGGAATGTTGGCCAGTCAAGATCACTCATTTCCAGAAGATGAAGGTAGCAGAGATGAGGATGCTGAGATAGATGTGCGGGCACACCAGATTAGATAGGATCAGAAATGAGGTTATTCGCGACAAGGTGGTGGCCCTTATTGAGGACAAGATGCGAGAAGCACGACTTAGGTGGTTTGGGCATGTTAGGAGAATGAGCACAGACGCCCCGGTGAAGAGGTGTGAGAGGTTGACATTTGAGGGACTACGAAGAGGTAGAGGTAGACAAAAGAAGAGATGGGGAGAGGTGATTAAGCAAGACATGCCACAGCTTCACCTGACCGAGGACATGACCCTTGATAGGAAGGTATGGAGGTCGAGGATTAGGATAGTAGAGTAGGTAGTCTAGAGTGTTCATAATAGTAGTATTGACACACAGTCTCGCATTTTGTTGGTAGTAGGTTTTTATGACTAACCATTATTTTCTTTCATTGTTGATCACCTTACTATCTTGTTATTTTTATTCTGCTTTTATATTAATTTTTGGTATTGTCCCTTCTTGTCTATATTTTCATTAATGTGGTGCTTATGCATTTCTGAGCCGAGGGTCTATTGGAAACAACGTCTCTATCCTCACAAGGTAGGGGTAAAATCTGTGTACACACTATCCTCCCAAAACTCCATGGTGTGTAATAATACTGGGTATGTTGTTATTGTTGTACTGCCAAATAAAGAAGGAGTGGTACCCAACTGAATCAGGTGGTGATGCAGGATTAGAAGGTAATATTTGTAATTATTTCGATACACATGAAATACATTTAATTTGCACATATTGTATTTACATACTCATTTTATACAAATTTAATACATATTCATGCGATTTACACCCTGCAACTGTGGATTTGCTTTTTTCATAATTTTTGTTATGTATTCAAATTAATAATTATTTAATTTGATTTCTTAACTACAAATGAAAATATTTAATGCGGTTGATGTGGATGGATCTGATAATGATTCCAAAGTTGAGAAAAAAGTCGTTACCCTTAATGATTTTGAGTTATTTGAGAAATTTCTCATATAGATAGGATCGAAATTGTATTCCATGATGATGTAACTCTGAATAACGGTAAGAGTGAGGCTACTAGAAAAGCATGGCGTCTCCATTTATATAGGATTTCAGCTCTGGTGGCAGTAGCTCTGTATCACCTCCCTCATTTTTGAGATGAAGCATCCGTATACAGATATTATTGATAGAGATGTTGACGCCCAAACTGATAGATGCAATCACAACATAGCTAAATGCAGTGACTGACATAGTTATAAAGATGTTGGTTTCAAGTTTTATTTAGTTTATGTCTTATATATTTTTGTAACTTCCAATGAAACAACTTATTATCTGAAGTCTTCTACAATTAAATAGGAAAAAGACACCTTATCCTAATGCAGTTAACCAGCATGAGTTATTTTTTGACTAGGGAGTACAAAAATATTGACAAGAAGGAATGGTAATACAACCTGGCACATCCTAGATAACCTTTGAATAAAATGGTCGTTGATAATACATTCAGAAAACATTATATGCATATTTGATATAAATCATATGTCAAATGCTTTTTCAGTAAATATATAATCTCTATTCGCTTTCTTCTGTATGCAGCACATTGATGTTATACGATACAATTTGAGAAAGATAGCAAAGTATGATCCACATAATAATGTGATATTTACGATAACTGATGGTTGTTTCAAGACAAGGATTGAACTAAGTATATAAACTGTAGTCTAAGTCGCCAACCAATAAAAGGGGATCCTTTGTCAAAACAAAAGACCCTGTAATAGATTACATTTTAGGATATCGGTTGTATGCCAATGTGGCATGGGACCTAATAGACTGTGATAATTACCATCAATGTTAAGGACAAATTTTATTGGGTGTTGACGGTCTTCAACATTGGTCATTGATTGTGTATGATTATTTCGTTAAGGTGGTGAATAATCTAGTAGTAAACAAAGTAGTTCATGTAAAAACAAGTATAGAGAGAAACTGATATATTATTCAACTTCAAATTGATGTACATAATAAACTGAAAACTCCTCTATTTATAGAAGAAAGGAAGCAGCTGCGAGGCTTTTCTGGAAGCAGCTGCAAGGCTTTTCAGGAAGCCGTTGTGAGGCTTTTCTTGAGCTGCTTGTAAGTTGTCTGCATGAGCTGCTCGCAATTTGCCTATTTAATAAGAAGCTGCTGCAAATTATTTCATTGAGTTGCTTGCAACCTGCCTACATCAGCTGCTTGTAGATAAACTTCAATAGAGTACTAAACGAATAATCTTCTTCAGCAGAATAATAAATGGACATACACAATATAATATTTTCATAACACTACGCCTCGAATGTTCATTAAAAGATAATGTGCCTCGTTAAAACCTTATTAGGAAAAACCCAGTAGAAACAATCCTAGTGAAGGGAAAAGAGTACACATATTTAGTAATACGCATTTCTAGCTGTCTCATTAAAAATTTTACAAGAAAAACTCCATGGGTAAAACCTTAGTAAGAGAAAAAGAGTACAACGCATATTTCACTCCCCCTGATGAAAATCTTATTTCAAATATTTGAGTCTCGAATTCTAATCTAGTATATCATCTTCTCAAAAGTTAATGTTTGCAAAGATTTAGTGAATAAATCTGTTGGATTGTCACTTGAACGGATTTGTTGCACATCAATATCACCATTTTTCTAAAGATCATGTATGTAGAATAATTTTAGTGAAATGTGCTTCGTTCTATCTCCTTTTATAAATCCTCCCTTCAATTGGGCTATGCATCTAGCATTGTCTTCGTATAAAATTGTGGATCTTTTATCACATTCCAAATCATATTTTTCTCGAATAAAATGAATCACTGATCTCAACCATACGCATTCCATACTTGCTTCATGAATAACTATTATTTCAGCATGATTTGAAGAAGTAGCAATAATAGATTGCTTTGTGGAGCGCCATGATATGATAGTACCTCCACATGTAAACACGTACCAAATTTGGGATCGAGTTTTATGGGGGTCAGATAAATAACCTGCATCTGCATAACCAACAAGATCTGCACTACCTTTGTTACTATAAAACAAACCCATATCATGAGTTCCCTTTAAATATCGTAAAATATGCTTAATCCCATTCTAATGTCTCCATGTAGGAAAAGAGCTATATCTTGCTAGTAAATTAATAGAAAATACTATGTCAGACCTTGTAGCATTAACAAGATACATAAATGCACCAATTGTACTGATATATGGTGTTTCAGGACCAAAGAGTTCCTCATCCTCTTTTGGAGGTCGGAACAGGTCCTTATTCACTTCAAGTGATCGAACAATCATTGGTGTACTCAATGGGTGTGCTCTGTCCATGTAAAAGCATTTGAAGACTCTTTCTGTATACGCAGATTGATTGATAGAGATCCCATCTACTAAATGTTCAATATGCAAACCAACATAAAGTTTTGTCGTTCCAAGATATTTCATTTCAAATTCTTTCTTAAGATATTCAATTGCCTTTTGGAGCTCTTCTAAAGTTCCAACAAGTTTTATGTCATCAACATAAACAACAAGTATAACAAATTCTGATGTCATTTTCTTTATAAAAATATATGGACAAATAACATCATTTATATAACCCTCGTTCAGGAAATATTAACTGAGGCGATTATATCACACGCGCCCAGATTGCTTTAAACCGTATAAAGACCATTGTAATCTGATTGAATACATTTCTTGAGATTTTGAATATGCTTCAGGCATTTTAAATCTTTCAGGGATTTTCATGTAAATTTCATTATCTAGTGAACCGTACAGATAAGTTGTAACTATAACCAATAGATGTATTTCAAGCCTTTCATGCAGGCTAAACTAATGAGATATCGAAATGTTATGGCATCCATAATAGGTGAATATATTTCATCAATATCGACTCCAGGTCATTGTGAGAATCCTTGTGTGACAAGGCTAGCTTTGTATCTTTCAACTTTATTTTTATTTGTCATGACCCAAATCGGAGGGTCACGACTAGCACCCGATGCCTACTCAGTCGAGCGCCACATACCTTATCCTTATATACGATAAGACTCGTCACGGGCCATGGACACATACACACACACACATATATATAAGTAACAATATTAGAACTTAACTCACATAATTAATTCTAAAAGATTTATATAGATACATAAGGGCTCGCAGGGCCGTTGACATGTCATACCTAACTATACACAAGACACTGTCTGCAAAGCCTCTAAGAAAACATGACCATAATATATAAGCCGGGAAAGAGTTCATGACATCCTCATAAAATAAAATAACATATATAGAATGTGACTCGGCAATACTCCAGGAAGAAGTGGAGCTCACCGACCAAAAGCTGATATCTGGAGGCATCCTATAGTGGAGAGTCCTCACCTCGCCTATCTACACCTGCGTGGCATGAAACAAAGTGCCCCAGGAAAAGGGATGTCAGTACAAATAATGTACCGAGTATGTAAGGCAGAACTGAAACATAATAATAAGTAAACATTAGTAAAAGAGATATAAGAATCACCTGAACCTCTGAAGTGCTACCGTATATGCATACTTGTTATACTTATATGTATAAACATAACCTCTTTGGAACCATTATCCATATCGATGCATGACTCCCCAACTGAGTAGTGGTAACTGCCCAACCAGCCGTAGCTCGGTGGTAAATGCATAACTACCCAACCGGTGGTAAATAATGATGCATAACTGCCCAACCGGTGGTAACTGCCCGACCGGCCATAGCCCGGTGGTAAATGCATGACTGCCCGACCGACCATAGCTCGATGGTAAATGAAGATGCATATCTTCCCAACCGGCCATAGCATGGTGGTAAATGAAGATGCATATCTGCCTAACCGGCCGTAGCACGGTGGTAAATGAATATGCATGACTGCCCAACCGGCCGAAACACGGTGGTAAATGCATGAAAATGCATGTATCAATATATTATAAAAATTAACATCTTTATCGTACACCTCAATAGAGACTTAGGAACATACTTAGACATACTTTGTATTACATTTCATAGGAATGAGTAACGTAGACATCCTTAACTTCTAATAGTAGAATCTTTTATGGAATAGCATTACGATTACGTATCGTTACTTTGATCATGCCAAAAGAAGAAAGGATTAGCCTTAACATACATGTATGATCTCTTCCTTATTACTCAACCAAGCTCAACACAACTTCTTGCATCTACAACAAGTGAAATGATATTGTCGTTAACATATAATGTCGTACCATCGTATTTGGCTAGTTGTATGACTTAAGGAAAATTGGGCAGCAATTCCCCTATTTTTTAATACATCCCAAAGATTACTAAGGGTCATCAATATCCCAACAAAAATAACTATAACCAACAACAGAAACAACAATAATATAATCCAATATGAGTTTCTCCGATTATCTTAATAATTATATTGAGCGGCAAGCTCGTTTTTACTCATAACAAGATATAACTTAAATCCAACTCTTATTCCATAAATTAGTTTACAACCTTTAGAACATCATACTTATATGTACCATGTTATTTCTAGTTTAAAACATCCACAAAATGCCTTCCAAAACAGCCTCATACATCTAGCACCTTAAATTTTTATCGTCAATCACTTGTTTTTCATCTTTTCTAATTCAATCAACTTAATTAACACCTAGAAAAGCTTAACAACAACATCCACAACATTCTCAAATTATTTCTCACAATTTCCAGCCCCCACAAACCATATATTTAGCCACAAAACATGTCACACCCTGAACTTGGGCCTGGACGTAACACGGCACTCGGTGCTTGACTACATGTGACTGAGCGAACCAACTGGCTAGCTGAATCAACATGTGGTATCATAACATACTGAATGCGGAAGATAAACTAACACATGCTGATATACCGAAAGTCTGGATGATATAAATCAAAGTGCTTAAATACTAATACAATTCTGAAACATATTTGTAACCAACATAGCTTAATATGAAAGCCTGTGACTCTGTCTAACTGTTACTCTAGTCTATGAAGCCTCTATTTGAGTACTGAAAACACTGACTGTATGTGAATACTGAAGACTGTAGCAATGATAATGCCCTGAAAGAACTGGGGATCACCAAATAGCTGGTACGAGAATCCTAGCGCTCTGAATTATCAACCTGTAAATCATTACTTGCATCACGAGATGCAGGCCCCGGGTAAAAGGGACGTCAGTATATTTGAATTGTACTGGTATGTAAAATAGCTGAACAAAAGAACTGTCAACACTGAAATTGAAACTGAACTGCTAGCTGATAAACTGATAACTGAACAAGGAAGTAAGGATGTGAATACTCCCTCTTCTAAATGATGAACAACCTATTTATCTGAACATTAAATTGCGGCCTCAGGCCCAATATGTATATATATATGTGCACAACCGCGGCCTCGGGCCCAAGTATTCGTATACATAACTGCGACCTAAGGTCCAAAATGCATAAAGCATAAACTGCGGCCTCAGGCCCAAATGCAGGTGTTCAAAATTCAGGAATTTAAATCAGGAACTGAGAATCATACTGTAATATGTGATACTGAAATAATGAGCCATACCGACTTACATGATACTGGTATAGTGAATACGATTAAACTGAGATGAGTATTCATAATAAGTTGATTTGTCATAACTAAAACTCATAGAATATCGAATGATTATGAAACTATGTCATCTAGAGAATATAAGTTCTACTTCTATTCATGGAACCAAGGCATAATTACTTTCTGAGGAAACTAGTAATGTTCATGATGAATGGGACGTAGGGAGAATCATAGATATTCCCAAATATAAAGAGTTAGCCTTACATACCTCAATTTGCCCCTTAGTGATACTAAAATGATCCACACTACTAAGAACCTTCAATCTACAAAACAACATCCAATGGAACCCAATATTAGTAATAAATTCCATAACTTATGCCATTTAGGCATATTATCAAACACACCTTTAGGCATAGATATTTACACCTCATAAATATAGTGTTGGTTCATCCAACTATCACCATTAACCAACAATTCATTCCACCATCATTCCTAACAAATTTATAACTTCCAACAAAATATGTATGACCATACATTCACACCCAACCAACAAATCCTATCAAATAATCACCTTTAAATCCCTACCATGGTCATGCATTTAAATTGGGAATTTATGACTTCCAATCACCATACCATAAGTTGTAATACTTGATTCATACTCATAATTCCATAATAACACCATATATGTAAGTCTAAGGGTGTAGGATTACCTCTTGTAGACCAAATCTTGAAAGACAACTTTTGGGGTGTTCTTGAGATTTTGAAGAAATCCTATGAAACCCAATCAAAATCATGCTGTAACTAGTGATTGAGAAGTGAAATCACCATGATAACACACTTAAAAACTCACCTTAGGTGTGCAATTGGATGCCTTGGGCGAGTTGGGGGTGTAGAGGCAGCCCTAAGCTTGAGAAATGACTCAATTTCTCTTATTTCCGGTCTTTAAGATATTTAAAACCTTCCAGACGTGCGAGCTCGCGCGCCTGTTCGCGCGCGGGAGGCAGAATACTCAGCAAAAATGCGCGACTTCGCGCTCCTGTTCGCGCTAGTGACACCTGCCTAGTAAAATGGTCATAACTTTCTGTATATACCTCCAAATGATGAACGGTTTATTGCGTTGGAAACTAGACTCAAAGAGATTTAATTTGATAGGTTGTGAATCACACAACTCATTGTATCCAGGTAGATATGCTCGCCCAAAGTAAGGTCTTGTGCATACTATTTGCAAATTTTCAGCTATAATGAAAATTTTCAACTTGGCTTGGACTTAAGCCTCTCCTTAGACCCCAATTCACCTATAATATGCCTCGTACACTTATTATCATAACCACTCAATTACCATCATGCTAATACTCGTTTAATACATTCACAACCGATTCAAATTACGGGGTGTTACATTATCTCCCCCTTGGGATCATTCGTCCTCGAATGATGGTCCTGGCTGCAACTACGACTATCTATGGTCATTAAATGGGTGTTATGGAGATATGAGAATACTGAAATATTATGAATACATGATTACTGACCTGTTGAGATACTAAACTGAACTGTATTGACTAAATATTGATCTGCCATGAATACGTGAATACTGAACTAACATGGATATCTGAATATTGAACTGGCACGAATATTTGAGAATTGAACTAACATCAATATCAAAGTACTAAGCTGGCATGAATATCTAAGTATTGGACTAACATGAGTAGCTGAGTATTGAATGGACTTGAATATCTGAGTATTGAACTGACATAAGTATCTGAGTACTGAACTGACATGAGTATTTGAGTGCTGGAAACTTGAATGTTATAACGTTACACGCGAAATACTGGTTGTACCACCACTAATTCTGGTGGCAACTCCAACTCATAAGCTAATTGACCGATCATTTGCAAGATTCTATATGGCCCAATATAGTAGGGACTGTGCTTTCCCTTCTTCTCAAATCTCATAATGCCTTTTATAGGCGAAACTTTCAAAAACACCCAATCATCAACTTGAAACTCTAGGTCTCTATGCCGCACGCTCGAATAGGACATTTTGGTGGCTCTGAGTTTTTTTCAAACGCTCTTGAATCAACTTAACTTTCTCTATAGTCTGATAGACCAAATAAGGTCCTAATAACTCCACTTCTCCAACTTCGAACCAACCAATTGGTGATCTACACCTTCCCCCACACATAGCTTCGTACGGTGCCATCTTGATACTAGAATGGTAGGTTATTATTAGCAAGGCCAATAAGAGGTATGTGATCATCCCAATTACTTTTAACATCAAGGAAATATCCTCAATTGTTTGAACAATGCACTCTGCCTAGCCATCTTTTTTGAGGATGAAAAACGTGTGCCTAATAATTTCTGAAAGAACTTCTAAAAGTTCATTTTAAACTGAGCACCACAGTCCCAAATGATGGACCACGGAGTGCCATGTAATTAGACGATTTCCTGAATGTATAACTTGGTATAATCTTCTGTTGAATCTGTAGTCTTTACTGGCAAGAAATGTGCTGACTTGGTAAGTCGATTTACAATCATCCAATCAAATCATGCTTTTAAAATGAGAAAGATAATCCCGTTTATAAATTTCATATTTACCATCTCCACACATATGTGTATTCTGTGATAAAACACTAGGCTTTCTGCTGCTCGACTTTCACTTGCTGACAATTAAGGCAATTGGCCGCAAGTCTGCGACATTCTTTTTCATGTAGTTCATCTAATCAATCTCCTTGGTCATGATGCATATTTGGGGGACCTAGATGGAAATAATACCAGGAATTATAGTCTTCTAACATGATCTTCCCTTTTTAAGTCCATCTATATCTGGAACACACAATCTTGGTACCTCAAAGTACCATCATCTCCCCCTTATTCGAAAGCCATCATCTTATACTTGTGAATCTCTTCTTTCAGCTACAACAAGTAGGGATCATCAAACTATTTCTCCTTCACTTCGCCTACTAAGGGGGAACAAGTCATATTCTAGACAACAACTCTGTCATCTTTTAGAGTCCGAAGTCGAACTCCTATCTTGGCTGGTGAACTTCTTTTACCAAAGTTCTCTTATCTACCGCAATCATGAGTTATTCTTCCCACACTTTATCTTCTTAAGAACTTCCTGAAAACACTTATAGAATTGTTGTGAGCTAAGCCTTAAACCAATACTCCGAAGACTAGAGTCTCGTGCAATGGCACTACCCTCGTGATACATAACTGGGCATGATTCTATAGCTTTCTGTGATTATTTTATCATCAATAACTAAACTCGGTGATCATTCTACTCACTTTGTTTTTCTTACACTTGCTAGACATAATCCGTGTGGTAATTATACAATTTTCCCACATTACCGAATTGATTTTCTTTTTCATATCCCATGCTACTATTCGAGTTTCAGATCTCCAACTGGACTTATTGAAAATTTTCACATCACCCCTTAGACCACAGGTCTTATACTTGTGGATCCTTCTCATTTTGCTGGGGTCCAAATAACTTTCCTTATTCTTTGCTATTCTTTGCACTCTACGTCAATGCTGACTCATCTTCCAACTTACTTCTGAGAAATCTTTCTTACTAGGAAAAATTAAATTATTCACTTAACAGAAAGCTAATGTATTCACAGCTATCATATACAATCTTAATAATTTAACTCTGCTCACATTGTCAATCCTAGAGAAACCAAATTACGATAATTCCTAAAGGTTATTCTTCTATAGTTTTTGCTCTCACTGCTAGCTAATATTTTTTTTCCCACTGCTACTGTACTTCGAGTTTAACTTAAACTCTTTGGGTTCTAACACACGTTCGGTATTTCAAACTGACAATCCACTCACTAGAGTTAACCTGGCTAAGTGAATCAAATTGTACCCTTACTAGCTCTGCTGAAAGTGCTAATTCACTGTATCAACTCAAAACTTACTTACTCTTCTTTTACTAACCACCTGCTAGCATCATATTTTCTTCTCCTGCTTTGAATAACTATAGTGAAGCATAAGGTTACTCCTAAATTCCCTCATCATCTGACCATATTTTTTATCTTACACCAATAGCTGCATCTTATAGTAACTTACTAACGTGGTACTTCTAGTTCTGATTTGAATAAATATGAACAACTTAAAATCATTCCCTGAAATTCACTATTGGCTGCTCTTAGTTCTCATTGCATACATCATATCTTCTATTCATTTGCATGAGTTGTACGAAATCACATCTTTGGTAATAACAAACGTTTCTGACTCCTAGGTATTTTACCCTTAGGCTCTTTTCTGTCAAAAACTATAGTGACCAATGTTTGGGTCTGACATCCAAACTATCATCATCCAACTTGTGGCTCCATTTTCAAGAATTAAAAGAAATTGTTCTCTGAGGTAAAACACATACGAATACACTACCATGCACAAACTTATCCTTCAAAGTATACCATCATCTGATAAATCACTTCTTGCACCATCCGGTGAGTCTTGGTCTTAATCCAGACCTAAAGTATGCAAACGTTTCTCTATAATCACTATTACTTACATTTTCTTTTAACATCCATATGCATCACCGTATACTCACAAGTCTCCAAAAATTTCGATACACTGAAAATCGGATATTTGGTAAACATATAACTGAATACTGGAGTACTGAATAACCATAAACTTGCTAACTGAGAAATTACTGAAAGACTATATAACTGGTAACTAAGGTAAACTGATAACCATAAGACACGATAACTGCTTTTGTACTTTTTAATAAGGTTATGCTCTAATCTGTAACACTATCCATTGCATCCCACTTTTTTACATCCTCTAAAGTCTCGTATTTACCAACCTGTACTCCATAATTATACCTCAATGGGCAAAACCTCTCTAGGACTTTAGGTTTCTCCTGCGCGTTGCTTGGGCATCCAATACATTTGGAATTTGATAGGAAGAAAATGTTATCTATTGCTCTAAGATTCATGGCACGATCTAGAGTAGAAAGAAATGAGACAATCCTGGATGTCTTGGTAGTTAACCATTTATATGAGTGGTCGGCACACACATTTAAAGGAAACTCCACTGGACACGGCTTCATAGACTCCCTAAGACACTTGAACCTATGGCTCTAATACCAAGCTTTGTCACGCTCTGAACCTGGGCCTGGACATAACACGGCACTCGGTGCCTGACTACATGTGACCGAGCGAACCAACTGGCTAGCTGAATCAACATGTGGTATCATAACATACTGAATGCGGAAGATAAACTAACACATGTTGATATACCGAAAGTCTGGATGATATAAATCAAAGTGCGAAAATACTAATACAATTCTGAAACATATTTGTAACCAACATAGCTTAATACGAAAGTCTGTGACTTTGTCTAACTGTTACTCTAGTCTATGAAGCCTCTATTTGAGTACTGAAAACACTGACTGTATGTGAATACTGAAGACTGTAGCAATGATAATGTCCTGAAAGAACTGGGGATCACCAAATAGCTGGTACGAGAATTCTAGCGCTCTGAATCATCAACCTGCATCGCGAGATGCAGGCCCCGGGCAAAAGGGACGTGAGTACATTTGAATTGTAATGGTATGTAAAATAGCTGAACAAAAGAACTGTCAACACTGAAACTGAAACTGATCTGCTAGCTGATAAACTGATAACTGAACAAGGAAATAAGGATGTGAATACTCCCTCTTCTGAATGATGAACAACCTGTTTATCTGAACATTAAATTGCGGCCTCAGGCCCAATATGTATATATATATATATATATATGTGCACAACTGCGGCCTCGGGCCCAAGTATACGTATACATAACTGCAACCTCAGGTCCAAAATGCATAAAGCATAAACTGCGGCCTCAGGCCCAAATGCAGGTGTTCAACATTCAGGAATTTAAATCAGGAACTGAGAATCATACTGTAATATGTGATACTGAAATAATGAGCCATACCGACTTATATGATACTGGTATAGTGAATACGATTAAACTGAGATGAGTATTCATAATAAGTTGAGTCATAACTGAAACTCATAGAATATCGAATGATTATGAAACTATGTCATCTAGAGAATATAAGTTCTACTTCTATTCATGGAACCAAGGCATAATTACTTTCTGAGGAAACTAGTAATGTTCATGATGAATGGGACGTAGGGAGAATTATAGATATTCACAAACGTAAAAAGTTAGCCTTACATACCTCAATTTGCCCCTTAGTGATACTACAATGATCCACACTACTAAGAACCTTCAATCTACAACAACAACATCCAATGGAACCCAATATTAGTAATAAATTCCATAACTTATGCCATTTAGGCATATTATCAAACACCTTGTAGGCATAGGTATTTACACCTCATAACTATAGTGTTGGTTCATCCAACTATCACCATTAACCAACAATTCATTCCACCATCATTCCTAACAAATTTATAACTTCCAACAACATATGTATGACCATCCATTCACACCCAACCAACCAATCCTATCAAATAATCACCTTTAAATCCCTACCATGGTCATGTATTTAAATTGAGAATTTATGACTTCCAATCACCATACCATAAGTTGTAATACTTGATTCATACTCATAATTCAATAATAACACCATATATGTAAGTCTAAGGGTGTAGGATTACCTCTTGTAGACCAAATCTTGAAAGATAACTTTTGGGGTATTCTTGAGATTTTGAAGAAATCCTATAAAACTCAATCAAAATCATGTTGTAACTAGTGATTGAGAAGTGAAATCACCATGATAACACACTTAAAAACTCACCTTAGGTGTGCAATTGGATGCCTTGGTCGAGTTGGGGGTGTAGAGGAAGCCCTAAGCTTGAGAAATGACTCAATTTCTCTTATTTCCGGTCTTTAAGATATTTAAAACCTTCCAGACGCGCGAGCTCGCGCGCCTGTTCGCGTGCGGGAGGCAGAGTACTCAGCAAAAACGCGCGACTTCGCGCTCCTGTTCGCGCTAGTGACACCTGCCCAGTAAAATGGTCATAACTTTCTGTATACACCTCCAAATGATAAACGGTTTGTTGCGTTGGAAACTTGACTCAAAGGGCTTTAATTTGATAGGTTGTGAATCACACAACTCATTGTATCCAGGTAAATATGCTCGCCCAAAGTGAGGTCTTGTGCATACTCATTTGCAAATTTTCAGCTATAATGAAAATTTTCAACTTGGCTTGGACTTAAGCCTCTCCTTAGACCCCAAATCACCTATAATATACCTCGTACACTTATTATCATACCCACTCAATTACCATCATGCTAATACTCGTTTAATGCATCCACAACCGATTCAAATTACGGGGTGTTACAAAACAATCCAACCAAAAAGACAATCATATCCCATGTTCTTTCAAGTGTTATCTTATGGTTTTTCACTCAAACAACACAACCAATACAAGATTAACCTTAGGTAAAATCAAGAAGATATTATACATACCTTTTACAACAGCTAAAACTCGAAACCCTATCTCAACTGTGCTCACAATAGCCCTCAATTACACCACAATACCATAAAAGCATTCTCTTGTAGTCTTTAACATCTTTGATGATGATTTGGTTGTTGTTTCCTTGAGTTTGGTTCTTGTGATCTTGAGATATGTTAGGGATGATTTTGGAGATCTTGAGAGTGGTTTTGTATGAGTAACGTCTGTATTGTTGACGAGATATAAGGGGATAAGACCACCGCCTCAATTCTCCAAGCATGTGGGTAAGCTGCTTGCTTGGTAGGTTGAGCAGTTCCACTTCAGACACTTGTATCTCTCTAATCTAATACCGTATTGACAATAGGATTATAGAGTTGGAAACTAGACACATAGGGCTTTAATTCCATATAAATATCTTCATGTAACTCTCAATAGATTGGGAGAAACCTGCGTCGCAACTTGGCCTATAAACCTGCCAGTTTCTTCGAAGTACGGATATGTGACTTGGCGACCCTACTTTAAAAATCTATATTCTCTACCGTGATGTCGCAT
The DNA here is from genome assembly GCF_000715075.1 of Nicotiana tabacum. Lineage (NCBI taxonomy): Eukaryota > Viridiplantae > Streptophyta > Magnoliopsida > Solanales > Solanaceae > Nicotiana > Nicotiana tabacum. Next base: position 102,200,991 of record NC_134080.1, on the reverse strand, counting down.
GAATAAATGGTTTGGAACGTTGGAAAGTATGTTAAAAGACCTTCTTTTTGGTATGAAATATGTCCCAAAATGACATCATAAAGCTTACGAATTTAATTTCTTAAAACGGCTCTTTACAAAGCAAATCTTAACTCGATTTTTCTGTAAGTCCAAAATCAAATTCGAACATATGTACAAGTCCAAAATCATCATACGAACCTATCAGAACCATAAAAACTCAATTCTGAGTTTGTTTATCATAAAATTAAACCCTGGTCAACTCTTCCAACTTAAAGCTTCCAAATCAAGAGATTCTTCCAAATCAATTCCAAACAACTCGAAATCAAATACCAATCATACACGCAAGTCATAGTACATCAGATGAAGCTATTTAAAGTTTCAAACCAACGAACGAAATGCTAAAGCTCAAAATGACTGGTCGAGTCGTTACAATCTCAGTGCTCTTTTATATGCCTATATACATATGTCTACATACACGTTGAACGAGAAATCGATCAAAGTCGTGACATTAATAATAATACTAGGTCAAGTTGAGTAGGACCAAGACAAAATATTTGGAGTGTAAGTTTAGTGGTGGAACTCAAGGAGGGGAAAGGGAAGTGAGGCTGGACTCACAGGTCATCCGTAGGAGAGGGAGTTTTAAGTACCTTGGGTCTATTATTCAGGGGATGGGGAGATTGATGAAGATGTCACATATCATAATTGGGATGGGATTGATGAAATGGAGAATCACTTCTGGTGTTTTGTATGACAAGAAGGTGTCACCGAAACTTAAGGGTAAGTTCTACAGGGTGGTGGTCAGATCAATGATGTTGTATGAGGCGGAATGTTGGCCAGTCAAGATCACTCATTTCCAGAAGATGAAGGTAGCAGAGATGAGGATGCTGAGATAGATGTGCGGGCACACCAGATTAGATAGGATCAGAAATGAGGTTATTCGCGACAAGGTGGTGGCCCTTATTGAGGACAAGATGCGAGAAGCACGACTTAGGTGGTTTGGGCATGTTAGGAGAATGAGCACAGACGCCCCGGTGAAGAGGTGTGAGAGGTTGACATTTGAGGGACTACGAAGAGGTAGAGGTAGACAAAAGAAGAGATGGGGAGAGGTGATTAAGCAAGACATGCCACAGCTTCACCTGACCGAGGACATGACCCTTGATAGGAAGGTATGGAGGTCGAGGATTAGGATAGTAGAGTAGGTAGTCTAGAGTGTTCATAATAGTAGTATTGACACACAGTCTCGCATTTTGTTGGTAGTAGGTTTTTATGACTAACCATTATTTTCTTTCATTGTTGATCACCTTACTATCTTGTTATTTTTATTCTGCTTTTATATTAATTTTTGGTATTGTCCCTTCTTGTCTATATTTTCATTAATGTGGTGCTTATGCATTTCTGAGCCGAGGGTCTATTGGAAACAACGTCTCTATCCTCACAAGGTAGGGGTAAAATCTGTGTACACACTATCCTCCCAAAACTCCATGGTGTGTAATAATACTGGGTATGTTGTTATTGTTGTACTGCCAAATAAAGAAGGAGTGGTACCCAACTGAATCAGGTGGTGATGCAGGATTAGAAGGTAATATTTGTAATTATTTCGATACACATGAAATACATTTAATTTGCACATATTGTATTTACATACTCATTTTATACAAATTTAATACATATTCATGCGATTTACACCCTGCAACTGTGGATTTGCTTTTTTCATAATTTTTGTTATGTATTCAAATTAATAATTATTTAATTTGATTTCTTAACTACAAATGAAAATATTTAATGCGGTTGATGTGGATGGATCTGATAATGATTCCAAAGTTGAGAAAAAAGTCGTTACCCTTAATGATTTTGAGTTATTTGAGAAATTTCTCATATAGATAGGATCGAAATTGTATTCCATGATGATGTAACTCTGAATAACGGTAAGAGTGAGGCTACTAGAAAAGCATGGCGTCTCCATTTATATAGGATTTCAGCTCTGGTGGCAGTAGCTCTGTATCACCTCCCTCATTTTTGAGATGAAGCATCCGTATACAGATATTATTGATAGAGATGTTGACGCCCAAACTGATAGATGCAATCACAACATAGCTAAATGCAGTGACTGACATAGTTATAAAGATGTTGGTTTCAAGTTTTATTTAGTTTATGTCTTATATATTTTTGTAACTTCCAATGAAACAACTTATTATCTGAAGTCTTCTACAATTAAATAGGAAAAAGACACCTTATCCTAATGCAGTTAACCAGCATGAGTTATTTTTTGACTAGGGAGTACAAAAATATTGACAAGAAGGAATGGTAATACAACCTGGCACATCCTAGATAACCTTTGAATAAAATGGTCGTTGATAATACATTCAGAAAACATTATATGCATATTTGATATAAATCATATGTCAAATGCTTTTTCAGTAAATATATAATCTCTATTCGCTTTCTTCTGTATGCAGCACATTGATGTTATACGATACAATTTGAGAAAGATAGCAAAGTATGATCCACATAATAATGTGATATTTACGATAACTGATGGTTGTTTCAAGACAAGGATTGAACTAAGTATATAAACTGTAGTCTAAGTCGCCAACCAATAAAAGGGGATCCTTTGTCAAAACAAAAGACCCTGTAATAGATTACATTTTAGGATATCGGTTGTATGCCAATGTGGCATGGGACCTAATAGACTGTGATAATTACCATCAATGTTAAGGACAAATTTTATTGGGTGTTGACGGTCTTCAACATTGGTCATTGATTGTGTATGATTATTTCGTTAAGGTGGTGAATAATCTAGTAGTAAACAAAGTAGTTCATGTAAAAACAAGTATAGAGAGAAACTGATATATTATTCAACTTCAAATTGATGTACATAATAAACTGAAAACTCCTCTATTTATAGAAGAAAGGAAGCAGCTGCGAGGCTTTTCTGGAAGCAGCTGCAAGGCTTTTCAGGAAGCCGTTGTGAGGCTTTTCTTGAGCTGCTTGTAAGTTGTCTGCATGAGCTGCTCGCAATTTGCCTATTTAATAAGAAGCTGCTGCAAATTATTTCATTGAGTTGCTTGCAACCTGCCTACATCAGCTGCTTGTAGATAAACTTCAATAGAGTACTAAACGAATAATCTTCTTCAGCAGAATAATAAATGGACATACACAATATAATATTTTCATAACACTACGCCTCGAATGTTCATTAAAAGATAATGTGCCTCGTTAAAACCTTATTAGGAAAAACCCAGTAGAAACAATCCTAGTGAAGGGAAAAGAGTACACATATTTAGTAATACGCATTTCTAGCTGTCTCATTAAAAATTTTACAAGAAAAACTCCATGGGTAAAACCTTAGTAAGAGAAAAAGAGTACAACGCATATTTCACTCCCCCTGATGAAAATCTTATTTCAAATATTTGAGTCTCGAATTCTAATCTAGTATATCATCTTCTCAAAAGTTAATGTTTGCAAAGATTTAGTGAATAAATCTGTTGGATTGTCACTTGAACGGATTTGTTGCACATCAATATCACCATTTTTCTAAAGATCATGTATGTAGAATAATTTTAGTGAAATGTGCTTCGTTCTATCTCCTTTTATAAATCCTCCCTTCAATTGGGCTATGCATCTAGCATTGTCTTCGTATAAAATTGTGGATCTTTTATCACATTCCAAATCATATTTTTCTCGAATAAAATGAATCACTGATCTCAACCATACGCATTCCATACTTGCTTCATGAATAACTATTATTTCAGCATGATTTGAAGAAGTAGCAATAATAGATTGCTTTGTGGAGCGCCATGATATGATAGTACCTCCACATGTAAACACGTACCAAATTTGGGATCGAGTTTTATGGGGGTCAGATAAATAACCTGCATCTGCATAACCAACAAGATCTGCACTACCTTTGTTACTATAAAACAAACCCATATCATGAGTTCCCTTTAAATATCGTAAAATATGCTTAATCCCATTCTAATGTCTCCATGTAGGAAAAGAGCTATATCTTGCTAGTAAATTAATAGAAAATACTATGTCAGACCTTGTAGCATTAACAAGATACATAAATGCACCAATTGTACTGATATATGGTGTTTCAGGACCAAAGAGTTCCTCATCCTCTTTTGGAGGTCGGAACAGGTCCTTATTCACTTCAAGTGATCGAACAATCATTGGTGTACTCAATGGGTGTGCTCTGTCCATGTAAAAGCATTTGAAGACTCTTTCTGTATACGCAGATTGATTGATAGAGATCCCATCTACTAAATGTTCAATATGCAAACCAACATAAAGTTTTGTCGTTCCAAGATATTTCATTTCAAATTCTTTCTTAAGATATTCAATTGCCTTTTGGAGCTCTTCTAAAGTTCCAACAAGTTTTATGTCATCAACATAAACAACAAGTATAACAAATTCTGATGTCATTTTCTTTATAAAAATATATGGACAAATAACATCATTTATATAACCCTCGTTCAGGAAATATTAACTGAGGCGATTATATCACACGCGCCCAGATTGCTTTAAACCGTATAAAGACCATTGTAATCTGATTGAATACATTTCTTGAGATTTTGAATATGCTTCAGGCATTTTAAATCTTTCAGGGATTTTCATGTAAATTTCATTATCTAGTGAACCGTACAGATAAGTTGTAACTATAACCAATAGATGTATTTCAAGCCTTTCATGCAGGCTAAACTAATGAGATATCGAAATGTTATGGCATCCATAATAGGTGAATATATTTCATCAATATCGACTCCAGGTCATTGTGAGAATCCTTGTGTGACAAGGCTAGCTTTGTATCTTTCAACTTTATTTTTATTTGTCATGACCCAAATCGGAGGGTCACGACTAGCACCCGATGCCTACTCAGTCGAGCGCCACATACCTTATCCTTATATACGATAAGACTCGTCACGGGCCATGGACACATACACACACACACATATATATAAGTAACAATATTAGAACTTAACTCACATAATTAATTCTAAAAGATTTATATAGATACATAAGGGCTCGCAGGGCCGTTGACATGTCATACCTAACTATACACAAGACACTGTCTGCAAAGCCTCTAAGAAAACATGACCATAATATATAAGCCGGGAAAGAGTTCATGACATCCTCATAAAATAAAATAACATATATAGAATGTGACTCGGCAATACTCCAGGAAGAAGTGGAGCTCACCGACCAAAAGCTGATATCTGGAGGCATCCTATAGTGGAGAGTCCTCACCTCGCCTATCTACACCTGCGTGGCATGAAACAAAGTGCCCCAGGAAAAGGGATGTCAGTACAAATAATGTACCGAGTATGTAAGGCAGAACTGAAACATAATAATAAGTAAACATTAGTAAAAGAGATATAAGAATCACCTGAACCTCTGAAGTGCTACCGTATATGCATACTTGTTATACTTATATGTATAAACATAACCTCTTTGGAACCATTATCCATATCGATGCATGACTCCCCAACTGAGTAGTGGTAACTGCCCAACCAGCCGTAGCTCGGTGGTAAATGCATAACTACCCAACCGGTGGTAAATAATGATGCATAACTGCCCAACCGGTGGTAACTGCCCGACCGGCCATAGCCCGGTGGTAAATGCATGACTGCCCGACCGACCATAGCTCGATGGTAAATGAAGATGCATATCTTCCCAACCGGCCATAGCATGGTGGTAAATGAAGATGCATATCTGCCTAACCGGCCGTAGCACGGTGGTAAATGAATATGCATGACTGCCCAACCGGCCGAAACACGGTGGTAAATGCATGAAAATGCATGTATCAATATATTATAAAAATTAACATCTTTATCGTACACCTCAATAGAGACTTAGGAACATACTTAGACATACTTTGTATTACATTTCATAGGAATGAGTAACGTAGACATCCTTAACTTCTAATAGTAGAATCTTTTATGGAATAGCATTACGATTACGTATCGTTACTTTGATCATGCCAAAAGAAGAAAGGATTAGCCTTAACATACATGTATGATCTCTTCCTTATTACTCAACCAAGCTCAACACAACTTCTTGCATCTACAACAAGTGAAATGATATTGTCGTTAACATATAATGTCGTACCATCGTATTTGGCTAGTTGTATGACTTAAGGAAAATTGGGCAGCAATTCCCCTATTTTTTAATACATCCCAAAGATTACTAAGGGTCATCAATATCCCAACAAAAATAACTATAACCAACAACAGAAACAACAATAATATAATCCAATATGAGTTTCTCCGATTATCTTAATAATTATATTGAGCGGCAAGCTCGTTTTTACTCATAACAAGATATAACTTAAATCCAACTCTTATTCCATAAATTAGTTTACAACCTTTAGAACATCATACTTATATGTACCATGTTATTTCTAGTTTAAAACATCCACAAAATGCCTTCCAAAACAGCCTCATACATCTAGCACCTTAAATTTTTATCGTCAATCACTTGTTTTTCATCTTTTCTAATTCAATCAACTTAATTAACACCTAGAAAAGCTTAACAACAACATCCACAACATTCTCAAATTATTTCTCACAATTTCCAGCCCCCACAAACCATATATTTAGCCACAAAACATGTCACACCCTGAACTTGGGCCTGGACGTAACACGGCACTCGGTGCTTGACTACATGTGACTGAGCGAACCAACTGGCTAGCTGAATCAACATGTGGTATCATAACATACTGAATGCGGAAGATAAACTAACACATGCTGATATACCGAAAGTCTGGATGATATAAATCAAAGTGCTTAAATACTAATACAATTCTGAAACATATTTGTAACCAACATAGCTTAATATGAAAGCCTGTGACTCTGTCTAACTGTTACTCTAGTCTATGAAGCCTCTATTTGAGTACTGAAAACACTGACTGTATGTGAATACTGAAGACTGTAGCAATGATAATGCCCTGAAAGAACTGGGGATCACCAAATAGCTGGTACGAGAATCCTAGCGCTCTGAATTATCAACCTGTAAATCATTACTTGCATCACGAGATGCAGGCCCCGGGTAAAAGGGACGTCAGTATATTTGAATTGTACTGGTATGTAAAATAGCTGAACAAAAGAACTGTCAACACTGAAATTGAAACTGAACTGCTAGCTGATAAACTGATAACTGAACAAGGAAGTAAGGATGTGAATACTCCCTCTTCTAAATGATGAACAACCTATTTATCTGAACATTAAATTGCGGCCTCAGGCCCAATATGTATATATATATGTGCACAACCGCGGCCTCGGGCCCAAGTATTCGTATACATAACTGCGACCTAAGGTCCAAAATGCATAAAGCATAAACTGCGGCCTCAGGCCCAAATGCAGGTGTTCAAAATTCAGGAATTTAAATCAGGAACTGAGAATCATACTGTAATATGTGATACTGAAATAATGAGCCATACCGACTTACATGATACTGGTATAGTGAATACGATTAAACTGAGATGAGTATTCATAATAAGTTGATTTGTCATAACTAAAACTCATAGAATATCGAATGATTATGAAACTATGTCATCTAGAGAATATAAGTTCTACTTCTATTCATGGAACCAAGGCATAATTACTTTCTGAGGAAACTAGTAATGTTCATGATGAATGGGACGTAGGGAGAATCATAGATATTCCCAAATATAAAGAGTTAGCCTTACATACCTCAATTTGCCCCTTAGTGATACTAAAATGATCCACACTACTAAGAACCATCAATCTACAAAACAACATCCAATGGAACCCAATATTAGTAATAAATTCCATAACTTATGCCATTTAGGCATATTATCAAACACACCTTTAGGCATAGATATTTACACCTCATAAATATAGTGTTGGTTCATCCAACTATCACCATTAACCAACAATTCATTCCACCATCATTCCTAACAAATTTATAACTTCCAACAAAATATGTATGACCATACATTCACACCCAACCAACAAATCCTATCAAATAATCACCTTTAAATCCCTACCATGGTCATGCATTTAAATTGGGAATTTATGACTTCCAATCACCATACCATAAGTTGTAATACTTGATTCATACTCATAATTCCATAATAACACCATATATGTAAGTCTAAGGGTGTAGGATTACCTCTTGTAGACCAAATCTTGAAAGACAACTTTTGGGGTGTTCTTGAGATTTTGAAGAAATCCTATGAAACCCAATCAAAATCATGCTGTAACTAGTGATTGAGAAGTGAAATCACCATGATAACACACTTAAAAACTCACCTTAGGTGTGCAATTGGATGCCTTGGGCGAGTTGGGGGTGTAGAGGCAGCCCTAAGCTTGAGAAATGACTCAATTTCTCTTATTTCCGGTCTTTAAGATATTTAAAACCTTCCAGACGTGCGAGCTCGCGCGCCTGTTCGCGCGCGGGAGGCAGAATACTCAGCAAAAATGCGCGACTTCGCGCTCCTGTTCGCGCTAGTGACACCTGCCTAGTAAAATGGTCATAACTTTCTGTATATACCTCCAAATGATGAACGGTTTATTGCGTTGGAAACTAGACTCAAAGAGATTTAATTTGATAGGTTGTGAATCACACAACTCATTGTATCCAGGTAGATATGCTCGCCCAAAGTAAGGTCTTGTGCATACTATTTGCAAATTTTCAGCTATAATGAAAATTTTCAACTTGGCTTGGACTTAAGCCTCTCCTTAGACCCCAATTCACCTATAATATGCCTCGTACACTTATTATCATAACCACTCAATTACCATCATGCTAATACTCGTTTAATACATTCACAACCGATTCAAATTACGGGGTGTTACATTATCTCCCCCTTGGGATCATTCGTCCTCGAATGATGGTCCTGGCTGCAACTACGACTATCTATGGTCATTAAATGGGTGTTATGGAGATATGAGAATACTGAAATATTATGAATACATGATTACTGACCTGTTGAGATACTAAACTGAACTGTATTGACTAAATATTGATCTGCCATGAATACGTGAATACTGAACTAACATGGATATCTGAATATTGAACTGGCACGAATATTTGAGAATTGAACTAACATCAATATCAAAGTACTAAGCTGGCATGAATATCTAAGTATTGGACTAACATGAGTAGCTGAGTATTGAATGGACTTGAATATCTGAGTATTGAACTGACATAAGTATCTGAGTACTGAACTGACATGAGTATTTGAGTGCTGGAAACTTGAATGTTATAACGTTACACGCGAAATACTGGTTGTACCACCACTAATTCTGGTGGCAACTCCAACTCATAAGCTAATTGACCGATCATTTGCAAGATTCTATATGGCCCAATATAGTAGGGACTGTGCTTTCCCTTCTTCTCAAATCTCATAATGCCTTTTATAGGCGAAACTTTCAAAAACACCCAATCATCAACTTGAAACTCTAGGTCTCTATGCCGCACGCTCGAATAGGACATTTTGGTGGCTCTGAGTTTTTTTCAAACGCTCTTGAATCAACTTAACTTTCTCTATAGTCTGATAGACCAAATAAGGTCCTAATAACTCCACTTCTCCAACTTCGAACCAACCAATTGGTGATCTACACCTTCCCCCACACATAGCTTCGTACGGTGCCATCTTGATACTAGAATGGTAGGTTATTATTAGCAAGGCCAATAAGAGGTATGTGATCATCCCAATTACTTTTAACATCAAGGAAATATCCTCAATTGTTTGAACAATGCACTCTGCCTAGCCATCTTTTTTGAGGATGAAAAACGTGTGCCTAATAATTTCTGAAAGAACTTCTAAAAGTTCATTTTAAACTGAGCACCACAGTCCCAAATGATGGACCACGGAGTGCCATGTAATTAGACGATTTCCTGAATGTATAACTTGGTATAATCTTCTGTTGAATCTGTAGTCTTTACTGGCAAGAAATGTGCTGACTTGGTAAGTCGATTTACAATCATCCAATCAAATCATGCTTTTAAAATGAGAAAGATAATCCCGTTTATAAATTTCATATTTACCATCTCCACACATATGTGTATTCTGTGATAAAACACTAGGCTTTCTGCTGCTCGACTTTCACTTGCTGACAATTAAGGCAATTGGCCGCAAGTCTGCGACATTCTTTTTCATGTAGTTCATCTAATCAATCTCCTTGGTCATGATGCATATTTGGGGGACCTAGATGGAAATAATACCAGGAATTATAGTCTTCTAACATGATCTTCCCTTTTTAAGTCCATCTATATCTGGAACACACAATCTTGGTACCTCAAAGTACCATCATCTCCCCCTTATTCGAAAGCCATCATCTTATACTTGTGAATCTCTTCTTTCAGCTACAACAAGTAGGGATCATCAAACTATTTCTCCTTCACTTCGCCTACTAAGGGGGAACAAGTCATATTCTAGACAACAACTCTGTCATCTTTTAGAGTCCGAAGTCGAACTCCTATCTTGGCTGGTGAACTTCTTTTACCAAAGTTCTCTTATCTACCGCAATCATGAGTTATTCTTCCCACACTTTATCTTCTTAAGAACTTCCTGAAAACACTTATAGAATTGTTGTGAGCTAAGCCTTAAACCAATACTCCGAAGACTAGAGTCTCGTGCAATGGCACTACCCTCGTGATACATAACTGGGCATGATTCTATAGCTTTCTGTGATTATTTTATCATCAATAACTAAACTCGGTGATCATTCTACTCACTTTGTTTTTCTTACACTTGCTAGACATAATCCGTGTGGTAATTATACAATTTTCCCACATTACCGAATTGATTTTCTTTTTCATATCCCATGCTACTATTCGAGTTTCAGATCTCCAACTGGACTTATTGAAAATTTTCACATCACCCCTTAGACCACAGGTCTTATACTTGTGGATCCTTCTCATTTTGCTGGGGTCCAAATAACTTTCCTTATTCTTTGCTATTCTTTGCACTCTACGTCAATGCTGACTCATCTTCCAACTTACTTCTGAGAAATCTTTCTTACTAGGAAAAATTAAATTATTCACTTAACAGAAAGCTAATGTATTCACAGCTATCATATACAATCTTAATAATTTAACTCTGCTCACATTGTCAATCCTAGAGAAACCAAATTACGATAATTCCTAAAGGTTATTCTTCTATAGTTTTTGCTCTCACTGCTAGCTAATATTTTTTTTCCCACTGCTACTGTACTTCGAGTTTAACTTAAACTCTTTGGGTTCTAACACACGTTCGGTATTTCAAACTGACAATCCACTCACTAGAGTTAACCTGGCTAAGTGAATCAAATTGTACCCTTACTAGCTCTGCTGAAAGTGCTAATTCACTGTATCAACTCAAAACTTACTTACTCTTCTTTTACTAACCACCTGCTAGCATCATATTTTCTTCTCCTGCTTTGAATAACTATAGTGAAGCATAAGGTTACTCCTAAATTCCCTCATCATCTGACCATATTTTTTATCTTACACCAATAGCTGCATCTTATAGTAACTTACTAACGTGGTACTTCTAGTTCTGATTTGAATAAATATGAACAACTTAAAATCATTCCCTGAAATTCACTATTGGCTGCTCTTAGTTCTCATTGCATACATCATATCTTCTATTCATTTGCATGAGTTGTACGAAATCACATCTTTGGTAATAACAAACGTTTCTGACTCCTAGGTATTTTACCCTTAGGCTCTTTTCTGTCAAAAACTATAGTGACCAATGTTTGGGTCTGACATCCAAACTATCATCATCCAACTTGTGGCTCCATTTTCAAGAATTAAAAGAAATTGTTCTCTGAGGTAAAACACATACGAATACACTACCATGCACAAACTTATCCTTCAAAGTATACCATCATCTGATAAATCACTTCTTGCACCATCCGGTGAGTCTTGGTCTTAATCCAGACCTAAAGTATGCAAACGTTTCTCTATAATCACTATTACTTACATTTTCTTTTAACATCCATATGCATCACCGTATACTCACAAGTCTCCAAAAATTTCGATACACTGAAAATCGGATATTTGGTAAACATATAACTGAATACTGGAGTACTGAATAACCATAAACTTGCTAACTGAGAAATTACTGAAAGACTATATAACTGGTAACTAAGGTAAACTGATAACCATAAGACACGATAACTGCTTTTGTACTTTTTAATAAGGTTATGCTCTAATCTGTAACACTATCCATTGCATCCCACTTTTTTACATCCTCTAAAGTCTCGTATTTACCAACCTGTACTCCATAATTATACCTCAATGGGCAAAACCTCTCTAGGACTTTAGGTTTCTCCTGCGCGTTGCTTGGGCATCCAATACATTTGGAATTTGATAGGAAGAAAATGTTATCTATTGCTCTAAGATTCATGGCACGATCTAGAGTAGAAAGAAATGAGACAATCCTGGATGTCTTGGTAGTTAACCATTTATATGAGTGGTCGGCACACACATTTAAAGGAAACTCCACTGGACACGGCTTCATAGACTCCCTAAGACACTTGAACCTATGGCTCTAATACCAAGCTTTGTCACGCTCTGAACCTGGGCCTGGACATAACACGGCACTCGGTGCCTGACTACATGTGACCGAGCGAACCAACTGGCTAGCTGAATCAACATGTGGTATCATAACATACTGAATGCGGAAGATAAACTAACACATGTTGATATACCGAAAGTCTGGATGATATAAATCAAAGTGCGAAAATACTAATACAATTCTGAAACATATTTGTAACCAACATAGCTTAATACGAAAGTCTGTGACTTTGTCTAACTGTTACTCTAGTCTATGAAGCCTCTATTTGAGTACTGAAAACACTGACTGTATGTGAATACTGAAGACTGTAGCAATGATAATGTCCTGAAAGAACTGGGGATCACCAAATAGCTGGTACGAGAATTCTAGCGCTCTGAATCATCAACCTGCATCGCGAGATGCAGGCCCCGGGCAAAAGGGACGTGAGTACATTTGAATTGTAATGGTATGTAAAATAGCTGAACAAAAGAACTGTCAACACTGAAACTGAAACTGATCTGCTAGCTGATAAACTGATAACTGAACAAGGAAATAAGGATGTGAATACTCCCTCTTCTGAATGATGAACAACCTGTTTATCTGAACATTAAATTGCGGCCTCAGGCCCAATATGTATATATATATATATATATATGTGCACAACTGCGGCCTCGGGCCCAAGTATACGTATACATAACTGCAACCTCAGGTCCAAAATGCATAAAGCATAAACTGCGGCCTCAGGCCCAAATGCAGGTGTTCAACATTCAGGAATTTAAATCAGGAACTGAGAATCATACTGTAATATGTGATACTGAAATAATGAGCCATACCGACTTATATGATACTGGTATAGTGAATACGATTAAACTGAGATGAGTATTCATAATAAGTTGAGTCATAACTGAAACTCATAGAATATCGAATGATTATGAAACTATGTCATCTAGAGAATATAAGTTCTACTTCTATTCATGGAACCAAGGCATAATTACTTTCTGAGGAAACTAGTAATGTTCATGATGAATGGGACGTAGGGAGAATTATAGATATTCACAAACGTAAAAAGTTAGCCTTACATACCTCAATTTGCCCCTTAGTGATACTACAATGATCCACACTACTAAGAACCTTCAATCTACAACAACAACATCCAATGGAACCCAATATTAGTAATAAATTCCATAACTTATGCCATTTAGGCATATTATCAAACACCTTGTAGGCATAGGTATTTACACCTCATAACTATAGTGTTGGTTCATCCAACTATCACCATTAACCAACAATTCATTCCACCATCATTCCTAACAAATTTATAACTTCCAACAACATATGTATGACCATCCATTCACACCCAACCAACCAATCCTATCAAATAATCACCTTTAAATCCCTACCATGGTCATGTATTTAAATTGAGAATTTATGACTTCCAATCACCATACCATAAGTTGTAATACTTGATTCATACTCATAATTCAATAATAACACCATATATGTAAGTCTAAGGGTGTAGGATTACCTCTTGTAGACCAAATCTTGAAAGATAACTTTTGGGGTATTCTTGAGATTTTGAAGAAATCCTATAAAACTCAATCAAAATCATGTTGTAACTAGTGATTGAGAAGTGAAATCACCATGATAACACACTTAAAAACTCACCTTAGGTGTGCAATTGGATGCCTTGGTCGAGTTGGGGGTGTAGAGGAAGCCCTAAGCTTGAGAAATGACTCAATTTCTCTTATTTCCGGTCTTTAAGATATTTAAAACCTTCCAGACGCGCGAGCTCGCGCGCCTGTTCGCGTGCGGGAGGCAGAGTACTCAGCAAAAACGCGCGACTTCGCGCTCCTGTTCGCGCTAGTGACACCTGCCCAGTAAAATGGTCATAACTTTCTGTATACACCTCCAAATGATAAACGGTTTGTTGCGTTGGAAACTTGACTCAAAGGGCTTTAATTTGATAGGTTGTGAATCACACAACTCATTGTATCCAGGTAAATATGCTCGCCCAAAGTGAGGTCTTGTGCATACTCATTTGCAAATTTTCAGCTATAATGAAAATTTTCAACTTGGCTTGGACTTAAGCCTCTCCTTAGACCCCAAATCACCTATAATATACCTCGTACACTTATTATCATACCCACTCAATTACCATCATGCTAATACTCGTTTAATGCATCCACAACCGATTCAAATTACGGGGTGTTACAAAACAATCCAACCAAAAAGACAATCATATCCCATGTTCTTTCAAGTGTTATCTTATGGTTTTTCACTCAAACAACACAACCAATACAAGATTAACCTTAGGTAAAATCAAGAAGATATTATACATACCTTTTACAACAGCTAAAACTCGAAACCCTATCTCAACTGTGCTCACAATAGCCCTCAATTACACCACAATACCATAAAAGCATTCTCTTGTAGTCTTTAACATCTTTGATGATGATTTGGTTGTTGTTTCCTTGAGTTTGGTTCTTGTGATCTTGAGATATGTTAGGGATGATTTTGGAGATCTTGAGAGTGGTTTTGTATGAGTAACGTCTGTATTGTTGACGAGATATAAGGGGATAAGACCACCGCCTCAATTCTCCAAGCATGTGGGTAAGCTGCTTGCTTGGTAGGTTGAGCAGTTCCACTTCAGACACTTGTATCTCTCTAATCTAATACCGTATTGACAATAGGATTATAGAGTTGGAAACTAGACACATAGGGCTTTAATTCCATATAAATATCTTCATGTAACTCTCAATAGATTGGGAGAAACCTGCGTCGCAACTTGGCCTATAAACCTGCCAGTTTCTTCGAAGTACGGATATGTGACTTGGCGACCCTACTTTAAAAATCTATATTCTCTACCGTGATGTCGCATGAATAAATGGTTTGGAACGTTGGAAAGTATGTTAAAAGACCTTCTTTTTGGTATGAAATATGTCCCAAAATGACATCATAAAGCTTACGAATTTAATTTCTTAAAACGGCTCTTTACAAAGCAAATCTTAACTCGATTTTTCTGTAAGTTAAATTCAATTTTTCCCAAACTTTATATTTCATATCCAAACATCATATATATTAATATCATGACTTTAAATGCATTTAAATCGTGATTAACAAGTCTCATTCATCCTACTTACCTAATTCTTCGATAAACCTTCCTTAGCCTTTTAGAAGGATTTCATCCTTTTTGAGCTTACATCAGTTTACTTATGGCGTACTTTCACGTACGGAAACATGGGGTGTAACATAATTCCCCCCTTTTGAAATATTCATCCTCGAATGTTGACTGATGCACTTATCATTATCATAACATATTGCTCTTGCGATTACTTTACTACTCTCCTTGCCATCTAGGCAACTGTTCTGTGAATAAATCCAAAAGCTAGGACATTCCCTCCTTTTAGGCCTCTTTCTCACACCACGCCCTATGGTCGGAGTTCTTACAATCTCATAACTGTTGCTACCTTCTATCATGTAGCTTGTACTTCTCTGTCCTTGTATGTGCGCATATGCGACTCTTCCATAACCACATTCAATCTCTTACCATTTGTCTTTCTGAATATAGGTATAGTTGTATTATGAATAAAATAGAATTTAGGACTTCAAATTCTTACAACTGAGCTCTTCCACACAATCTAGAGTAAGAAGAAAGAATGACAGTCCTAAATGCCTTGTAGCCTCCTACTTATTAGTGTGGCGCATAACACACCCATAAAAAACTCTACTAGACATGGCTTGTAGACTCTGTTGGATAGAAATGCTCTGATACCACTTTTGTTATGACCAAAACGAAGGGCCACGACTGGTACCCGGTGCCTACTCAATTGAGCGCCACATACCTTATCCTTCATTACTATAAGACTCGTCACGGACCATGATAGGCCACATATATATAAGTAACAATATTAGAACTTAATCCACATAACTAATTCTAAAAGATTTATATAGATACATAGGGGCCAACAAGGCCGTTGACATGTCATACCTAACTATACACAAGACATTGTCTGCAAAGACTCTAGGAAAATATGACCATAATATATAAGTCGGGACGGAGTTCCCGATATCCACAAAAAATAAAATAACATATATAGAACATAACTCGGCAATACTCCAGGAAGAAGTGCATCTCACCAATCAAAATTTGATATCTGGAGGCAACCTATAGTGGAGGGTCCTCACCTTGCATATCTACACCTGCGTGGCATGAAACACAACGCTCCATGAAAAGGGACGTCAGTATGAATAATGTACCAAGTATGTAAGGCAAAACTGAAACATAATAATAAGTCAACATTAATGAAAGAGATATAAGAATCACCTGAACCTATGAAGTGCTACCGTATATGCATACTTGTTATACTTATATTTATATATATAACCTCTTTGGAACCATTATCCATATCGATGCATGATTTCCCAAATGATCAGTGGTAACTTCCCAACCGGCCATAGCTCAGTAGTAAATGCATAACTTCCAAACTGATGGTAACTGCCCGACTGGCCATAGCCTGATAGTAAATGCATGACTGCTCGACCGGCCGTAGCTCGGTTATAAATGAAGATGCATGTCTGCCCAACCGGCTGTAGCACGATGGTAAATGAAGATGCATATCTTCCCAATCGACTGTAGCACGATGGTAAATGAATATGTATGACAGCCCAACCGGCCGTAGCACGGTGGTAAATGCATGAAGATGCATGTATCACTATATTGCAAATATTAACATCTTTATTGTATGCCTCAATAGAGACTTAGGAACATACTTAGACATGCTTTGACTTACATTTCATAGGAATGAATAACGTAGAATCTTTTATGGAATAGCATTATGTTTACGTATCATTACTTGGATCATGCCAAAAGAAGAAAGGATTAGCCTTAACATACCTATATGATCTCTTCCTTATTACTCAACCAAGCTCAACATAACTTCTTGCATCTACAACAAGTGAAATGATATTGTCGTTAACATATAATGTCGTACCATCGTATTTGGCTAGTCGTATGACTTAAGGAAAATTGGGCAGCAATTCCCCTATTTTTTAATACATCCCAAATGCTACTAAGGTTCACAATATCCCAACAACAATAACTATAACAACCAATAGCAACAACAATAATATAACCCATTATGAGTTTCTACGATTATCTTAACAATCATATTGAGCGACAAGCTCATTTTTACTCATAACAAGATATAACTTAAATCCAAATCTTCTTCCATAAATTAGTTTACAACCTTCAGAACATCATACTTATATGTACCATATTATTTCTAGTTTAAAACATCCACAAAATGCCTTCCAAAACAGCCCCATACGTCTAGCACCTTAAATTTTTATCGGCAATCACTTGTTTTTCATCTTTTCTTCTTCAATCAACTTAATTAACACCGAGAAAAGCTTAATAAAAGCAGCCACAATATTATCAAATTATTTCTCACAATTTCCAGCCACCACAAACCATATATTTAGCCACAAAATAGTCCAACCTAAAAGACAATCATATCCCATGTTCTTTCAAATGCTATCTTATGGTTTTTTACTCAAACAACAGAAACAACACAAGATTAACCTTAGGCACAATCAATAAGATGTTAAACATACCTTGTACAATAGCTACAACTCGAAACCCTATCTCAACTTAGCTCACAATATCCCTTAATCATACCACAACACCATAGAAGTATTCTCTTGTGGTCTTTAACATCTTTGATGATGATTTGAGTTGTTGTTTCCTTGAGTTTGGTTCTTTTGATCTTGAGATATGTTAGAGATGATTTTGGAGCTCTTGAGAGTGGTTTTGTGTAAGTAACATCTGTATTGTTTACGAGATATAAGGGGATAAGACCACCGCCTCAATTCTCCATGCAGGTGGGTAAGCTGCCTGCTTGACAGCTTGAGCAGTGCTACTTCGGACACTTGTATCTCTGTAGTCTGATATTGTATTGACAAGCGGTTTTCAGTATTGGAAACGAGACACATAGGGATTTAATTTCATATAAAGATCAACATGTAACTCTCAATATATTAGGAGAAACCTACGTCGCAATTTGGCCTATAAACCTGCCAGTTTCATCGAAATACGACAACGTGACTTGGTGACCCTACTTTAAAAATCCATATTTTTCTACCTCGATGTCGCATGAATAAATGGTTTGGACCTTTGAAAACTATGTTCTAAGACCTTCATTTTGGTATGAGGTGTGTTCCAAAATGACATCGTAACTATGTTACGAATTTAATTTCTCAAAACGGCTTGTTACAAGGCAAATCTTAACTCGATTTTTCCGTAAGTTAAATTCAATTTTCCCAAACTTTATATTTCATATCCAAACATCATATATAGTCATATTACGACTTTAAACGTAATTAAATCATGATTAACAAGTCTCATTCATCCTACTTGCCTAACACTTTAAAAACCCTTCCTTAGCTTTGTAGAAGGATTTTATGGCGTACTTTCACATAACATTATCATTCCTTTATCGCACAAAAACTTATTTATGACCAGCTAGTTTTATACCAGCAAGTGTTTGGACTATTGGTCCAAGGACTTCTCTTTTAGCAAGTGACTTCAATTCTGATTGAATTGACTCTTACCATTTTGGCCAATCAGATCTTTGTCAATATTCTTCGACAGATCGGGGTTTAAGATTCTCACTATCTTGCATAATGTTAAGTGCAACATTATATGCAAAAATATTATCGATCACTATTTCAGATCGATTTAAATTAATTCCATCACCAGTAGAACTTATTAAAAGTTCCTCATTCACTTGAGTCTCGGGTTCATTGATTTCTTCAGAAAACTCAAAACTAATCAGATCTTGGGTCTCTTCAGGAGATCCCTTCATAGTATCATTTTGATCATTTGTCGATTTTCTTTTTTTCATATTTTGCTCCTTAGAACCCAAAGGCCTACTACACTTTAGGCGTGCTTTAGGTTCACTGGCTCTCATGCTAGTAGATGGTCCTGCTGGGACATCAATTCGGATAGACACATTCTCTGCAGGGATATGTGACTTAATTATCCTTTTCAAATTAGTAAAAGCACCTGGCATTTGATTTGTTATATTTTGTAAATGGATGATCTTCTGGACCTCCTGATTACATACAAGGGTACGTGGATCAAAATGAGATAATGATGAAATTTTCCACACAATTTCTCTTTTGATTTCTTAATCTCTACCCCTAATTGAGGGAAATTTGTTTCATCAAACCGACAATCCGCAAATCGAGAAGTAAATAAATCTCTCGTCAATGATTCAAGATAGCGAATAATAGAGAGTGATTCAAAGCCAACATATATTCCTAACCTTCTCTAGGGGCCCATCTTACTGCGCTGTGGTGGTGCTACTGGCACATATACAGTACATCCATAAATTCGTAGATGGACAATATTTGGTTCATGACCTAAAACTAATTGTGATGGAGAATATTTATTATAATGTATCGGTCTAGGACAAATAAGTGATGCCGCATGCAAGATAGCATGGCCCCAAGCAGTAGTGTTGCAATTTTATTTTCATAAATAGTGGTCTTGCTATCAATTGCAAGCGTTTAATAAATGACTCTGCAAGGCCATTTTGAGTATGTACATAAGCTACAGGATGTTGAACAAGTATCCCAACTAATAGGCAGTAATCATCAAAAGCTTGAGATGAGAATTCTCCAGCATTATCAAGGTGAATAGCCTTTATAGGATAATCTAGGAATTGCGCTCTTAATCGAATTATTTGGGCTAATAGCTTTGCAAATGCCTGGTCGCAAGATGATAGTAGGCACATATGAGACCATCTTGAAGAAGCATCTATTAGGACCATAAAATATCTAAACAACCCACTTGGTGGGTGAATAGGTCCACATATATTCCCATGTATACGCTCTAAAAAGGTAGAGGATTCAATGCCAACCTTCATTGGTGATGATCTATTAATCATTTTGCCTTGATAACAAGCATCACAAGAAAATTCATTATTTGTGTAACGACCCAGCTGGTCGTTTCATGAGTTACCTTCTGTTTCCTCCATTTCTACTTCTTTATGTCTTGATCAACTATATTGTATGGTATAGGGTTGGTTGGTTCGGGTTCGGAGTGGTTTTGTAGGGAAATGAGACACTTAGTCTCTTTTGAGTAAGCTTAAGTTGGAAAAGTCAACCAGATATTGACTTATCTGAAAAAGGTCTCGGATGTGAATTATGATGGTTCGGATAGCTTTTTTAGGTGATTTGAGACTTAGGAGCATGATCGGAATTTATTTTGGAGGTTCGGGGTAGATTTAGGCTTGAATTGGCGAAATTGGAATTTTGGTGCATTTCGGTTGGAAGTGAAAATTTTGATCTTGGGGTCGTAATAGAATTCCAAAAATTGGAGTAGGTCCGTTGTGTTATTTGGGACGTGTGTGCAAAATTTCAGGTCATTCAGACGAGGTTAGATAGACTTTTGATCGAAAGTAGAATTTGGAAGATTTGGAATTCTTAGGCTTGAATCCGAGGGTGATTTGATGTTTTGATGTTGTTTTGAGCATTTTGAAGTTTGGAACAAGTTTGAATGAAGTTATGAGATGTGTTGGCATGTTTGGTGAAGGTCTCAAGGGCCTCGGGTGAGTTTCGGGAGGTTAACGGATCAAATTCTTGTCTTTGGAAGTTGCAGATTTCTTCAGCTTTCTGTTGCAGAGTTTTGAACTTCGTGTTCGCAAGAGGATCCTCGTGTTCGCGAAGAGATGTTGAGTGAGGCAGGACAGTTACCCTTCGCATTCTCGGTGTTAGTCCTGCGTTCGCGAAGGTTGAGTCTGAATGTGCATCGCGAACGCGTGGCATAGTTCGCACTCACGTAGAAGGGTGAAGCAGACTTGGGCATCAGGCCCTAAGGCATCGCATTCGCGACTCGAGGAAAGTGCTCGTGTAGGCTAAGGTGAGTAAGGCATCACGTTCGCGAGGTGGTGTTCGCATTCGCATAAGAGGAAAGTTGAGCTGTGCTCTTTTTGTGCCTCACGAACGTGAGGCTTCGACCGTGTTCACGAAGAAGGAATTTATCCCTCGGCATAATGTTTAAATAGTTGCCTTCACGATTTTTGGTCTATTTCCTCGATTGTTGAGCAGTTTTGAAGCTTTTTGAGAGGGATTTGTAACGACCCAACTGGTAATTTTGAGCTTTTGCACTTTTCTCGCCAGTTCTCGGGTATGACTAGCCCCGTGTGATGTATTATGACTTATATAAATAGTTGGTTTTGGTTTTAAGGGTAATCGGAATGAATTTGGAAGAATAGTTCTCAGTTTAAAGCTTAAAGTTTGAAAGGTTTGACCGAGTTTCGACTTGTTAGTATATGATCCAGGATTGGAATTATTATGATTTTATTAGCTCCGTGAGGTTATTTGGGACTTAGGGGCGTGATCGAAATGTATTTTGGAGGTCCGTGGAAGGTTTAGGCTTGAATTGGCGAAATTGGGATTTTGGCATTTGTTAGTTGGTAGGTGAGATTTTGATATATAGGTCGGAATGGAATTCCGGAAGTTGGAGTAGGTCCGTTGTGTCATTGGTGATGTGTGTGAAAAATTTTAGTTCATTCGAACGAGGTTTGATAGACTTTTTGATCGAAAGCGGAATTTGGAAGTTTTTAGAATTCTTAGGCTTGAATCCGATATGATTTTGGTGTTTTGATGTTGTTTTGAGCTTTTCGAAGGTTGGTACAAGTTGGAATGAGGTTATGGGATATGTTGTCATGTTTGGTTGAGGTCCCGAACCTCCGGTGGTTAACGGATCAATTTTTGGACTTTGGACTAGGCAGTTTTGCTGGTTTTTGTTGCAGAGATTTTTGTTCATCGTGTTCGCGGAGGGTGAATCGCATTCGCGAAGAGTGTTTTTGTATGATGATAATTTTGTTCTACGCGTTCACAAGGGAGAGGAAGCGAACCGAAGGTGAAGGCAACATGTGCATCGTGGACGCATGACTGGGGTCGCGTTCGCGAAGAGGAGTGAGGTCGTTGGGCACCACAGGCCCTTAAGTTATGCGTTCGTGATATCATTAACGCGTTCGCGAAAGACTGGAATGGCAAAGCATCGCTTTCGCGTGATAGCATCCACGTTCGCGAAGGGAAAAGTGGAGAGGCGGTGTAATTTGTGCTGCGCAAACGCGAGAGTGAGGCCGCGTTCGCGAAGAAGGAAAAATCTGGGCAGAATGTTTAAGTTCAAAATCGAGGGTTTAAGTCCAATATAACAAAAACCATTGGACAGCTCGGGAGAAGGTAAAATTTGAGAAGATTTTCAGTGGAGCTATTGGGGTAAGTATTCTTCACTCATATTTGGTTTAATTCCATGATTTAGTCTTGAATTTTATCATTTAATTTGAGAAATTAGGGAAAATGGAAGAAAAGTTTAAGAATTCGTTTGGGGATTTGAATGGACATTTGATGTCCAATTTTGATGTTCTTGGTATGTATGAACTCGTGAAAGGATAAGGATTTTATTGATGTGGTTTTATCAGATTCTGAGACGTGGGCCCAGGGGCCGGGTTTGGCTAATTTTAGGATTTTTAGTATAAATTGGATATTTTCGAATGGGCTTTGATCCATTAGCATATTTTGATGGTATGAATCTGCTTTTGGCTAGATTTGGAGCATTTGGAGGCCGAGTCGAGAGGAAAAGGCATCGCGGGCTAGAGTTGGACCGGATTGAGGTGAGAAATGATTGTAAATGTTGTCCTGAGGGTATGAAACCCCAGATTTCACATCATTGTGCTATATTGAGGTGACACACATGCTAGATGACTAGCGTGGAGTCGTGAACTGTTGGGGATTGAGACTTAGTCCATCCTGAATGACTGTTTTCCTACGTATTTGATTGAAAACTGTTTGCTATCATCGTGTTTTGGGCTGAATGCCATATTTGGGCCTCGTGCCAACTATTTGGACCCTTAGGGGATTTTTACTGATATTTCCTCACTGTTTTGATTTTATATCTCTGCTTAGTCATGCTATATTATACTGTTTTCATAAATCAGCCATGTTTACTCTATTTTAACTCTTTAAATGATATTTTTGGGTTGAGCATCATATTTTACTGTTGCCTGGGTGGCATGAGAGATTTCTGACTGAGTGAGGCCGAGTGCCTTTAATATGAGGATATTATGGGATCGGGCTGTGCGCCGCAGCAGTGTGGTACTGATTTATGATTATGAGGCCGAGGGCCTAATTTGTTATGCCATGAGGTGGCTTGATATGAGGTCGAGAGCCTGTTTGATTATGCAACGAGATGGCTTGATATTGCGCTTGGGCCATAAGGAGCCCCTCCCGAAGTCTGTACCCTGAGTGAGTGATATATTGATTATGCCAAGAGATAGCTTGTTATTGCGCTTGGGCCGTAAGGGGCCCCTCCCGGAGTCTGTACATCCCCAGTGGGCGCGGGTACCTAGTGTGTTATGTGATATAGCCCGAGGGGCTGATGTTGTTCAATGTTATTACCCGAGGGGTGGTTCTTGATCTATGTTATGCCCGAGGGGCTGATTATGACTGATTTTGAGGTAGCCCGAGGGGCTGGTTCTGTTGATATTATGCCCGAGGGGCGATTTATGGTACACATTTTGCCCGAGGGGCTGTTCACGTTTCTATCATGTTTACTCACTTTTATCACTCGTTTGAAACTGTTGAAAATTGTTTTGAAAAGGTTTTTACTGAACTGAGCATGATTTACGAAGTAAATGATTTCTGTACTGTGTTGGAAATATCCAGTATTTGTTGTAGTGTTTTGACGTGGTTTCTTACTGCTCAGCTTTCACTTACCTTTATTACTCACTGAGTTGGAGTACTCACATTACTCCCTACACCTTGTGTGCAGATTCAGGTATTTCTGAACCCGATAGTAGGCGTTGATTGCTCGGAGGCAGAGTCATCGGAGTTTAGTTGCCCGTCGTTCGCAGCACTGCTTTTTTTTTTCTCCCTCTTGTTTTCGTTAGATTGGATTCAGTACACTTTTAGACTTTTTCATTGTATTCAGACCTTAGTAGATGTTCGTGACTTGTGACACCCCGATGTCGGGCTTGTATATTATTTTCGCACTGTTCATTTAGACATACATTATGAAACATTTGTTTAATTAAAGGCTCAAAAATGGATTCTTATTGATTAATGGTTAATTTGGGAGTTGTGTCGGATGACCTAGTTTCACAATAGGTGCCATCACGACCGGGTCGATTTTAGGGTCGTGACAGGATTGAAGAGGGAATCGAAGGAAAACACTTGGAGGTGAGATTTTTGAACTCAATACTCGATTCTATGGTGATTTCTACCTAAATAGACATGAAATTTATGGGATTTAAAGCCTAAAATTGGGAAATTAGGGCTTGAAATTGGAGACTTGATTTAGGGATTTGAGGGTTCGTTTGTGGTCGGAGTTTGATGTATTTGATATGTATGAACTCATGGGATTGTAAGGATCCTAGTTTTGTGATTTTTATCAGAATTCGAGATGTGGGCCCGGGGGTCGGATTTGGCTAATTTCGGGGTTTTTGATGTAACTTGGTTATTTTCGAGTGGGCTTTGTTCCTTTAGCATATTTTGATGGTATGCATCTGATTTTGGTTAGATTTGGAGCAATTGGAGTCCGATTCGAGGGGCAAAGGCATCGCGGGCTTTAGTTTGGACCGGATTGAGGTAAGTAATGATTGTAAATGTTGTCCTAAGGGTATGAAACCCCGGATTTCACATCATTTCACTACTTTGAGGTGACGCACATGCTAGATGACGAGCGTGGAGTCGTGCACCATTGGGGATTGTGACTTGGTCATTCTCATATGACTATTAAGTCGTGTATTTGATTGAAAACTATTTGATACTATTGTGTTTTGGAAATTATTATTCTATTTGGCTGAATGCCATATTTGGGCCTCAAGCCAACTATTTGGACCCCTAGGGCTTTTCACTACTGTTCCTCACTGTTTTGACTTAATTATCTGTATAGTCATGCTGTGTTTTACTGATTTCACAACTCAGCCGTATTTACTCCATTTTGATACTTTAAATGATATTTTGGGTTGAGCATCCTGTTTTACTGTTGCCCGAGTGGCTAGAGAGGTTTCTGACTGAGTGAGGCCGATGGCCCGTGTTGTGAGGATATCATGGGATTGGTTGTGTGCCGCAGCATGTTGTACTGATTTGTGATATATGAGAGGTCGAGGGCCTGTTTTGTTATGCCACGAGATAGGTTGTGATAGCGCTTGGGTTGTAGGAGCCCCTCTGGAGTCTGAACACCCCTAGTGAGCGCGGGTACCTAGTGTGTGAAATGTGATATTGCCCAAGGAGCTGTTGTTGTTTCATGTTATTGCCCGAGGGGCTGATTACGAGTGATTGTGAGGTAGCCCGAGGGGCTGGTTCTGTTGATATTTTGCCCGAGGAGCGGTTGTGGTACATGTTTTGCCCGAGGGGCTGTTTACGTTTCTACCCTTTCCTCACTGTTTTTCATCACTCATTTGAAACTATTGAAAGATGTTTAAAAAAAGGATTTTACTGAACGGAGTTTTTTTTACGAGTATTGTTGATTTACTGTATTGATTCTGCATATATACTATTTTGTTGTGGTGCTATGACGTGAAATTACTTGTTTTTACTGCTCAGCTACTTTTACTTTTATTACTTACTGAGTTGGCATACTCACATTACTCCCCGCACCTCGTGAGCAGATCCAGGAGTCTCGGGGCATGATAGTGAGTGTTGATCAGTCTTCCAGCAGGTCTCCGAAGTTGACTAGGCAGCTGCTTGGCGTTCACATCCCAATGCTTCTCCTTCCTATCTTATTTAGATTGTCTTAGTATTTTATTATCACAACCCTAAACCGGACCCGGTCGTGATGGCACCTATCGTGAAACTAGGCCAGCCGACACAAACCCCCAAACAAACTAAACAGTTACAATAAATTATTTAAAGTCATTAATAAGCTAAAAATCCCAAAAATAAAGTGTAGAATAGAACAATACAGAAACAAACACATCCCGACATCAGGGTGTCACCAGTTATGAGCATCTAAAATTCATCTAATAGTATGAAAATGACAACACAGTATAATACAAAGCTAATACAAGGTGAAATAAAGATAGGAAGGAGAAGCATTTGGCTGTGAATGCAGTGCAGCTACCTAGTCAACTCTGAAAAAGCATGCTGGAAGGCAAATCAACACTCGCTAGCGTGACCCGAGACTCCTGGATCTGCACACAGGGTGCAGGGAGTAATGTGAGTATGCCAACTAAGTAAGTAATAAAAGTAAAGGCAGCTGAGCAATAATAAAACACGTAAAATACAATATAATACTACAACAAAACAGTATAAAACCAGAACAATGCAATAAACAGTAAAAGCTCGTAAAAACACCTTACTTCAGTAAAAAAAACCTCTTTAAAACATCTTTCAGTAGTTCAAACGAGTGATGAAAACAGGGAGAAAAGGGATAGAAACATAAATCAGCCCTCGGACAAAATACCAACAGAACCAGCCCCTCGGGCTATCTCACAATCACTCGTATCAGTCCCTCGGGCAATAACATAAAACAACAACAGCCCCTCGGGCAATATCACATCTTACATCGGGTACCCGCGCTCACTAGGGGTGTGCAAACTCCGGAGGGGTTCCTACAACCCAAGTGCTATATCAAGCCATCTCGTGGCATAGTCAAACTGGACCTCGGCCTCATAACAAGCCACCTCATGTCATAACAAATCATGCCCTCGGCCTCATAATCATGAATCAGTACAACACCGTTGCGACGTGCAGCCCGATCCCATAATATCCTCACAACACAAGCCCTCGGGCTCACTTAGTAAGAAATCTCTCAATCCCACTCGAGCACAGTACAACATGATGCTCAGCCCAAAATATTATTTAAAATGTCTAAACGGAGTAAATATGGCTGAGTTATAAAAATAGTGGAATACGGCATGACTGAGTACAAATATAAAGTTAAAATAGTGCGGAATAGTAGTAAAAATCCCCTAAGGGTCCAAAATAGTAGGCACGAGGCCAGAATATGGCATTCATCCCAAAACATGATGATACTTTCCAAAATACAATGATAGCAAACAGTTTTCAATCAAATACACTGTTTAACAGTCATATGGGACGGACTAAGTGTAAAGCCCCAGAAAATTTTGCTTAGTAATTTAAGATTTCGTGGTGCCAAGGTAGGCCAAATATTTTATCTTGCATGCAAATGAGGATTAAGGAGATTATGGATATCAATTGGATATGTTAATAAGTGTATAAGTCATAGTAGAAATGAATTGGGGTCTAAGGAGAGGCCTAAGTCTAAGCCAAGTTGGAAAATTTCATAAAAGACGAAAGTTGCAAATGAGTGCGCACAAGACCTCTCTTTGGACAATCATATCTCCAGTTATATAAATATTTGTGTGATGCACAACCTATCAAATAAAAGGTCTTTGAGTTAGTTTCCAATGCTTCAAACCATTCATCATTCGGACACTCCTACCAAAAGTTATGACCAAATTATCAAAAGCAGCGCAGAATTTTACACTACTGCGCCGCCCCATGCGACGCGGCTGTGTAAATTATCAGAGCACCTCCAATTTCGTTTCTAAACACATTTTGAATTACCACTCCGTCTCATGTGCGTCTGTGCAAAAATCGGGATTTTTGTTATAAAATGACCTCATTTCGTCAAATAGATTCAAGGGACCATTTCTTAAGCAAAAATTCGATATTTTTAGAGTGAGAGAGTGCCCTAGAGTGAGAAAGTATCCCTCATAAATTCTTCTACAACTCTTGCTCAAATCTTAAAGGATTAACAAGGAAAACCACACTAGGCCTTCATCCTTGAGGTAAGATTCTATACCCTAACCTTTAATTTTGAATCTAGCTAAAGATGGGAAATTATAAAGAATGTTTGTGGGTATTGGAGTTGTTATCTTGCTTGCATGTGTTGTAAAAGGTTATAGAAACATTGTGGAGCAAAAGATGGTAAAGTATGGGTTGTGGGTTGATAAAATCCTCTATAAAAGGACCATAAAGATTTAACGCACATATGGTATTTGATAAAATGCTCAAATGAGCTAGAATTATGAATATCTTCCTAATTTGTGTTCAATTTTGTTATGTCTTGAAGTAGATTGGCGTTGCTAGAATTTCTGGAACGTTGTAGTAACTTAAGGAAAAGCTCTTTGAGGTATGTATGGCTAACTTTAACTCTTGTAGAATCCCCTTGTTGTGATGAGCATACAGTATGTGTACCTTGTATGAAAATATGTGTATTGATTGTCTTAGTTGATTTCCACACCACCGTGTTATATGTGATTGTGAAAAGTGATTTGATGTGCCTACCTTATTATGTGCTAAGCTTGTAAATGCTTGAGGATGATGATATGGGAGTATGTATTAACGAATGAAAGAACGTTAATGTATCCAAATGTGGGAATGTGTATAATGGCTAAAACCCTGTGTGGTAAGTAATGAAAGATGGTATTGTGAAATGACATAAATGAGTTGAACGATTACGACAACACCTTGTACATGAATTACTGCTTGGTGACATCTATGGTGTCTTGAGTCCAAATGTGTGATTTGTTGATATGAACTTGTGCTTCCTTGAAATGATGATTCTTGTGATTAATATGCTTTGAACATTATTGGTTAAGTCTCGCGAGATAATGGTGTAAGTAAATGGCAAAAAACCAAGTGTGTGTGTGTGAATGTGTGAATGTGTTAAGAACTGTGTAACAAATGATGGAAAGAAATCGTAATTGATGCAATTGAAACAACTGTGGTAATATCATACGTGACTTGTCGCGGGCAATTATCGTTGTGACTTAAATTGTATACGGGCTGTTGCATATGATGAAAATAGTATTGATGTTATGAAAATTCCTTGTGAATTATTGTTATTGTCGTGTGAAATTTGATTGTCCGGTGGGATCGGGTTGCGCGCCGCAACACGAAGTTATAAGGTGTGGGTTGTGGTGATAAGGGTGGCCGAGGTAATAAGGGTGGAAAAGGGATCGAAATCACTATTGAAATGAAAATATGTGAAAGTTGTGAAACCATTGATGTGATGAAATAATGTTGAAAGGGGAAAAGGAGAGATTGTGGAACTTGTTTGGCTTTGGTTGTTCCTTTCATGTGCATTGGATTGTTGATTCTATTACTGCTTGTTACCTGTTCATTTCTTGATTTTACTTGGGGTAAAGTTTGTTCATACATACTAGTACAATTCATATGTACTGACGTCCCTTTTGTCGGGGGCGCTACATTTGTGTTATGATTGTAGGTGATTCTATAGCAGGTACTCCAGTCCACCTACAGTAGCACTCCTTGACTTTTCGTCAGCTGTATTGGTGAGCCCCTTTTTCCTCTCGGGGCTCTGCATGGCTCATGCCGCTTTTCCTCCCAAAAATCTTATTTTGATATTTGCGTAAGGTATAGCCGGAGCCTTGTTACCGGCAAGTATTGTAACACTCTTTTGTATCCCTAGAGGCTCTGTAGACAGGAAATATGGGTTATGTACTTATGTATTTTGTATTTGGTTAGTGTAACTTGTAAACCACGCTAAGTTACCATTTATATTATGTAAATCTCGTAAGAATATGTTTAAATCATAAATGGCTATTTCACTTGGTTAACGGATAATGAAAATGCGGGGTAACACGTGGGATAGGAAAGGCACCCAGGTCCGCTTGACTGGGGTTACCCGGTCGAGCGCCTGTCGCGTCCCTCAGTTTTGGGGCATGACAAACTTGGTATCAGAGCCTAAGGTTTTAAAGTGTCCTAGGATGTCTCGGAGCCGTGTCTATTAGAGTCCTTATCGATGTGTTGTCGACCACATCTATATGTTGGAGGCTACATGGACATTTAGGAATGTTACCCTTCTTCAACGCTCCAGATCGTGCGATAAAGCTTTACTATAAGATTGTCTTATAACTCGTGCATTGAGATTCAAGGTAAGTTTAGACGCTCTTTCGTCTATTTCAAGTAATGTTGTCATACGGAATGACCAGTGGGAAAAGGCCTGAATATTAAGGAGATGGCATATGTGTTATGTTGAACGAATGGTACAAATATATGAGGTACGTACATAGTAGCAGAAGCATACTTTATTCGAGAAAGTTTTAAAAATGATTGTAACCTCCAGAGAAACATTGAATTGATAAGTGATATATAAGCTTGAATAGCACATGTGGGTAGTGTGAGAAGTATGTAAATGATCCTAAGGTGTGAAAGAAAACTGGTTATATAAGCACGTGATATATGGGAGACATGACCAGGAGATTGATGATGAGAGTGCAAGTCTCTTCTAGGAGACAAGAAGTTATGAAATGAGAGTCAATTGAACCCATAATGAGAAGACCCTTATGCTACGAATGTTATAAGAACCCCATAAGTGTATGAAGTTTTGTTACACTCCTAAAGGATATTGGTATGAGGAATTGGAATCCCAAGCCCGTGTGGCTGAATAAGAGCAAAGGACTTATGAGGTTAATACCATTGTGACTTCAATCTCCCTAATACTCAAACATATATGTGAGGGATAGAGAAATGAAACATATGTCCATGAAGTTGCTAAATTCAAGACTTGTGTCAAAATCCGGGACATTCGCCCTAAGTGGGGGAGGAAGGGCCATAGCAAGGCCACTTAAATACAATGAAACAAGAGTAAGACCATGTAGCTTTGATGTTTGAATATTTTTGTTGAAGATAGGCGTAGTCTAGAAAAGTGATAATGGATAATGTGATTATCTGAAAGGATATGCTAATGATAGACCACTAGTACCTCCAAAAAGGTGGAAGGTTAAGGAAGATAAATTCTTCATACATGGCAATGTGAATGATAGGGTCAACGATCCTAGAAACTAAGAGTCTGTTTGTAAAGGGGTTCTATACTCGTTAGAGGGCTTGGGACAATGCATCCCAAGGAAGTACTATAGATCAAAGGTAAAAGTTTTGCGAGTTTTTAGAATGGGTTAATTATGGAATTGCGATTCAACTAAAGTTCTAAGACGTTAAGAAAGGTGGAACGAGTGGGAGAAATAAATGTGATGCTATAATAACCCAAAAGAGTATTTGGGCTTGATGGAAACCTTACAAGCAAATAAGTGTTAAGTGATATGTGGATGAACACACTTTCCCACGAATATCCTAACAAGAATTAAGAGGTGAGCGGGTTAAAAAAAATTAAGGAAAAAGACCACATAACATGTGGAAGAGTGTGTGGCTATTCACTAGCTAGGAATAATGAGGCGAGAAGAAATAAGAAGAAAATCTATAAATTGAGATGTCCATGGTTATCGCAAAATAGTTCATATCAGAATGGTGGACTCGCCTGGAGCACAAGTGTTAATAGAAGGTATAAAGGACTAACCGTAATGCTATCGACTTGGGTGACACTGAATGGTAACTAAAGGAGCTAGAGATAGTTCATGTCTACATATAATGGAAAGTAAGACTACTGGTGGTGAAGTTGCAATATGATAAACTCATTAAACCAGGCACAATGATATTACAAGTTCACGGGAGGTAGACAAGTGTGTGGCAAAATAAGGCTATCAATTATGCACTATGAGCAAAATAGAATGGGAATGAATATTCCATTTAGAAAGAAAAGATGGCACCAATATATTGTTCGGGCCAGTGGCGTTTTCTGAATTGAATATGTACGAAGGGTATTGATATGCGTTTTGGGTGGTGTTGAACAGTAAAGGGAGATCACGAGAATGTTTACAAGGGAAAGTGGAGTGGTTTCTTAAATCTATAAGGCACACAAGGAGGAAAGAGGTTGACCAGGAAAGGTTTGAGCACAATGTTACATTATACTTGATGCAATGTCGTGCATGTTAATGATATTAAGGTGTGTGCGTAGGCTAGGAGATGTTATTCCTTTCAAATAGAAGGTTCTATAATAAAACTCATCAAGTAATGTCTTTTGTTGAGAATTTGGAAGAGCAAGTTGCAAGAGAAATGTGATATAGATGGTTCACTATTGATGAAACATGGCCAGGTGATCACTTATACCTCTAGGAAACCCAAGAATCATGGAAGAACTATCCGGCACATGGTTTAGAACTTGCGGCGGTAGTTTTTGTATAACGATTTGGCGACATTATGTGTATGGGGGTTCACGTTGATGTATTTATGAACCACAAGAGCCTTCAAGATAATATTAAACAAAAGGAGTTGAATCTGAGACATAGAGGATGGCTCGGGCTACTCAAGGACTATGATATTGAGATTCTCTATCACCCGGGAAAGGCCAATGTTGTGGCGGATGCTCTTAGACGGAAATCTATGGGTAGTTAGCTCACTTGGAGATATATAAAAGGTTGTTGGCTAGGGAGGTTCACCAGTTGGCTAGTCTAGGAGTTCGTCTTGCAGACTCTAGTGAAGAGAGAGTAATTGTGTAGAATAAGGCTGAATCGTCGCTTGTAGCGGAGGTTAAAGAAAAGCAATACAACAATCCATTGTTGGTACAGCTGAAGGAGGGAATTCATAAACACAATATCACATCTTTTCTTTTGGCATTGATGATGGTACCCTACGGTGCCAAGAGCGCCTATGTGTTCTAGATATTGATAGTCTTCGTGAAAGGATTTTGGCAAAAGCTCACACTTCTAGGTATTCCGTACACCCAGGTTCTACTAAAATGTATCATGATCTCAAAGAAGTTTATTGGTGGACTAACATGAAAAGAGATGTGGCGGACTTTGTGGCAAAATGTCCGAACTATCAGCAAGTGAAGGCTGAACATCAAAGGCTTAGAGGATTGTTACAAAGCATAGAATTCTAACGTTGAAATGGGAAATGATCAATATGGATTTTGTGGTAGGATTACCTCACGAAATCAACGCACTTTTTGCCAGTCAAGTCCATCGATACTACAGAATAGTATGCTCAGTTGTACATCAAGGAAGTAGTCAGACTTCACGGCACTCTAGTTTCTATTATCTCGGATTGAGGGGCTTAGTTCATAGCAAACTTTCGGACGAAATTTCAGCAAGGTTTGGGTACTCAAGTAAATCTCAGTATGGCCTTCCATCCGTAGATTGACGGTCAGGCAGAGCGGACTATTGAGGCGCTTGAAAATATGTTGCAAGCTTGTGTTCTAGCTTTCAAATGTAGTTGGAATGACCATTTGCCGCTTGTTGAGTTTGCTTACAATAACAGCTTTCACTCTAGTATTTAGATGGCCTCATTTTAGGCATTGTATGGAAGGAGGTGTAGATCTCCGATTGGGTGGTTTGAGGTTGGTGAAGCAGAACTGTTAGGGCCAGATCTTGTGCATCATGCTATGGAAAAAGTTAAAGTCATTCAGGAGAGGATGAAAACTACTCAGAGTCATCAGAAATCCTATGCAGACGTGCGTCGAAGAGAATTGGAATTCCAAGTAGATGATTGGGTGTTCTTGAAGTATCTCCCATGAAGGGAGTCATACGATTCGGGAAGAAAGGGAAGTTAAGTCCGAGGTATGTCGGACCGTATAGAATCATTCAGAGGATCGGTCAGGTGGCATACAAGCTCGAGCTGCCACCCGAGATATCATTGGTACATCCGGTCTTCCATGTGTCTATGTTGAAGAAGGTAGTGGGAGATCCGTCCGTTATTGTTCCAATTGAAGCTATTGAGGTTAATGAAGAACTATCTTATGAAGAAATTCCAGCTGCCATTCTTGATAGGCAAGTCCGGAAATTGAGAACTAAGGAAACTGCCTCTGTAAAAGTGTTATGGCGGAACCAGCAGGTTGTGGAAGCCACTTGGGAAACCGAGGAAGAAATGAGAAATAAGTACCCACATTTGTTTGAATAGTTATGTAATAGCTTTCATGCATTTGGTTCCTGTAAACTCTTATCTTTTGATTTGATCTATGTTAAACTATTCCATTTTGACTACGTATGTTTCCTTTGCGGCCATGGTTGGTGTTGAACTAGTTATATTATGTCTATGGAACATGTATATGTTGTTAGGATATGTATCTGGGGCCCTCTGACAGGTGGATAGTCCTATTTACAAAGGAAACTCTGGCAAAATTTTCGAAAATTTAAGGAGTTAGCTAAATTCGGGGCTGATGATATATTTCATAATGTGAAAAAGTAGAAGTTACATAAGGATGGCTAATAAATGAAACATGATCCTCATTCGAGGACGAATGATCTTAAGTGGGGGAGAATGTAAAGCCCCAGAAAATTTTGCTTATTAATTTAAGATTTCGTGGTGCCAAGGTAGGCCAAATATTTTATCTTGCATGCAAATGAGGATTAAGAAGATTATGGATATCAATTGGATATGTTAATAAGTGTATAAGTCATAGTAGAAGTGAATTGGGGTCTAAGGAGAGGCCTAAGACTAAGCCAAGTTGGAAAATTTCATAAGAGACGAAAGTTGCAAATGAGTGCGCACAAGACCTCACTTTGGACAATCATATCTCCAGTTATATAAGGATTTGTGTGTAGCACAACCTATCAAATAAAAGTCCTTTGAATCTAGTTTCCAATGCTTCAAACCGTTTGTCATTCAGACACTCCTACAAAAGGTTATGACCAAACTACCAAAAGTAGCGCAGAATTTTACACTACCACGCTGCCCCATGCGCCGCCCCATGCGGCGCGGCTGTGTAAATTATTAGAGTACCTACAGTTTCTTTTCTAAACACATTTTTCATTACCACGCCGCCCCATGCAGCGCGGTTGTGCAAAAATCGGGGTTTTTGTTATAAAACGACCTCATTTTGTCAAATAGATTTAAGGGACCATTTCTTGAGCAAAAATCAGATATTTTTAGAGTGAGAGAGTTCCCTAGAGTGAGAAAGTATCCCTCATCAATTCTTATACAACTCTTGCTCAAATATTAAAGTATTAACAAGGAAATCCACACTAGGCCTTCATCCTTGAGGTAAGACTCTATACCCTAACCTTTAATTTTGAATCTAGCTAAAGATGGGAAATTATAAAGAATGTTTGTGGGTATTGAAGTTGTTATCTTGCTTGCATGTGTTGTCAAAGGTTGTAGAAACATTGTTGAGCTAAAGATGGTAAAGTATGGGTTGTGGGTTGATGAAATCCTCTATAAAAGGACCATAAAGATTTAACGCACATATGGTGTTTGATAAAATGCTCGAATGAGCTAGAATTATGAATATCTTCCTAATTTGTGTTCAATTTTGTTATGTCTCGAAGTAGATTGGCATTGCTAGAATTTCCGGAACGTTGTAGTAACTTAAGGAAAAGCTCTTTGAGGTATGTATGGCTAACTTTAACTCTTGTAGAATCCCCTTGTTGTGACGAGCATACAGTATGTGTACCTTGTATGAAAACATGTGTATTGATTGTCTTAGTTGATTTCCACACCACCGTTTTTTATGTGATTGTGAAAAGTGATTTGATGTGCCTAACTTATTATGTGCTAAGCTTGTAAATGCTTGAGGATGACGATATGGGAGTATGTGTTAACGAATGAAAGAACGTTAATGTGTCCAAATGTGGAAATGTGTATAATGGCTAAAACCCTGCGTGGTAAGTAATGAAATATGGTATTGTGAAATAACGTAAATGAGTTGAACGATTACGACAACACCTTGTACATGAATTACTGCTTGGTGACATCTATGGTGTCTTGGGACCAAATGTATGAATTGTTGATATGAACTTGTGCTTCCTTGAAATGATGATTCTTGTGATTAATATGCTTTGAACGGTGTTTGTTAAGTCTCGCGAGATAATGGTGTAAGTAAATGGCAACAAACCAAGTGTGTGTATGTGAATGTGTTCACGTGGTAAGAACTGTGTAACAAATTATGGAAAGAAATCGTAATTGATGCAATTGAAACAACTATGGTAATATCATACGTGACTTGTCGCGGGCAATTATCGTTGTGACTTAAATTGTATACGGGTTTTTTCATATGATGGAAATGGTATTGATGTTATGAATTTTTTTGTGAATTATTGTTGTTGTCGTGTGAAATTTGATTGTCCGGTAGGATCGGGTTGCGCGCCGCAACACGAAGTTATAAGGTGTGGGTTGTGGTGATAAGGGTGGCCGAGGTAATAAGGGTGGAAAAGTGATCGAAATCACTATTGAAATGAAAATATGTGAAAGTTGTGAAACCATTGATGTGATAAAATAATGTTGAAAGGGGAAAAGGAGAGATTGTGGAACTTATTTGGCTTTGGTTGTTCCTTTCATGTGCATTGGATTGTTGATTATATTACTATTTGTTACCGGTGTATTTCTTGATTTTACTTGGGGTAAAGTTTGTTCATACATACCAGTACAATTCAAATATACTGACCTCCTTTTTGCCGGGGGCGCTACATTCGTGTTAAGATTGTAGGTGGTTCTATAGGAGGTACTCCAGTCCACCAACAGTAGCACTCCTTCACTTTCCGTCAGCTGTATTGGTGAGCCCCTTTTTCCTCTCGGGGCCCTGCGTGGCTCATGCTGCTTTTCCTCCCGGAAATCTTATTTTGGTATTTGCGTAAGGTATAGCCGGAGCCTTGTTACCGGCAAGTATTGTAACACTCTTTTGTATCCCTAGAGGCTCCATAGACAGGAAATGTGGGTTATGTACTTATGTATTTTGTATTTGGGCAGTGTAACTTGTAAACCACGCTAAGTAACCATGTATATTATGTAAATCTCGTAAGAATGTGTTTAAATCATAAATGGCTATTTCACTTGGTTAACGGATAATGAAAACGCAGGGTAGTACGTGGAATAGGAAAGGCACCCAGGTCCGCTTGACTGGGGTTACCCGGTCGAGCGCCCGTCGCGCCCCTCGGTTTTGGGTCGTGATACTAAGTCACAATCTCCAATGGTGCACAACCCCATGCTCGTCATCTAGCGTGTGCATCACCTTAAAGTAGCACAACGATGTGAAATTCGGTGTTTCATACCCTCAGGATAGCATTTACAATCATTACTTACCTCTATCCGGTCCAAACTCTAGCCCACGATGTCTTTCCCTATCGAATCGGCCTTCTGATGCTCCAAATCTATCCAAAAACAGATTTATACCATTAAAATATGCTAAGGGAACAAATCCCATTCGAAAATAATAAATTTACATCAAAAATCTCGAAATTGGCCAAATCCGACCCCCCGGGCCCACGTCTCGGATTCCGATAAAATTTACCAAACTAAAATCCTTACACTCTCACGAGTTCATACATATCAAATACATCAAAATCCAACAAGAAATGACCCCTCAAATCCTCAAATCAAATTCTCAAATTCCAAGCCCTACCTCTACAATTTTAGGCTTTAGATTTCACAAATTCCATGATTAAATAGGTAGAAATTATAATAGGATTGAGTATTAAGTTCAAAAATCTTACCTCCAAGTGTTTCCCCTTGATTCCCTCCTCAATCACCCTCAAGAAGCTCCAAAATCACTCAACAATGGTGAAATTTTGACCCAAAATCGCGGAAGTGGTCTTTTAAACATTCTGCCCAATACTTAAAATCTCTTCTTCGCGAACGCGGTCAATGCCTCACGTTCGGAAAGCACAAAATTCCATTGGCCACTTAATCCTTCTTTGCGAACGCGACACCCTGTATGCGAACGCAAAGCTTCAGCTTCTCAACCCATCGCGAATGCGACACCTAGCTCGCGAACGCGAAGCACAATTGGACCTGGACCTAGCTGCTCACCTTTACTCTACGCGAACGTGGAAAAGACATAGTGAACGCGATGAACAATGATCCCAACCCTTCGCGAACACGGGACCCCCATTGCAAACGTGAAGGCCAAACTTTCTGCCTCACACCCTAACCCTTCGCGAACGCGAAGACTAAATGTCTGCAACACCAACAGCAGATTTTTCGTCAACTTTTCCGACCAAACATGCCAACATATCCTATAACCTCATTCAAACTTGTTCCAACCTTCGGAACGCTCAAAACAACATCAAAACACCGAATTGACATCAGATTCAAGCCAAAGAATTTCAAAAATTTCCAAATTCCGCTTTCGATCAAAAAGTCTATCAAACCTCGTCCGAATGACCTGAAATTTTGCACACACGTCACAAATGACACAACGGACCTGTTCCAACTTCCAGAATTCCATTCCGACCCCTATATCAAAATGTCACCTATCAACCGGAAAACGCCAAAATTCCAATTTCGCCAATTCAAGCCTAAATCTAAAACTCCGGACCTCCAAAACACATTCTGATCACGCTCCTAAGTCCTAAATCACCTTCCAAAGCTATCCATCAGAATTCACATCCGTGCCCTTTTTCACACAAGTCAATATCTGGTTGACTTTTCCAACCTAAGCTTACTCAAAAGAGACTAAGTGTCTCATTCCTTTCCAAAACCTCTCAGAACCAGAACCAACCAACCCGATAACACAAAATGCAGGTGATTAAGAAGTAGAAATGGGGGAAACAGAGCGGTAACTCATGAAACGACCGGCTGGGTCGTCACATCCTCCCCCTCTTAAATAAACGTTCGTCCTCGAATGAGTCAAGAAACATACCTGAAGCCTCAAATAGGTGGAGATATCTGCTCCGCATCTCCCGCTCGGTATCTCATGTAGCCTCCTCCACGGGTCGGCCTCTCCACTGCTATTTCACTGAATCTATATCCTTTGACCTCAACTTTTGAACCTGACGCTCCAAAATAGCTACTGGCTCCATATCATATGTCAAATCATCATCTAAAACGACCGTGATAAAATCCAAAACATGAGACAGATCGCCAATATACTTTTGGAGCATAGAAACATGAAATACCGGATGCACACTTGATAAGCTGGGTGGCAAAGCAAGCTCATAAGCCACCTCCCCAATCCTCCGAAGCACCTTAAAAGGCCCAATGAACCGTGGACTCAATTTACCCTTCTTCCCAAATCTCATAACACCCTTCATGGGTGAAACCATCAATAGAACCTTCTTACCAACCATGTAGGACACATCCCGAACATTCCTGTCAGCATAACTCTTTTGTCTCGACTGCGCTGTACGAAGCCTCTCCTAAATCACCTTCACCTTGTCTAAAGCATCATGCACCAAGTTTGTACCCAATAGCCTAGCCTCTCCCCGCTCAAACCAACCAACTGGAGGTCTACACTGCATCCCATACAAAGCCTCATATGGAGCCATCTGAATACTTGACTGACAATTGTTGTTATAATGCAGAGCAGTAGAAACTGATCCCAAGACCCTCCAAAATTAATGACACAAGCGTGCAACATGTTCTCCAATATCTGAATAGTGCACTCAAGCGTGCAACATGTTCTCCAATATCTGAATAGTGCACTCAGACTGCCCATCCGTCTGAGGGTGAAAAGTTGTGCTCAACTCAACCTGAGTACCCAACTCTCATTGTACATACCTTCAAAACTGTGAAGTAAACTGAGTACTTCTATCTGAAATAATGGAAACTGGGACACCATGCAAACGAACAATCTCCCGAATATATATCTCTGCGAACTGCTCTGAAGAATAGGTAGTACACACAGGTATGAAGTGCGCGGACTTAGTAAGCCGATCCACAATCACCCAAATAGCATCGAACCTCTTCAAAGTCTGTGGGAGCCCAACTACAAAGTCCATTATGATCTGCTCTCACTTCCACTCTAGAATATCCATCTGCTGAAGCAAGCCACCCGGTCTCTGATGCTTATATTTCACCTGTTGACAATTGATACACCGAGATACAAATCCCACAATATCATTATTCATCCTCCTACACCAATAATGTTGTCTTAGATCCTGATACATCTTCACGGCACCCCAATGAATAAAATACCGCGAGCTATGAGCCTCCTCTAGAATCAACTCCCGAAGTCGATCTACATTGGGTACACATATCCGCCCCTGCATCCTCAACACCCCATCATCACCAATAGTCACATCTCTGGCATCGTCGTGCTGAACCCTGTCCTTAAGGACAAGCAAATGAGGATCATCATACTGGCACTCTCTGATGCGTTCGAACAAGGAAGGCCGAGAAATCACACAAGCTAACACCCGACTAGGCTCCGAAATATCCAAACTCACGAACCAATTGGATAAGGCCTAAACATCAACTGCAAGAGGTCTCTCCCCAACAGGAATATACGCCAAAATCCCCATACTCACCGCCTTCCTACTCAAGGCATCGACCACCACATTGGCCTTCCCCGGATGGTACAAAATAGTGATATCATAGTCCTTTAGTAGCTCCAACCATCTCCATTGCCTCAAATTGAGATCCTTCTGCTTGAACAAATGTTGGAGGCTACGATGATCAATAAACACCTCACAAGACACACCACACAAATAATGCCTCCAAATCTTCAACGCGTGAACAATGGCAGCCAACTCCAAATCATGAATAGGGTAGTTCTTCTCATGGGGCTTCAACTGACGAGAAGCATAAGCAATAACTCTACCCTCCTGCATCAACACACACCCAATACCAACTCTCTAAGCATCACAATACACGGTATATGAACCTAAAGCTGATGGCAAAACTAACACTGGAGCTGTGGTCAAGGTAGTCTTGAGCTTCTGAAAGCTCTCCTCTCACTCATTCGACCACATGAAAGGAGCACCCTTTTGAGTCAACTTGGTCAAGGGTGATGCGATAGATGAAAATCACTGAACAAACTGATGGTAATAACCCGCCAAACCAAGAAAGCTGCGAATCTCTATGGCTGAGGACGGTCTGGGACAACTCTGAACTGCCTCTATCTTCTTTGGATCAACTTGAATACCCTCGCTGGACACCACGTGCCCCAAGAAAGCCACTGAACTAAGACAAAACTCACACTTGGAGAACTTTTCATAAAGCTTCTCCTCCCTCAATCTCTGCAACACAAATCTCAAATGCCCCGCGTGCTCCTCCTGACTACGCGAATACACCGGAATATCATCAATGAAAACTATGAAAAATGAGTCGAGATAAGACCGAAACACGTTGTTCATCAAATGCATGAACACTGTTAGGGCATTGGTCACCCAAAAGACATCACCAGGAACTCATAATGACCATATCGGGTCCTGAAAGTTGTCTTAAGAATATCCGACTCCCTGATCTTCAGCTGGTGATACCCTGAACGAAGGTCAATCTTAGAGAACACTCTCGTTCCCTAAAGCTAGTCAAACAAATTATCGATACAAGGCAAAGGATACTTGTTCTTGATTGTTACTTTGTTCAACTTCCTGTAATCAATGTACATCCTCATCGTGCCATCCTTCTTCTTCACAAATAGAACAGGCACACCCCAAGGTGACACACTAGGCCGAATAAACCCCTTATCAAGGAGTTCCTGAAGCTGCTCCTTCAACTCCTTCAACTCTGTTGGTGCCATACGATACGGTGGAACAGAAATGGGCTGAGTGCTCGGCACCAGATCAATACCAAAATAAATATCCCTGTCTGGTGGAATGCCCGGCAGGTCTGCAGGAAACACATAGGGAAAATCCCTCACAAGAGAAATAGAATCAATACTAGGAGTCTCCATACCGACATCCCTCACAAAGGCTAAGTATGAAAGACAACCTTTCCCAACCATCTACTGGGCCTTCAAGAACGAAATCACCCTACTGGGGACAAAATCAGTT
Source organism: Nicotiana tabacum (assembly GCF_000715075.1). NCBI lineage: Eukaryota > Viridiplantae > Streptophyta > Magnoliopsida > Solanales > Solanaceae > Nicotiana > Nicotiana tabacum. The sequence goes on along the minus strand of NC_134080.1, from coordinate 102,158,937 downwards.
GAACCTCGCCACTCAATCCGTGGCACACCCGGCATAGCCAATGTCACTGTCTTAGCATGATAGTCCAAAATAGCATGACACGGAGATAGCCAATCCATGCTCAATATCACATTGAAGTCCACCATACAAAGCAATAATAGATCCACTCAGGTCTCTAAACCCCCAATACTCACCACACACGATCAGTACACACGGTCAACAATAATAGTATCGCCCACCGGAGTAGAGAAACGAATAGATTAAACAAGAGACTCACGCGGCATATCCAAATAACGAGCAAAATATGATGACACATATGAAAAAGTGGAACCGGGATCAAATAACACAGAGACATCTCTGTGGCAGACTGAGACAATACCTGTAATCACAACATCTGAAGAAATCACATTGGATCTAGCTGGGAGTGCATAGAAATGAGCTTGACCACCACCTGATCGACCTCCTCCTCTAGGGAGACCCCTAGCTGACTGACCTCCACCCATAGTTGGGTGGGCAAGTGGTGGTAAAGTAACTAGCAATGAAGCCGCTGGCTGACTCCTCTGCTGAGACGAACCCCCAAGACGACGAGGACACTGCCTCCACATGTGACCCAACTCTCCACACTCATAACAACTCTTTGGTGTTGGAGACGGGGACTGAAGGGAACCCCTAGCACCGGAATGACTAGCAGATGCACCTGGCATAAAAGATCCCTGAACTAATGGAGCACGGAACAAACTCTGGGCTTGACGGGAACTGAGTGATGAATGGCCCTCATGAGAACTGTGAGAACCATGACCCGATGATGCCCCACGATAACCTAGGCAAGCTGACTGAGCATGTCTGAATGGATGACCTCTATCGTGCTGAAACTGAACTCTCGAAGGAGCACCACCATAAATACCAGATCCCTGAGGCCTCTTGGCCTCCCTCTCGTCTCACACCTAGTGACGAACAGACTCAATCTCGTGACCAATGTCAATAACCTCCTCAAAAGTAGCACCAGACACCCTCTCCCTGGTCATGAGAATCCAAAGCTGATACGTGAGGCCATCAACGAACCTCCTGATCCTCTCTCTATCTGTAGGAACCAACTAAACAACATGACAAGCTAACTCCGAGAACCTCATCTTATATTGTGTCACAATCATATCTCCCTGACGCAACTGCTCGAACTGTCTGCACAGCTCCTCGCTGCGAGATTATGGTACATACTTCTCCAAAAAGAGAACGAAGAACTACACCAACAGGCCTACGCCTCTCATAAGCCTCCCACCAAGTGAAGGCAGCTCCAGAAAATTGAAAAGTAGTAAATGGGACCCCGCTGGTCTCCAGAATACCCGCTATACAAAGAATCCTCTGACACTTGTCCAAGTAACCCTAGGCATCCGCGCCCTCTGTACCACTGAAAATCAGAGGCTAAAGTCTACCAAACCTTTCCAACCTGCGTTGCTCGTCCTCTGGCATAACACGAGCTACATAGTCCTGAACAGCTGCAAACGACTGGGCTAGAGGTGCCCCCGGTGTCTGAAGTCCCTGCACGACCTGCTTAGGTGTGCAAACGGCAGGAGTCTGAGTGCCTCCCTTGGCCTAAGAAGTAGCTACGGGTGTAGCAACTAAGACCGCCTGAGCTAGGCAAGTGCATACTGATAGAATCTGGGCCAGGGCTTCCTGAAGACCTAGAATCACAATGGGCACCACTGGTGCCTGAGCTGGTGCTGCTGGAGTGTCCACAACTAGGACCTGATCCTGAACTGGGGCGGCTGATAGATCTGTAGGTGCTGCCCTATTTGTTGTGCGGGCTACACCCCTGTCCCTACCACGGCCTTAACCGCGTCCTCGGCCTCTAGTGGCCCCAGCTGGTGGTACTAGTGGTCATCCATCCTGACCAGTAGCACGTGTCCTCACCATATGTGAGAGAATAGAATAACATAAGTTTAGTACTCGGATCAACAGATTTGCACGACAATAATTTCAAGAATATGAAGTTTTCCTAAAGGTTTTGCAGCCTCCCGAGGATAAATACACACGTCTCCGTACCAATCCGCGAGACTCTACTAAACCTGCTCATGACTCGTGAAACCTATGTAACCTAGGCTATGATACCAACTTGTCACAACCTTAAATCGGAGCCAGTCGTGATGGCACCTATCGTGAAACTAGGCCAGCCAACGCAAACCCCCAAACCTGTCACGCCCCGAACCTGGGCCTGGACGTAACATGGCACTCGATGCCTAACTACATGTGACCGAGCGAACCAACTAGCTGGCTGAATCGACATGTGATATCATAACATAATGAATACGGAAGATAAACTAGCACATGCTGATATATTGAAAGTCTGGAAGATATAAATCAAAGTACGGAAATACTAATACAATTTTGAAACATATTTGTAGCCAACATAGCTTAACATGAAAAGCCTGAGACTCTGTCTAACTGTTACTCTAGTCTATGAAGCCTCTAATGAATTACTGAAAACATTGACTGTCTGAAAATAGTGAAGACTATAAGATAATTATAATTCCCTGAAAGAACTAAGGATCACCAAATAGCTGATATGAGAGTCCTAGCACTTTGAATCGTCAACTTGTAAATCATTACCTGCATTGTGAGATGCAGGCCCTGGGCAAAAGGGACGTCAGTACATTTGAATTGCATTAGTATGTAAAGTAACTGAAAGAAAGAACTATAAATGTTGAAACTAATACTGAGTTGACAATTGAGAATTGATAATTGGCAACTGAAATGATAACTGTTGAAATTGAAACTGAAATGATAACCGATAGCTAATAACTGATAGTTGATAACTGAAATGTTAACTGATAACCAATAACTAAAATGATAACTGATAACTAAAAACTTAACTGAACAAAGGAAGTAAGGTTATGAATACTCCCTCTTCTGAATGATGAATAACCTGTTTATCTGAATATTAAACTGCGGCCTTAGGCCCAATATATATGTGCAAAAACTGCGGCCTCAGACCCAAGTAATGTATACATAACTGCGGCCTCAGGCCCAAAGATGCATAAAGCATAAACTGTAGCCTCAGGCCCAAATATACGTATACATAACTGTGGCCTCAGGCCTAAAGATGCATAAAGCATAAACTACAGCCTCAGGCCCAAAGACGCATAAAACATTAACTGATACCTCAGGCCCAAAGATGCATAAAGCATTAACTGCAACCTCAGGCCCAAATACAGGTATTCGATATTTAGGGATTTAAAATCATGAACTGAGAATCATACTGCAATACATTATAGTGAAATACTAAATCACACCGAGTTACATGATATTGAAATACTGAATAGGACTAGGTTGAGACATGTATTCTTGAACTGATTATGAATACTGAAACTTCAACTGTTTATGCCATATTGAGTAATCTATACTAGAACTCAGGGGCATCAAACCCCAGTCTATATTAAATATGCACTGAGCTTACAACATTCAAAATGAATGTCTTGAACGAGTTACGAAGCTAGAGAATAGAAGTTCTGCAACTATTCAAGGAAACTAGGCTTAACTATATTTCCAAGGCAATTGGTAATGTGGTAAAAGAAACATAGTGTAGGGAGAATCACTAACATTCCCAAACATAGAGAGTTAGCCTCACATACCTTAACTTCCTACTCTTGAGCATAATACAACATTCGCTAACCCATTCAACTTTAATCTATATCTATACAAGTCAAAGGGATTCCATATTAGCAATAATACTCATGTTTTGGTTACTTAGGCATTTTCTCAAACATTTGGTGGCATAATACTTCATGGTCCTTATTAATGGTGTCTCTACACCCAATAACCCATTCTGTTGATCCTAGATAAATTCTAAAGTCTCAAATGGTTATAATCAACATAATTCTTTATCACCCATAATGTAAATAACACCCTTAACAAATAATCAACAATCAACACCCCAAACCTATAACAGTTCATGATTTTCTATCAAACCCAACAACTCATATCTCATGAACTAGAGTCAATAATCATTAATCCGATGCTAGAACTAATTAAAGGGCGAAGACATTACCCTTTGAAGTTCAATCCCCTTGAATTAGAGTTCTAACGTTCCTTCTCTCAACAACGATGTCCCAATCAAATATCTAATGATATGGAGGGTTTACCCATGTTAATAAGATGTTGGGAAATTGAAATTAACTAAGAATCACCATTAGAACTTACCTTGGGTGGTGGAGGGACCCTTTTGGAGTTCGGTTTTTGAGAGTCCCCCTTTCTAGAGCAAGTTTTTGTGTTTTGGGAATGTGGGGGACGAAGTACAACTTTATAATGACCCCCCATGAGCGCCCCACGCACCTGACCATGCAAAATGGCAGTAGCACTGCCTCAAGAGCGCGGCCGCGCTCGGGGCGCGCATATCGCATATTGTTCTGTAAAACGCGCTTAACATTTTGCAAAGAGATCCGTTTGGGCTCCATAATATATCGCTGGAAATCTATTTCAAAGGCCTACAATTTTAGTGTTTTGAGTTTTCCCATATTTCTTACATATTTTCACTAAATCCTACTGGAAGATGGACCTTTTGTAAACTTACTCGATTTTATCGAATCTTATGCACCCCACTCTCCATCTTGATTACAAAATAACTATTTTCACCCATACTCATCATGCTAGGACTTCATATGTCTAAAATATAAAATTAATACCCATTTAATATATCCCCCTTGTGATATATAAGGGATGTTACATTATCTCCCCCTTGGGATCATTCACCCTCGAATGATTGTCCTGACTATAACTTCTGCTAACTCCGGACCTTAAACGGATTTGGTGGAAATATGAACTTTCATTAACACTTGCATACTAAGCTAAATGAATACATGATTACTACACTGTTGAGATATTGAACTGAATGAGTACTGCATTGACTGAATATTGGTCTGCCATGGATACGTGAATACTGAACTAACATGAATATATGAATATTAAACTTGCACGAATATTTGAGTATTGAATAACATCAATATCTAAGTACTAAGTTGGCATGAATATCTAAGTATTGGACTGACATGAGTAGCTGAGTATTGCATTGACATGAGTATCTGAGTACTGAACTGACATGAGTATCTGAGTACTGAACTGACATGAGTATCTGAGTACTGGATACTTGAATATTATAACATGACACGTGAAATACTAGATGTACCACCGCTAATTCTGGTGGCAACTACAACTCATAAGCTAATTGATTGGTCCTTCATAAGATTCTATATGGCCCAATATAGCAGGGATTATGCTTCCCCTTCTTCTCAAATCTCATAACGCCTTTCATAGGCGAAACTTTAAGAAACACCCAATCATCAACTTGAAACTCTAGGTCTCTATGCCGCACATTTGGATAGGACTTTTGGCGGCTCTGAGACGTCTTCAGACGCTCTTGAATCAACTTAACTTTCTCCATAGCCTGATAGACCAAATTTGGTCCCAACAACTCCCCTTCACCAACTTTGGACCAACCAATTAGCGATCTACACCTTTTCCCATACAGAGTCTCACACGTGCTATCTTGATACTAGAATGGTAGGTTATTATTAGCAAGGTCAATAAGAGGTATGTGATCTTCCCAATTACTTTTAACATCAAGGACATATCCTCAACTATTTGAACAATGCGCTCTGCCTGGCCATCTCTATGAGGACGAAAAACTTGTGCCTAATCATTTCTGAAAGAACTTCTAAAAGTTCATTTAAACTGAGCACCACAGTCCGAAATGATGGAAAATTGAGTCCCATGCAATCAGACGATTTCCTGAATGTACAACTTGGTATAATCTTCTACTAAATCTATAGTTTTTACTAGCAAGAAGTGTGCTGACTTGGTAAGTCGATTTACAATCACTCAATCAAATCATGCTTTTAAAATGAGCAAGATAATCCTGTTATAAATTCCATATTTACCATCTCCACTCAAAATATGTGTATTTTGTGATAAAACACTAGGCTTTCTGCTGCTCAACTTTCACTTGCTGACAATTTGGACAATTGGCCACAAAGTCTGCGACGTTTTTTTTCATGTTGTTCAGCCAATAAATCTCCTTGATCATGATGCATATTTGGGGAACCTAGATGGAAAGAATACCTGGAATTATGGGCTTCTAACATGATCTTCCCTCTTTAAGTTCATCTATATCTGGAACAAACAATCTGTCTTGGTACCTCAAAGTACCATCATCCCCCCTTATTCAAAAGCCATCGTCTTATACTTGTGAATCTCTTCTTTCAACTGTAACACATAGGGATCATCAAATTGTGTATCCTTCTCTTCGGCTACTAAGGGGAACAAGTCCTATTCTAGACAACAACTCTGTCATCTTCGGAGTCCGAAGTCGAACTACTATCTTGGTTGGTGAACTTCTTTTACTAGAGTTATCTTATCTACCTCAATTATGAGTTATACTTCCCACACTTTATTTTCTTAAGCACTTCCTGAAAATACTTATAGTATTATTGTGAGCTAAGTCTTTTATCAGTACTCCGAAGACTAGAGTCTCGTGCAATGGCACTGCCCTCGTAATACATAACTAGGCATGATTTTATAGCTTTTTTGTGACCACTTTATTATCAATAACTAAGCTCGGTGATCATTCTACTCACTTTGTGTTTCTTACACATGCTAGACGTATGATGTTTCATATGGACACAATTTTAATTCTGGATGGAACGAATATCCTTATTATGATTAGAGTGAAAGTGAAGTGAGACAACCACCTCAAGAGGAGAATGATAGTTTAGAAGAGCTTATGTATAAGTTTATGAATGGTGTTGAAAAGAGACTTATACAAATGATGAAGCCATTAAGAACCTAACAATGCAAGTGAGTCAAATAGTAAGTATACTTTCAAAAAGTTCATTGCGTTGTGATGGTAATTATATGGATGAGATGCCCTATGATGATGAGCCTACCCAAGAGGATGAGCATCCACAGAGAGAACTTGCCACTCTGCAAGAATACTCTGATTCAATTGAGATGACTGAAGATGAGGTTTTGATTGATTGTGAAGCAATAAAGGAAGAGTTCAAACCCTCATCCACATTTTCACATTTACAACCTTTAGCAGAAGAGAATGAGAAAGAATTGGTCTTAGACATACCAGAGAAATATTCACATGACCTTTCTTATTTGTTTTCTTATTCTAACCTTAATCATGTGAATTTTATTTTTGGGTATTTGCAGGAAGATGCATGGATTGATCCTGTAAAAGAATGCAGGAACAAGTTGAGGATGATCCTACAAGAACAATTCACCACTCAAAAAAAGGCAAAAAAAGAAAGAAAAGAGCAGGTCTTGCAGATATCTTCAGATGCATTTGGCCTAATGAGTTCCATAAATAATCTCAAGGAGCAAAAATAAATAATGAATTCAGAATTAGGGGTGGAGTATATAAGTTCTCGAAAACGGAAATAATTCAGGGGAGTTTCCTTTACCTCTTGCTTTTTCTTTGTGTGTCATGGGGATATGCCTCAATTTAAAGTGTGGGGTGGGGGATGTAAATATGTATATGTATGTGTGTGTGTGTTTTTTCCCCTCTCCTTAGCATTGTTTGTGTTTTTCGTCATTGTTTGATTTCTTTACAAAAAATTAGACTTTTCCCGACGATTGATTTTCTCAACTGTCTTCTTAAGGGATCAAAGTCGAAAAAAATCTTTTATTTTTGTTTTATTTTTTTAGGTAGTATAACAATTCCCTCTTGATTTTTCTTTGTGCCGCGGTTCGTTTTCAAGGTTTTTGCTTGAACCGGGTGTATTTAGTTTTTCTTTTGTTAGGAATAGAGAAGTCTTGTGCTATGGTATTAATTGGAGGCAATTTTCTTGACTTTGTGTGCCTTGAGAGTGGTGAGTACCTTAGTTGTGATTCCTAGGCTCAACTCTTGACTCATGTATAAGTGTCTTAAATTATTTGATTGTGACTATACTTAACTTCTTTGACTAGAGAGTCGGGATAGATCTGATCCTAAGTGAGTTATGTGCCAATGTGGGTGTGAGATTTTTATAACTGTGCATGTCAGTTGATGTCTAAAACCTGCCTTGTGTGTTTGCAAAGCGAAATTGTAGTCTTGTTCAGTCTAGAAAATGATATAGGCATTTCTTTGTTGAGCCATTATATGTTTGTGACCCGCCTGATTGTTGTGTATCCTAGTTAGCCCCTTTGAGCCTATAATCCTATTTTTTTGGCAACCACACTACAAGCCTAACCTATTTGTTTGAATTAAATATCTGTTTGAACCTCTTACCACTTTGGAACACTTGAATTTATTATGAGCTTGTTAAAAGCTAAGTAGAGGTATGGTTGGATTTTTGAGTGGAACTATAGAAAAGGGGAAAGGTTCACTATTTGAAAAATTGTGAGAGCCACTTGTAGGGAATTGAAAAAAAAATCAGAACTTAGAAAAAAAATTGGTGCCTGTATATATTATAAAGAAAAAAATATTCCTTGCTAGTGGTAAATCTCGTTGTGTTTGTGCTTAAAGAAATTGGGAGCTTGGTGCTAATATGATATGAAGGTTGGGGTTTGGTTCAACATAAGTATGGGGTTTGAATTGGTGAAATTGTATATATTAAAGTGCTTAGGGAGGTGTAGTGACTATTATCCAAAATGTATCCTACCCGTCCCCCAGCCTACATTACAACCAAATTAAGTCCTACTTGATCTTGGACCGAATGAGCTCAATTAGTAGAGTAACTACGGGCAAGCTTATGGTACATCTTCTGTGGCACATGAATTTTATTTTTGAGAGTGAGTTAATTCTTTCTAGCTTGAGTTCTAATTATTCTTGAATTGTATTATGTGTGGAACAACTCTCTATTGATTGTGTGAGGGCATATGACTTGTGAAGAAAAGGTAATATCTTTGGCTTCTCTGTTAGAGTAATTGTGTGAGTTTAAAAAATACTTGGTGCCTTTGAGTCAAGTCTTGAGGCTAGGATGTTATGATATGGTGCTTAGTCTGCTTTAAATATTTTTGGCATGAAGGGTTAGTGAAGTTGTTTGATGAAAAAGTCGTCTCTATGTGAAGTGTAGTTTGATTGCTCGGTGACGAGTAATTGTTTAAGTGTGGGGTGTTGATGGTAGGCTAGGAACTCATTTTAGCTATATATTACACTCTAATTACTACATTTTGAATGTAATTGAGCCTAATTATAAGTACTTTGTACTTATTATGTGTGTTATGTTGTGTAGGATGTGATTCTAAGTTAAAAAAATAATTTGGAGCTAAATCAAACAATTTGGAGCTTTGAAGTCTGAGTAGAAACCCAGGAAATTAAACCGAAATCGCGTTCGAGAATCGAGGACCGAATACACATATAAAAGATAGAGGAAAATGCTCAAGACCATTTAAATAGCCTATTATGGCATAGTGGCCAAAATGGGGGACAATGTGACTATAATATGTCACCAGATTCTATTTAGAAAATTTCCAAGACATGGCCTGATATGACGTTTGGCCAACGTGTCCAACAAATGGATCTTCCTATTTAGTTGCTTAGGCAGAAACGCAAGTTCTCTTCTTTTGTCCATTGGTGCGGCGTATGGGACGCTGCAGGGCACACCGCGCCTGTGCAATTTTGTCAGAGTATTTTTTCACTTCAGCTTAGAGAGGGTAGTTTCATCCCAGCCCGTTCCTACATGATATAATACACTGGAAACACATTTCTGAAGGGGGATTCGAACTAGGAGAGTTTTAGAGAGCTACCACGACTTGAAGACAAAAGATTTCATCAATTCTCTTGCCAATAATCGATGCAATACGAGAGTTTGTATCGTGAAGTTTTCTTTGATATTTTATATGCTCTTAAACTTATTTGTGATGACTTTTTCCATATCTATGGAGTAGCTTTTCCCTAGGGTTTTGACATATATAGTATTTTGAGTGTTGTTTGTTGATTTAACTCTAGTTTAATTGCATGAATTCGTTTATGGTGCTTTGAATTGATTGCGAATTTGTTCACCAGTTTATTTAATAGAAAGAGGAATATTTTGGTGATTAATTTCTTATTATTTGGTTTGGTTCAATTTAGTGATTCTACTAAGTAATCGAGAGAGCTTTTTGAATTATTGATTAAACCAAGTTAGAAGAATATTCGAGAGATGCTTTTCTGAAGACTAACATGTTCTTGCATATCTTCACAGTGCTTCATATTATTTTACTTTGTAGAGTTAAGATTTAATCGAGAGAGGAATCTTGGCTAATCATCCAGTGAATTCGTGAGAATCATTAGAACATTAGAAGTGAATTTAAATAGAGTTAAATCCCGAAAAACTATGTTACACCTATCCTGTCATGGCCCTTATTTCTCATATTGCTAACAATCCATTTTAGTTCAACTCTCACCCTCTGTGATCAAATCTAGTTAGTCGTAATATTAATTTAGTAGTTATTATAATTAGTAATTACCTCAAATCAAGTGTTGATTGTCCCGAACAGCGTTAAACCATAAGTTATTTAAACATTGTTTAAAACCAATTGTCACGACCCTAAACTCGGACCCGATCGTGATGGTGCCTCTCGTGAGGACAAGGCCAGCCAACACTTCCCATTTTCCAATTATTAACAATTAAGCATTTAGAAACAGTCTAAATATGAATAAGTAAACCAAAGTTTAAGCAAATGATAGTATATTATGCGGAATACAGCCCAAACACAGCCCGATACTGGGGTGTCACTAGTCATGAGCATCTAGCAAAACAGAATACTCCAAATATAACTATAGAGTTTAATACATAAAACTAAAAATATGAAGGACTAAGATAGGGGAGAGCTTCGGGCTGCGATACCTAGAAACTCCTCGAATCTGCCTAAGCCGTAAATGATCAGCACTCGGGAGCGGGACCAGACACGCCTGAATCTGCACACAAGGTGCAGGGAGTAAAGTGAGTACTCCAACTCAGTGAGTAATAATCATAAATAAAGACTGAAAGCAGGAAATCACGCAAGGCACAAAGCATGCTATAATGAAGCAGTAAAACCATTTAAAATAGTAAACCAGTGAAAGATAGGTAAAATCCTTTAACTCAAAATTAACTTCATAAAACGCCTTTTTCAACAATTAAGCATGGTAATTGACAGGAAATTAAGAAAAAGATAAACACATAAAGGTTCGTCCCTCGATCACAGTATCAACAAATCTGCCCCTCGGGCAACATCTCAGAATAATACCAGCCCCTCGGGCAATCACATAGAACAATACCAGCCCTTTGGGCTCAATCTCACATCACAATGGGTACCCGCGCTCACTAGGGGTGTACAGACTCCTGGAGGGGCCCCTTACGGCCCAAGCTCAATATCAAGCTACCTCGTGGCATCATCACTAGGCCCTCGGCCTCATATCAATCAAGACACCTCGTGGCGTACATATCTCAGGCCCTTAGCCTCATAATCAGTATCAAATGTTTCTTTACAACATAGGTCATTGGCCTTACTCAGTCAAAATCCTCACAAGCCACTCGGGCAATAGTAAAACATGATTCTCAGCCCAAAAATATCATTTAAAAGATCATGTAAGTGTTTAAAATAAAGTAAACATGGCTGAGTACGAAAAACAATGAAATAACATGACTGAGTTCAAGTATAAAGTCAAAACAGTGAGGAAATACCAGTAAAAATCCCCGAAGGGTTCAAATAGTTGGCACAAGGCCCAAATATGGCATTCAGCCCAAATCATGATGATAACAAATAGATATCAGTCAATACGCGGTAAAATAGTCATTCGGGACGGACTAAGTCACAATCCCCAACAGTGCACAACCCCATGCCCATCATCAAGCATGTGCGTCACCTCAATATAGCACAACGATGTGCAAGTCTGGGGTTTCATACCCTCAGAACATCATTACAATCATTACTCACCTCGAACCGGTCAAATATCTAGCTTGCGACGCCTTTGCCTCTCGAATCGGCCTCCACTCGCGTCGAATCTATCCCAAATCAGAACGAGGATGTCAAAATATGCTAAAGGAACGAAGCCCAAGCGAAAATAATCAAAATAAGACACAAATCCCGAATTACCAAAACCCGACCCCCGGGCCCACATCTTGGAATTCGATAATTTTTACATCAATAGATTACTAATCTCCCCACCAATTCATACATATCAAAAGTTCTGAAATCCGACCTCAAATGGTCCTTCAAATCCTCAATCAAAGGTCTAAATTTCCAAGCCCTAGTTCTTCAATTTTTGGCTTAATTTCCATGATTATTTAGGTGGAATTCACATTAGAATCGAGTTTTAAGTCCAAGCATCTTACCTCCAAGTGATTCCCCTTGAATCCCTCTTCAATCCCCTTCAAAAAGCTCCAAAAACGACCAACAATGAAAGAAATAAACCCCAAAATTGCGGACAAGACGACCTTTAAACCTTCTACCCAGGGTTGAAATCCTTCTTCGAGAACGAGGTCAACGCCTCGCGTTCGCGAAGCACAAAAATGACTTTGACCAAAAATCCTCTACGAAAACGCGATGGTTCCTCAGACTAACTCTTCGCGAACGCACTCCCTCACCCGCGAACGTGATGAACAAAACACCTCAAACCCCAGCTGGCCAATTTCCTCTATGCGAACGCGGAGCTTACCTCGCGAACGCGATGAATCGCTTCCCAGCCCTTCGCGAACGCGGAGACTCCCTCACGAATGCGAAGGCCAAAGTCTCAGCCTTCTCCAGTTAACCCTTCGCGATCGTGGCTTCCCTCTCGCGAACGCGAAGGTCAATTGTCTGCAACACTGAGCAGCAGATTTCTGCAACTCCAAACTTCATGAAATGGTCTGATTGACCACCCGAAACTCACCCGAGGCCCCCGGGACCTCAACCAAACCTACCAACATATCCCAAAACCTCGTTCAAACTCTTTCCAACCTTTGGAACGCTCAAAACAACATCAAAACACTAAATTCACATCGGATTCAAGCCTAAAAATTCCTAAATCTTCAAAATTACGCTTTTGATCAAAAACCCGACCAAACCACGTCCGAATCACCTAAAATTTTGCACACACATCCCAAATGACACAATGGATTTACTGCAACTCTTGAAATTCCATTCCAACCCCTATATCAAAATCTCACTTACCAACCGGAAATCGCCAAAATATCAACTTCGCCAATACAAGCCTAAATCTACTCCGAACCTCCAAAACTCATTCTGATCGCGCTCATAAGTCCCAAATCACCTCCCGAAGATAACTGAACCATTGAAAATCACATCCGAGTCCTCTAACACATAAGTCAACATCCGGTTGACTTTTCCAACTTAAGCCTTCTCAAAAGAGACTAAGTGTCTCAAACCTTACCAAAATCATTCCGGATTCGATCCAACCAACCCGATACCACATAACACGGATAAACAAAGCATAAAGAAGTAGAAATGGAAAAAGTGGAGCGGTAACTCATAAGACGACTGGCCGGGTCGTCAAATCCTCCCAAACTTAAACAAACGTTCGTCCTCGAATGAGTCAAGAAACATACCTGAAGCCTCAAACAGGTGAGGATATCTGCTCTGCATCTCCCGCACGGTCTCCCAGGTAGCCTCCTCCACGGGCCGACCTCTCCACTACACTTTCCATGAAGCTATATCCTTTGACCTCAACTTTCGAACCTGACGACCAAAAATAGCTATTGGCTCCACATTATAGGTCAAATCATCTTCCAACTAAACCGCGCAGAAATCCAGAACATGAGACGAATCCCCAATATACTTCCGGAGCATAGAAACATGAAATATCAGATGCACACTCGACAAAGTGGGTGGCAAAGCAAGCTCATAAGCCACCTCCCCAATCCTCCGAAGCACCTCAAAAGGCCTAATGAACCGAGGACTCAATTTCCCTTTCTTCCCAAATCTCATAACACCCTTCATGGGCGAAACCTTCAATAGAACCTTTTTACCAACCATGTAGGACACATCTCAAACTTTCCTGTCAGCATAACTCTTTTGCCTCGACTACGCTGTATGAAGCCTCTCCTGAATCACCTTCACCTTTTCTAAGGCATCCTACACCAAATCTGTCCCCAATAGCCTAGCCTCACTGGGCTCGAACCAACCAACTAGAGATCTACATCGCCTCCCATACAAAGCCTCATATGGAGCCATCTGAATATTCGACTGGTAGCTGTTGTTGTAGGCAAACTTTGAAAGCACTAGAAACTGATCCCATGACCCTCCGAAGTCAATGACACAAGCACGCAACATGTCCTCAATATATGAATAGTGCGCTCGGACTGCCCGTCCGTTTGAGAGTGAAAAGCTATGCTCAACTCAACCTGAGTACCCAACTCACGCTACACAGACCTCCAAAACTGCGATGTAAACTGAGTGCCCCTATCTGAAATGATGGAAATTGGCACACCATGCAAACGAACAATCTCTCAGATATAGATCTCTGCCAACTGCTCTAAAGAATAGGTGGTACACACAGGAATGAAGTGCGTGGACTTGGTCAGCCGATCCACAATCGCCCAAATAGCATCGAACTTCCTCAAAGTCTGTGGAAGTCCAACAACAAAGTCCATAATGATCCTCTCCCACTTCCACACGGGAATATCCATCTGCTGGAGCAAGCCACTCGGTCTCTGATGCTCATATTTCACCTACTGACAATTGAGACACTGAGCTACAAATCCCACAATGTTTTTCTTCATTCTTCTCCACCAATAATGCTGCCTTAAATCCTAATACATCTTCGCGGCACCCGGATGAATGGAATATCGTGAGCTATGGGCCTCCTCCAGAATCAACTCCTGATGTCCATCCACATTGGGCACACATATCCAGTCCAGCATCCTCAACACCCCATCATCAATGGTCACATCTCTGGCATCATCATGCTGAACTCTATCCTTAAGGACAAGCAAATGCGGATCATCATACTAGCGCTCTCTGATGTGAACATATAAGGAAGACCGAAAAATCACACAAGCCAATACCTGACTAGGCTTTGAAATATCTAATCTCATGAACCGATTGGCCAAGGCCTGAACATCAACTGCAAGAGGTCTCTCCCCAACTGGAATATATGCCAAACTCCCCATACTCACTGCCTTTCGGGTCAAAGCATCGGCCACCACATTGGCCTTTCCCGGATGGTACAATATAGTGATATCATAATCCTTAAACAACTCCAACCATCTACGTTGCCTCAAATTAAGATCCTTCTGTTTGAATAAGTGTTGGAGGCTATGATTATCAGTAAACACCTCACAAGACACACCACACAAGTAAGGCCTCCAAATCTTCAACACGTGAACTATGGCAGCCAACTCTAAATCATGAACGTGGTAGTTCTTCTCATAGGGCTTCAATTGATGAGAAGCATAAGCAATAACTCTACCCTCTTGCATCAATACACAACAAATGCCAACTCTCGAAGCATCACAATACACGGTATATGAACCTGAAGCTGATGGCAAAACTAACACTAGAACTGTGGTCAAAGCTGTCTTGAGCTTTTGAAAGCTCTCCTCACACTCATCCGACCATACAAATGAAGCACCCTTCTGAGTCAACTTGGTCAAGGGCAATGCGATAGATGAGAATCCCTGAACAAAATGGCAATAATAACCCGCCAAACCAAGAAAGGTGCAAATCTGTGTGGCTGAGAACAGTCTGGGCCAACTCTAAACCTCCTCTATCTTCTTCGGATCAACCTGAATACCCTCGTTGGACACCACGTGCCCCAAGAAAACCACTAAACTGAGCTGAAACTCACACTTGGAGAATTTTGCATAAAGCTTCTCCTCCCTCAATCTCTGCAACACAACTCTCAAATGCTCCGCGTGCTCCTCCTGACTACGCGAATACACTAGAATATCATTAATGAAGACTATGACAAATGAATCGAGATAAGGCCGAAATACATTGTTCATCAAATGCATGAACGTTGTTAGGGCATTGGTCAGCCCAAAAGACATCACCAAGAACTCATAATGACCATATCGGGTCCTAAAAGCTATCTTAAGAATATCCGAGTCCCTGATCTTCAACTAGTAATAACCTGAATGGAGATCAATCTTGGAGAACACTCTCGCTCCCTGAAGCTGGTCGAATAAATCATCAATGCGAGGCAAAGGATACTTGTTCTTAATTGTTACCTTGTTCAATTGCCTATAATCAATGCACATCCTCATAGTGACATCCTTCTTCTTCACAAATAGAACCGGCGCACCCCAAGGTCACACACTAGGCCGAATGAACCTTTTATCAAGGAGTTCCTGAAGCTGCTCCTTTAATTCCTTTAACTCCGCTGGTGCCATACGATACGGAGGAATATAAATGGGTTGAGTGCCCAACACCAGGTCAATACCAAAATCAATATCCATGTCCAGTGGCATGCCCGGCAGGTCTGCAGGAAACACATCGGGAAAATCCCTCACAACTGGAACAGAATCAACATTGGGAGTCTCAGCACCGACATCCCTCACAAAGTCTAGATACGAAAGACAACCCTTCCCAACCATATGCTAGGCATTCAAGAATGAGATCACTCTATTGGGAACATAATCAGTCATACCTCGCCACTCGATCTATGGCACACCCGGTATAGCCAATGTGACTGTCTTAGCATGACAGTCCAGAATAGCACGACACGGAGATAGCCAATCCATGCCCAAAATAACATCGAAATCTACCATACACAATAATAAAAGATCCACACAGGTCTCCAGACCCCCAATAGTCACCACACACGACCGGTACACACTGTCTACAACAACAGTATCGCCCACCGGAACATGAACAGGTGAAGCAAGAAACTCATGGGGCATACCCAAATAATGAGAAAAGTATGATGACACATAAGAAAAGGTGGAATCGGGATCAAATAATACAGAGGCATCTCTGTGGCAGACTGAGACAATACATGTGATAACAGCATCTAAAGCAATAGCATTGGGTCTGCTTGAAAGTGCATAGAAATGGGTCTGACCGCCACCTGATCGACCTCCCCCTCTGGGGTGACCCCTAGCTGGATGGGCGGTTGGTGGTGAAGTAATTGGCGCTGAAGTCGATGACTGACCCCTCTGCTGAGATGAACTCGGAAGACAACGAGGACACTGCCTCCACATATGACCCATCTCACCACAATCATAACAACTCCCAGGTGCTGGAGAAGGGGACTGAAGGGAACCCCTCACACCGGAGTGACTAGCAGATGCACTCGGCATAGAAGAGCCCTGAGCTAATGAAGCACGGGACGAACTCTGAACTGGAAGGGCACTAAGTGATGACTGGCCCTGATGAGAACTGTGAGAACCATGACCCGATGGCGCCCCACAATAACCTGGGCGAGCTGGCTGAGCATGCCTGAATGGACGGCCTCTGTCGTGCTGAAACTGA
Organism: Nicotiana tabacum; assembly: GCF_000715075.1. Lineage (NCBI taxonomy): Eukaryota > Viridiplantae > Streptophyta > Magnoliopsida > Solanales > Solanaceae > Nicotiana > Nicotiana tabacum. The sequence continues at coordinate 102,141,609 of NC_134080.1, read as the reverse complement.
CCTCTCAAAGGAGTACCACTGTAACTACTAGATCCTCGAGGCCTCTTGGCCTCCCTCTCCTCGCGCTCCTGGTGACGAACAGACTCAATCTCCCGAGCAATGTCTACAACCTCCTCAAAGGTAGCACCAATCACCCTCTCCCTAATCATGAGAATATGAAGCTGATAAGTGAGGCCATCAACAAACCTCCTAATCCTCTCTCTATCTGTCGGAACCATCCAAATAGCATGACGAGCTAACTCGGAGAACCTCATCTCGTACTGTGTCATAGTCATATCTCCCTGACGCAACCACTCAAACTCCCTACGCAGCTCCTCTCTGCGGGACTGCGGCACATACTTCTCCAGAAAGAGAACGGAGAACTGCTGCCAAGTAAGGGGTGCTGCACCAACAGGCCTACGCCTCTCAAAAGCCTCCCACCAAGTGAAGGCAGCTCCCGAAAACTAATAAGTAGTGAAAGCGACCCTGCTGGTCTCCATAATACCCGCTGTACAAAGCATCCTCTGACACTTATCTAAGAAACCCTGGGCATCCTCGCCCTCTACACCACTGAAGGTCGGAGGCTGCAGTCTGCCAAACCTCTCCAACCTACGCTGCTCATCCTCCGGCATAGCAGGAACTACATAGTCCTAAGCAGCTGCAACCAGTTGGGATGGATGTGCCCCCGGCGTCTGAAGTCCCTGCACGACCTGCTCAGGTGTACGAGCGACGGGAGTTTGATTGCATCCCCCAGCCTGAGAAGTAGATGCGGCTGTAGTGGTTGAAACCGCCTGAGCTAGGCCAGTGCAAACTGATAAGATCTGGGCCAAGGCCTCCTGAAGACCCGGAATCACAATGGGCACAGCTGGTGCCTAAGCTGGTGCTGCTGGAGCGTCCATAACTTGGACCTGATCATGAACTAGGGCAGCTTGTGGATCTGCAGGTGCTGCCCTGGCTACTCTACCCTTACCACGACCACGACTGCGTCCTCGGCCTCTGGTGGCACGGCTGGTGGTATCGGTGGTCGTCCATCCTGATCGGTAGAGCGTGTCCTCACCATCTGTGAGAGAATAGAACAACAGAAGTTTAGTACTCGGATCAACAAATTCGCACGACAAGAATTTCAAGAATATGAAGTTTTTTCTAAAGGTTCTACAACCTCTCGAGGATAAATACAGACGTCTCTGTACCGATCCGCGAGACTCTACTAAACCTGCTCATGACTTGTGAGACCTCTGTAACCTAGGCTTTAATACCAACTTGACACGACCCTAAACCCGGACCTGGTCATGATGGCACCTCTCGTGAGGACAAAGCCAGCCGACACTTTCCATTTTCCAATTATTAACAATTAAGCATTTAGAAACAGTCTAAACATGAATAAGTAAACCAAATTTTAAGCAAATGATAGTATAATACGTGGAATACAGCCCAAACACAGCCCGATACCGGGGTGTTACTAGTCATGAGCATCTAGCAAAATGGTACTCCAAATATAACTACAGAGTTTAATACAGAAAACTAAGAACATGAAGGACTAAGATAGGGTAGAGCTCTGGACTGCGAACGCCAACATCTACCTAAAGACTCCTCGGATCTGCCTGAGCCGAAAATGATCAGCACTCGGGAGGGGACCAGATACGCCTGAATCTGCACACATGGTGTAGGGAGTAAAGTGAGTACTCCAACTCAGTGAGTAATAATCATAAATAAAGATTGAAGGCAGAAAATCACGTAAGCCACAAAGCATGCTATAATGATGCAGTAAAACCATTTAAAACAGTAAACCAATGAAAGATAGGTAAAATCCTTTAACTCAAAATTAACTTCATGAAAAGCCTTTTTCAAAAATTAAGCATGGTAATTGACAGGAAATTAAGAAAAAGATAAACACATAAAGGTTCGCCCTCAGGAACAGTATCAACAAATTCTCCCTCGGGCAACATCTCAGAACAATACCAGCCCCTCGGGCAATCACATAGAACAATACCAGCCCCTCGGGCTCAATCTCACATCACAATGAGTACCCGCACTCACTGGGGTGTACAAACTCCTGGAGGGGCCGCTTACGGCCCAAGCGCAATATCAAGCCACTCGTGGCATCATCACTAGGCCCTCGGCCTCATAATCAGTATCAAATGTTTCCTCACAACATAGGCCCTCAGCCTTACTCAATCAAAATCCTCACAAGCAACTCGGGCAATAGTAAAACATGATTATCAGCCCAAAAATATCATTTAAAAGATCATGTAAGTGTTTAAAATAGAGTAAACATGGTTGCGTACGAAAAACAGTGAAATAACATGACTGATTTCAAGTATAAAGTCAAAACAGTGAGAAAATACGAGTAAAAATCCCCGAAGGGTTCAAATAGTTGGCACAAGGCCCAAATATGGCATTCAACCCAAATCATGATGATAGCAAATAGATTTCAGTCAATACACGGTAAAATCATCATTTGGGACGGACTAAGTCACAATCCCCAATAGTGCACGACCCTACGCTCGTTATCCAGCATGTGCATCACCTCAATATAGCACAACAATGTACAAGTTCGGGGTTTCATACCCTCAAAACAACATTTACAATCATTACTCACCTCGAACCGGTCAAATCTCTAGCTCGCGATGCCTTTTCCCCTCGAATCAGCCTCCACTCGCATCGAATCTATCCAAAATCATAACAAGGACATCAAAAGATGCTAAGGGAACAAGGCTCAAGCGAAAATATTCATATTACGACACAAATCCCGAAATTACCAAAACCCGACCCTCGGGCCCACATCTTGGAGTTCGATAATTTTTACATCAATAGATTCCTTATCTTCCCACGAGTTCATACATATCAAAAGTTTTGAAATCCGACTTCAAATGGTCCTTCAAATGCTCAATCAAAAGTCTAAATTTCCAAGCCCTGGTTCTTCAATTTTTGGCTTAATTTCCATGATTATTTAGGTGGAATTCACATTAGAATCGAGTTTTAAGTCCAAGAATCTTACCTCCAAGTGATTCCCCTTGAATCTCTCTTCAATCCCCTTCAAAAAGCTCCAAAAACGACCAACAATGGAAGAAATAAACCCCCAAAATCGCGTACAAGACGACCTTTTAAACCTTCTGCCCAGGCCTGAAATCCTTCTTCGCGAATGCGGTCAACGTCTCGTGTTCGCGAAGCACAAAAATGACTTTGACCAAAAATCTTATACGCGAACGCGACATGCCCATCGCTAACGCGATGGTTCCTCAGACTTACTCTTCGCGAACGCACTCCCTCACCTGCGAACGCGATGAACAAAACACCTCAAAACCCAGCTGGCCAATTTCATCTATACGAACGCGGAGCTTACCTCACGAACGCGATGAATCGCTTCCCAGCCCTTCGCGAATGCGGAGACTCCCTCGCGAACGCGAAGGCTAAAGTCTCAGCCTTCTCCAGTTAACCCTTCGCGATTGCGGCTCCCCTCTCACGAACGCGAAGGTCAATTGTCTGCAACACTGAGCAACAGATTTCTGCAACTCCAAACTTCATGAAATGGTCCGATTGACCACCCGAAACTCACCCGAGGCCCCCGGGACCTCAACCAAACCTACCAACATATCCCAAAACCTCATTCAAACTTGTTCCAACCTTCGGAATGCTCAAAACAACATCAAAACACTAAATTCGCATCGGATTCAAGCCTAAAAATTCCAAAATCTTCAAAATTATGCTTTTGATAAAAAAACCCAACCAAACCACGTCCGAATGCCCTAAAATTTTGCACACACATCCCAAATGATACAACGGAGCTACTGTAACTCTCGAAATTCCATTCTGACCCCTATATCAAAATCTCGCCTGCCAACTGGAAATAGCCAAAATATCAACTTCGCCAATTCAAGCCTAAATCTACTCCGAACCTCCAAAACTCATTCTGATCGCGCTCATAAGTCTCATATTACCTCCCGAAGCTAACCGAACCATCGGAACTCACATCTGATACCTTTAACACATAAGCCAATATCCAGTTGACTTTTCCAACTTAAGCCTCCTCAAAAGAGACTAAGTGTCTCAAACCTTACAAAAATCATTTCGGATTCGATCCGACCAACCCGATACCACATAACACGGATAAACAAAGCATAAAGAAGCAGAAATAGGAAAAACGGAGTGGTAACTCATGAGACGACTGGGCGGGTCGTCACACCAATCCCTGTGGAGACGATAATTTTACTATACTATCTTTGGCTAGCGAACATTAATTTCGTTTTGTGTTTTGCGCTCGTCACATTGGACTTTATTGAAGGTTTGCCTAAGTCTTGAGGAAAAACTATCATATGGGTCGTAGTTGATCGCTTAACAAAGCGTGCTCACTTTATTGCTTTGGCTCACCCTTACACTACACAATTCAAACTCCAGCTATCAAAGTTTCATCTCACACGAGCACAGCAAAGAATGCAAGCTCAAGCCAATGCCCACAGATTTGATAGGCAATTTCAAGTTGGTGATTGGGTCTTTGTAAAGCTACAGCCTACAACCATACAGGAATCTTCCTTGCTCACCTTTCCCTATCACAAGTTAACTTCCTGCTATTTTGGACCATATCCAATTGTTGAGAAAATTGGAGCTATTGCTTACAAACTATTGCTTCCAGTTGAAGTTTTGATCCACCCCACTTTTCATGTCTCCTAGCTCAAATTCTGTCATGAGATTCCTTCTGAAATTATCCATCTCCCGTGGTGGATTTGGCCAGTCAATTCCGCCCTACCCCTGAGCTGATATTAGAGAGAAGGTTGATCAAGAAGGACAACAAGGTTGTTGCTCAATGTTTGGTTAAATGGACAGGTTTGGATGCATCCTATGCTTGGGAGTTGGCTTTTGCTCTTCAAGCTTGTTTTCCTTCTTTCACCCTTGAATACAAGGGTGTTATTCAACGGGGGGTTATTGATACACATATTAGCCATTAGAATTTGAAAAGTTAGTTAATGAGTTTTGCCGGGAAAAGTCGTTATTCTTGTATCATGCATTTGGCATGTATATATTTTCCTTTTTCTTTATTTCAACATTTTAGTCTCATTTCAGTCTTATAAATAGGAGGAAACACAATTGTAAAGCCATTGAGATTGATATATGAATTGAACTCCTTCCTCTCTTATTCCTTTCTCTCTAATTCTGCTTCTTCTCGCTCAAACTCTTTTCTTCTTCTCTCAATTCTGTTGCTTGTATACTGTTCCATAGGAATGATACCTCAATTTAGTATCAGAGTAAACCTTCGTATACCTTTTTCTTGTTTTTGGATTTATGAACAACATGAACCTTGCTCTTTTTGTTTGGTTTGATATCTGATACTTCTTCTGCGAAGTTATCATCAACAGAGACTTCTTTGCCCTTCCTTTATCTAGTATCGCGAATACCTTCAGTAGCATCAATATTTTTCCTGTCATACTTCATCTTGGTCCGAGCCTCTGCCCTGATTTCGCGAGATGTGGTAGGCTATTTTTTACAGGTGTTGCATGACAGAATTTCGATTTCTTACTTTGTTCTTCTTGTGTAAATACATTTAATTCGAAACTAGGTATACCATCAATACTCGATTAACTACATTTTCATGAACTTCTCCTTACTGAAGCTTTCTTCGGCATTATTAGTCGAAGTGTCAGATAAATAAAAGATGAACCAAATTAGAAACTGTATATTTCCAAGTTCTGATTCGTTGTTTGTTGTTTAAGAGATGAACACGATAACAAAGCTTGTAAATCGTGTTGAATATACGGAGAGAAAGAACCAATTTTTAGAAAGAGAAAGGGATTTTGAATTGATGTTGAAGGGATGAAGACAAATTTGGAATTATATGGCTCGGATTGGCTGAGAGACGTGAGGGGGTAGGGTGGCTTAGATGAGAGACGTGGGGGAGGAGGGTCGTTGATAGGCGTTGGTATAGTAGTTATTACCGATTTAATTACCTATGATTAAGAAATACTCATTTATCACTAATTTATATATAATTGGTGGTTCTGTATAACAAAAGGTAATTAAATGATAATTTTTCTAATACGGGTAATAAAGTTTATAATGTCACCTCATTTTTTTTCTGTTTCTGTCACCACAACCACCACCACATGCTCTTCATCCTTCTTCGAGTTTGGCCTCTACCATTATTGAACATTTATTATCCTTAGAACAAATCCTTTTTTGGATTCTTGAATAAGAGCCCGTTTAGCCAAACTGTCAAAAACTACTTATTTTGAAAAGTGCTTTTTGAAAAAGTACTTTTGAAAATTAGCAGTTTGTGTTTGTTCAATTTGTTTGAGAAGTACTTTTTGCAAAATTTGATAAGCAAATTGTGTTTGGCCAATCTTTTCAAAAATTACTTTTAATTGCCAAATTACTATAAAGGACTGGAAAAGTTTATTTACAATTAGTATTATTTAAAAGAGAATTTTAAATTTTTATTATAAAATAATTAACTAATTTTTTTATTTTTATGTAATTAGAATATTAAATATAAAGTAATATGTATTACAAATTTTAATCAATATAAAATATAAGTATATAAAAGCAATAATATTGGTAAGAACATATAAGCTTACAGTTACCTGTACGAAAAATATTATTAATTCTTGAGGAAATAACAAACTAGGTAGTATTGCATTATGTCAATTATATTATATGCATGCATGCAAAAAAAGGTACAAATAAACTACAAACTGGAGATCATATAATATTGGTATACTTAAAAGAAAAAAAATTATACCTTATGAAGAAAGTGCTTAAATCTGGTGATTAGCCTTGTTATTTTAAAGAGTAATAGCCTAATATGAGACGAAGAAAAGAAGAAACAACAAAAGAGAAGAGATCTATTTATATTAGAGAGATTATTCCAAATAGGAATAAGAGAAGAAGAATAAAATACGGTAAAAATAGAAACGAGAAGAAAAAATGGTAGAGATAAACAAAATGTAAAGCTTAAATTAATAAGGGACAATTTAGGAAATATAATTTTATGGTAAGGATATTTTTGTCTTGAAAACATTAATCTTCTGCTTTTGCTTCTTAGAAGAAGTTAGAATTTGTAGTTTCTTCACAAAAGAGAGAAATTACTTTCTGCTGTTCTCAAAAGCACTTTTCTATTTTGACCAAACAACTCATATTTCCAAATAAGTACTTTTTTGATGGAAAAAACGTTTTTGGTCTCCCATAAGCTTGGCCAAACATGCTCTAGAAAACGATGATACCCACGACAAGTCCGTCTCGGGCAAACATTTGAATAACCCATGTCCATTAGTAAGATATAATGCTTTGCTGAAAGTTTAGCGGTTTGCTGAAAGTTAAAAAATGCATGGCATCTTTTGTTGAAAGCAATAATCTTAAAAGCAAATTTTGTTTGAATAACCCATGCATGTCTCACATCAAATTGTTGTAATGCAACGTTCTGACAAAGGGTAGAACAGGGGGGAAAATACATTGACACCGACCAACTGCTTTCAGATGCCATGGTTGTGAAGATGAATCGGCGCCATTTATGGTGGAAGAGTTAACCCAAGTTCCGACTTTCCGACATAGCCAATATTGCCTTGAGATTTAAGAGCAATTCTTCGGCACCTGGTCACGTTTCACTTCACAATCAATTTTGTTTCACGTTTCACGGTTCTGGCGTCTTTCGCCGGCTTTGAGCTGTAGCTAGTTTGGACATATCTTGGTCCTTTCTTTTATTTTATTTTTTTGCTGATGTGTAACTTTTATATTGATTTAATCCATGTCAAAGAGTAACAGGAGAGTGTGATTCATACTTTTGTTGGTTTGGAGCCCTAATAGGCACATCTTTAATACACTTGATGTGTCTAATAACCCCCAGTTAAAGTATTTAAACGAAAATTTGTGACAACTTTAAGGGACTGGTATGTATTTGGCCTGGTTAAAACGAATAGTGAAGTATCCATGAGTCATAAGTAGTTAAAGACAAGGACCAAATTACTAAAAATCATATTCACTGTTCTACTGACTTGAAAGAGAGTGGATTGTAATATCAAATTTGTTAAAGGCTCATATCCTTTTAAGAGAAATTCACTTTTAGCCGGTTGGAGAAAACAAATATCATCCGATAACCATAAATATTAGTCAGACAACTCATAACCCCAAATTAGTTATACCGGCTAGCCCAAACTTGCCGTATGCAGACTATTTTTACTTCTCTTTCTTTTTTTCACGGTTCAAATTTTCCATAAGTACGCGATTTGTTAGGTGTAGAAGAATTAGATGAGCAAATTAAAGAGATGCAGTTGTTGGACAAGAGAAAGTGATTACTAACACCTAAGAATTGTCACGTATCAATTTGGACAATAAATGTACACAGTACAGTGCGCCAACTGTACTGTCCCCAAAAAAAATACCTATCAAACTAATAGAGCTACACGCTGCATGACTACAATATTGTGTTATCATGTATGACTTCTTCTACTCGACATATGTGAGTCCGGAACCTTTTTGTTGTTTTTTTGGACAAAAGATACACAAATAGGTGTAAAAAAAAAGTTACATTTATATATATAACGTCAAATTACGCCACGCTATACCTTAATGGTAACTTTTGTCGTTAAGGTATAGCGTAGTGTGTTTTCGCGTTATATGTACTGACATTTACTGACACAGGTATAGCGTGTTGTATTGTCACGTTATATATAGCGTACAAATACAGCACATTATACCCCTAATTATGGGCCCACCAATAATTGAATGTATAGTGTATATTCAAAGAGCGCTATACATCAAAATTTTCAACCCCCCGAGCTCGCACATTTCCTATATAAAGGGCGTTAGGATTTTAGGAAAATCCATTCACAAAAGATTCATCCCATTCAATCTTTTCTTGTTGTTAAATTCTCAAGCATTTTTTCGTAATGTCTGAAGAGCTTAGAATAATAGTTTCATTATATTAGGGGGGTGAGGTTGTGAGGGAGAATAACTCAGTGAGGTATAGTTTATCTCCACGGGGTCATGTTAAATTACCACTTACAATGGAGTACGATAAATTGATATCGTTGTTATGCAAAAAAAAGGAGTGTGAGGAAACACCGAGTGATACTTAAAGTAACCGGAAGAATATCCGAATTCTGTCACTCCGCAAGGGCATGCTTTTTACTCGGAGTTAAACATCTACGATGATGAAACTTTGAGAGATTTTCTGAGGACTCCGGATGAATACCGGAAATTTCTTGTAATCAAAATATTGGATATGTACGTCAAGGTCGAAAATGTTCCCAACAATGAGGTTCCGGATAACCCCCAGTCATCGGGTGGTTATTCTGGAGCAGTTTTTGCCGGACAGGTTCCGGATGAAAGAGTTTTCCTTGATTTAAACTTATCACCCCCTGCTTTTCCTAATTCACAAGACGAGTGGTAAACTTTAATTTTCCTTTGTGTTACGATTCTACATTTTTATTGTATTGAACTTGTATTAACGCTCATACATTTAACAGGGGGTACTAGATATGAATTTACAAATTATGAACTCAAGCATAGTTTTGGTGTGTTGGATCATGGTGGTCCATCCTGTAATCATCACCTAAATGAAAATATCCATCATGGAATTTTATCACATTACGACTTGTAAGTGAAGTGATACAGCTATATGGAAAGTATTTATTAATTTCAGTAGCTTATTATTTTGTTGATTGTGCAGTGAAAACGAGAAAGTTGAACCACATGTACTCACTCAATTGCCCGAAGACGACGTATTAAATCGGGATCTGGCATATGCACAAAGTGAGGAAGAGAACAGTGATTATGACAACAATGCTGATGAATCTGGAGACAATACACCATTTCCTCGTGATGATGGTGATGAGGAGGATGAGAAGGAAGGACCTGATTCGACCAGAGAGTATGTTCCACCCCCCTAGACGAAGTGTGTACGAGTCCCAATTGTCGTTTCATTCAAGAGAGATTCCTTACCTTGATAACTTGCCAAGCATGCCGAATGTGGAAGCTCTCACAAGGGATTTTAATGAAATTCGGACAGCAATGTGGGATGAGTCTGAACCAACGGTGCTGGAAAAGGGCATGCTTTTTCCTGATAAAGCGCACGTAAGCAGGGCTTGTAAAATGCACAACGTAAAAGAGTGTCGTGAAATGACAGTATGGGAGTCAAGTCCGGTTGTATACAAGGTTGTTTGTCGCAGGTGGTTTTGGCCATGTCATTGGATGTTGCGTGCGAGCAAGAAGAACACAGGTCTGTGAAAAATGGGTAAATACATTCCCACCCACACATGCGAAATGGATACATTCAACGGGAATCACTTCAACTTGGATATTGACTTGATTTCTCTTGTCCTTATTCCACACATCGAAGCGTCCATAAGGTATAAAATCAAAGAGTGCATTACATCAGTCCACCAGGAACATGGCCATACCATTACCAAAAGAAAGGCATATCTCGGGCGCAAACGAGCGTTTGAAATAGTCTATGGCAACTGGGATAAGTCATTTGTAGCTCTGCCCAGGTACATGGCCGCACTACAGCACTTTAACCCCGGGACGGTTGTTGAATGGAAGCTTGAGCGGAGTCCGGGTAAACCAGAATATATATTCAATTATGTGTTCTGGCGTTTAAACCAGCATTGATGGTTTTTCGCATTGTCGGCCCATAATATCCATAGACGGCACTCATGTCTATGGAAAGTACAATATCAAGATATTGATAGTCGTGGCAGTAGATGCTAATGGACAGATATTTCCTCTAGCTTTTGCTATTTATGCCAATGAAAGCCAAGAGACGTGGATGCTGTTTTTGAACTACTTGAAAGAGCATGTTGTCAAACAGCGTTCCGGTATTTGTCTAATATCTGATCGGCATGGTGGTATCTTAAGTTCTGTGGAAAACTTGCCTGCATGGCAAGAACCTCATGCCTACCACCGTTACTGTGTGAGACACTTTAAAGCCAATTTTCAGAAGGCATATCCCAACAAGGATCTGCATGATTTGATGTGGATGGCAGCAACAGACTACCAACAGCATAAATTCCGGAGGCACATGGAATTTATCAGGCAAGAAGACGAGGCAGCCTATCGTTGGTTAATGCGACATGACCCTAAAAAGTAGACTTTGCATGCAGATGGTGGCAGACGTTGGGGAACTCTGACTACAAATGTGTTAGAGTCTTTCAACGGGTTATTGAAGTCGGTAAGAGGATTGCCTGTCACGGACATGGTGCGGATGTCGTTCAAGCAGATAGCGGAGAGGTTTGTTGAGAGGTCTGCAGCTGCAACTTCATTGATGGAAAGGGGTATTGATTTTATGCCAGTGTCGATAAAGAGATTTGAGAGATACAGACGGCGAGCACATTGGCATTCATTTTTGCAGTATGATAACGAAAGAAATATTTTGAAGTTCGCACCGCTATCCATCGAAATCGGGGGAATAATGTACATATTGTAAATGAATCTACAAGGTTATGCTCTTATGAGAAATGGTCCATCTACCACATGCCTTTCTCACATGCCATCAAGTGCTTTCAAAAAGTTGATTTAGGTATAACCAACTATGTTGATCAACAATATAGTGTTGCGAAGTACCTAAACACATATAGTGGGCAGTTGCAGCCAGTGGGAGCTGAGCATTATTGGCTGCCTGAGCCATTTAAAATGGTGTGTACCAAGTCCTATTTGCGTCGAATACAGGTGCAGAAGAGAATGCGTATACGGAACCAAATGGATGTTAGTGATACCATTTATGCGCGCAGTTGTGGTATATGCTGGCAAACAGGACACGACCGTCGAAAATGTCCTTTGGGTGGCAATAGTAATCAAGCTCGTGGTGGGTGTTCTTCTATTGTTCCTAACTATCAATGAGTTTATGTTGTAATATTTAGTTGTTTTGTTTATGTTGCAAGATTTATAAAATAAAATTATGTTTGTTAATTATGAGTTGAACTTTTCCATTTCAGTTTTGTTAATGATAATTAAAAAAAATTATATATTCGGAAGAACTTGAAACAACATTGAAATTTCATAATGCTGATTAATTTAATATTAATTATGTTTGTTATTTTATTTATATGTGTTGTCTTGTCGAACTAAAAAAGCTGCCCAACTAACATAAAGTTGATTCGTACCTGTCAGAACCTTTAACACGCAAAGCATAACGCGGTCAAATACTATGTTATGTGTATATATAGAGCGGTGAAATAATACGTTATATGTGTTGTCTTGTCGAACTGAAAAAGCTGCCCAACTGACATAAAGGTGATTCGTACCGGTCAGAGCCTTTAACACGCAAAGCATAGCGCAGTCAAATACTACGTTATGCGTATATATAGAGCGGTGAAATAATACGTTATATGTGTTGTCTTGTCAAACTGAAAAAGCTGCCCAACTGACATAAAGTTGTTTCGTACCCGTCAGAACCTTTAACATGCAAAGCATAGCGCGGTCAAATACTACGTTATGTGTATATATAGAGCGGTGAAATACTACATTATGTGTGTTGTCTTGCCTATAAATAACGGGCTCATTCTAGTTATTTTATGCGCTCAACAATAACTTAAACCAAGGTTTTTTTTAACGCACAAATGTCTCAACCTCTTTATGTACCAATGTGCAAGTGTGAAAAAAAATGCATGATGCAAAGTTGTTGGGATAATGGTGAAGCTGGACGCCGCTACTGGGAATGTTTGAACAAGTTTTATAAGGTTCCTGGCGAACCTATTTGCGATTTTGAGGTATGGATTGATGAATCATGTTATCAGGAATACTACAAAGAATTATTGAACGATCTTAATGATTTGTGTTTAAAATAGTGGGAACGTGAAAAAAAAAACATAAAAGAGAGTTTGTGGAGTTGAAAGCGAAACTTAAAGAGGTAGAAGAAGAAAAAAAGAAGCTGGAAGAACAATTTAAGTGGTTGGAGCAGAAAATAATGGGCGGCAGTGACTAAACTTTGACATGTGTGTGTTTAGTGTATCGCTTTATCTTTATGTTTCCTACGTCGTGTATTTTTATTAGTTGTATTGACTTTTAATTAAGTTAAGTTGTTGTGTTTGTGTTTGTGTTTGTGTTGTAGTATTAAACTAAATTAGTTGTAATGAACTTTATTTTTATTAATTGGAATGGAATTTAAGTGTTTGTGTTGTAGTACGAAACTAACAAATGAACGGAGAATTAAAAAAGTAATGCGCATATTATATAAAAATTGTTGTTAGTGTATATACAAAGATATTATTTACATCAAAAAGATAAAACAAGAAAATCAATATGTCCCGCATCAAGTGTGCTTCAACGCAGCTGCTGGCCTGAGGCGCATCCCATCCCACCTGGGTACGCTATCGGGATCATCATCATCAAGTCGCCTCCTAATAGCCAGATGCGCCGCATTATGAACATCATTGGTGCTGACAGGATCAGTAAAAGGGGCCGCCAGTCCAGTAGAAACCTACATAAGAATAGATAGCTCAATATAGCAAAATATATAATAAGTCACAACAATTTAAATTGCCTTACCATGACATCGTCGGGCTCCTAAATGTAATCATCTATCACAGCCATGTCAGCATCGTGTTCAACCTTAAAAAGGAAATTAATAAAGTTATGGAAAATAAAGACAAATTGTAATTCAATACCAAGAAAATCATACCTGTGCCTGTGATGATGAACCATAACTCAATCGCCGCCAACTATGTAAATCTCGGGATGGCCGGTCCTCAGCAACAGTATACGGGCCTAGAAAGTATGTATCCCAATCGACTCTAGAAAGGTCTATGCCCATGATCAATAATTGACCTGACGGGTTCACCTGCGAAGTCCCTAGAGTGAGATCCATCCCAAGGCTGTATGACGGCATGTCCGTCTCATGTAGGCCACCCGGCAGATCAGCAGCAACATCATCAGCAGGGGCCTCAACGCCCCCTTTCTAGGGACCACCTCCTCTCCGCCCACCGCCACGTCGTCCGGCACCCCCGCCTCATCGGGCATTACCACCTTGTCGGGCACCAGCCACCACCTCGTCGGGCACCACCACCTCGTGCCACACCAGGGCCTGCTCGTAATCCTTTGGCTCCACATAATCAGGCATGTGTGCCAAACGCTGATCCTCCCGGGCTTTCTGTAGTGTCGGGGCAGCCAACTCTACAAATCGATGGTTGTAATCGTGCAAGGCGGCGTCAGGATCGCCGACATAATCCTGCATCTACAGTTCTATCTGATAGACTGTATGTAGTCCAATAGCATGCAAAATGTATAAAATATAAACTACATACATTGTGCTAAGTTACAATTATATAATTAATAATAACAGAAAACATACCAAGGCCTCGTGTCGCCCGGCGTATGGAACGTACCGACCGCCAGCCTGATGAATAGGGTTCCCGATAAAAAGTCGGGTAACGTGGCGATACCAGGACAGATACCCCTCAATAGCCACCTCCTGGGTCTATCTAGGTGGGGGCAGAATCATCTGATCCGCTGGTCCCAAATATGGATCTGCCCCGCTAAACATGCCATAAATGCATCGTCCGCCCTGCAACAATCATCCCTCTGATAATGTCTTGGGTACCATATAGGCCCCCTCGGTATATACTGCGGGCGGCCAAACTGGCGAAGTACCCGCTACGAGGCATGATGCTCCACAATATCGAGGCATATGAGCGGGGCAGAAGTGCTCCAAATCAATCGGTCGGCCCAGCAATAAGCTTGCAGGCTAGCTATCAAATCATCGTTGTACAGCGTCCAGATGAACTATCAAATAAGAACACAAAACGTGAGTATGCGCAACACTAAGTTAATCTATACCAGGTAAGTTTAGGTACATATTTACCTGTGCGCCCTCCAGCAGATCCAACACATCCCTGCAGAGGGGGAGATTATGATGAGAATCATACTCTCGTGAAAGTGTATGGCGGAGAACCCACCTCCTGGCTAGAGGGAGTTCTGAAAGTGCTACATTATGAGGTAATTGTGGTAGAGGTGGCTGAAACTGCAAGAACCGCTCCCAGGCCCAAACCTAACATAGAAAGTTGACGTCAGGTTTAAGATAAATTCTAACTAGGTAGAGTTGGAACTGATGAACAGATTATTCGAATATGTTGTCACATGTAGAAGCGGCAAAAAACCACGAACATCTCTCTAAGTGTCCATGCTCGCCCGGCACATACTCCTGTACATGTAGGCAAGAACAGCAGCACCCCAGCTGTAATAGGGTAATTCATCTAGCAGTTGAACATGATGAAGAAATCTCAGGCTGACTAGGTTCCCCGAAGTGTTCGGGAACAAGACCCCTCCAAATAGAAGAAGCAACAACAACCTCGTATACCGGGTAATATGTACCTCCTCTGTATCGTCGGTGATAATGGGGTGGA
Source organism: Nicotiana tabacum (assembly GCF_000715075.1). Taxonomy (NCBI): domain Eukaryota; kingdom Viridiplantae; phylum Streptophyta; class Magnoliopsida; order Solanales; family Solanaceae; genus Nicotiana; species Nicotiana tabacum. The sequence continues at coordinate 102,126,307 of NC_134080.1, read as the reverse complement.
GTACCTCCAGGTAATGCCTAATAGGGGTCAAAGACAACCGATTGGCAACTAATGAAAATGTCTCGTCCTGTAGCTTGAAACCCGTGAGCTCCTGCAGCATGTCCCAATAATCATCACGCGACATAGATCTCATAGCAATAGGCAGTGAAACGGGCATGCCATATAAAACCTCCACGTCCTGCAGCGTTATAGTGGCCTCGCCAATGGGCAGGTGAAAGGTGTGCGTCTCTAGTCGCCACCGCTCAATCAACGTCGTGATCAAAGCCCAGTCGAGCTACATCCGCCCAATCTCAATAATCCTATAAAATCCTGTATCCTGTAGGCACTGGACTACACGCTCGTGGAGATCTCTAGGCCTCAAAAAATCCCACAGGTCGTCCACTCTCCTAGCGCGGAGAGTCTGGGACAGTAACTCCCCTTCCCATATATGGGCGGGCCTATGATCGCCCTGTAGCACTAATATCTCATGAGAGTAAGGGCCTATGTCGTCAACTGTAAATTAAACAACATTAATTGTATATTTAATTATTTAATTGTACAAAGTATATATACCTATTGGGTTCCAGGCTCGCTATTTGAGGCCCAGTAGCACCAAACTATCATTAATAATTATGTGTGTCAAATTCAATATTTTGATAATTTTGTGTGTGTTTGTTTTAAAAATTTAAATTTTTAATTATTTAATTGTACAAAGTATATATACCTATTGGGTTCCAGGCTCGATATTTGAGGCCCAGTAGCACCAAACTATCATTAATAATTATGTGTGTCACATTCAATATTTTGATAATTTTGTGTGTGTTTGTTAAATTCTTAATTTTTAATTATTTAATTACACAAAGTATATATACCTATTGGGTTTCAGGCTCGATATTTGAGGCTCAGTAGCACCAAACTATCATGAATAATTATGTGTGTCAAATTCAATATTTTGATAATTTTGTGTGTGTTTATTTTAAAAATTTAAATTCTTAATTTTTAATTATTTAATTGTACAAAGTATATATTTTCATCTACCAATATAAGCAATACTTAAACTACAGGGATTCTACGCTAAAATACTCTATAGTTCACTACGCTAACAGGTTCTACAATTTACTACGCTAATGAATAATCTAAACTAAATATAAACAACAAATACATTTTAATCACATAAAATTCACAAAAATACATATAACATACTAGTTTCGCAAAATAAAACACAAACCGGCATGGAAACAGTAATATCTAAATCCTGATATTAACAGAAAAAATTATTTATATTTTTTTAGAACACTAATATCTAAGTCCGGATAAATATAACATACTAATTTCGCAAATAAAACACAAAACGACATGGAAACACATTCAATCAACTAATAAATATGCATTATTATATAAGTTTCGACATAAAATAAATCGAAATACCTCGATGTAATATTTTGTGTGAAAAGTTGAATCCGAAAGAGTGAACCACAATAATACAATGCTCTACTACGATGTGGGACCTACGTTCTTAACGTTTTGTGTGACGGGTGGGGCCCACAATTTTTTTTAACAGAAGATGCTGGGGGGGGACCAGAAATGGCTTGAAAGTAAAAAAATGGGGGAGGCTCGTTTCTGGTCGGGGAAAAAGACGAAGGACATTATTTAATTAGGGGTACAACGTGCTGTATTTGTACGCTATATATAGCGTGAACATACAGCACACTATACTTGTGTCAGTAAATGTCAGTATATATAATGCGAAAACACACCACGCTATACCTTAACAGCAAAAGTTACCATTAAGGTATAGCGTGGCGTTATATATATAAATGTAACTTTTTTTACACATATTTGTGTATCTTTTGTCCAAAAAGACAACAAAAAGGTTCCGGACTCCGGCATATGTAAGCTCAATTTTCTTTAGTCTTATTTTTTTCCCCCAGTTTTGAAGCTTGAATGAGAAAAGAAGATCTTGAAATTAGTGGTCATGAAATAAAAAGTTTAGTATTGTACACTAAAGATACATTAGGATTTAGGGGTACACTCAAAAAAATATAGGATACACTTTATATAAAAAATTTATACAATGTAATAGTGTATATACAAATCCATCTCTTTTTTTTTTGCTCCCCAAAAATAACCCAAAGACTGAAAAAATTCTCGTAGTTAAAATTGTATAATCAGTGTATACTGCATAAAAACTCAAAGTGTACAGATACATAGATATTACATAAAAGATACACTAAATATACATTTATTGTACATGATATACACAAATTATACATCTCATATAGCAATAACCACCTCCACAAATACACTTCACCTTTTACTTCTTCTCAGGAAATGCACATAAATTCATCCAAAAGAATCATGAAGCTCAACCTCCAAACGGCTCACAAAGCACCGACAACCCACCAGCGACATTATATATTGTATAAACAGTGTATATAAATTGTATAATAGTACATATACACCTATTATACAATATATATATATATATATATATATATATATATATATATATATATATATATATTAGGGCATCTCCAACCTTTACCCCATTTTTGGTCCCCAAAATGGGAATTTTCCCATTTTGGGGACAACTTACTCCAACCATTCCCCCATTTTTGCCCCAAACTTTTTTATATTTTTCTCTCTCTTCTATATTAATTTATTATCTCTTATTTCAATTTCATTTTTTAACTTTCATTAAATAAATTTCATATTTATTTTTATTAATTTGTAATTTTCATAATTAAAACAATTCCATAAAATTTTAAATAATGGTTGAGGCGATGAATAATGCAATCCAGGCAAAAAAAGAAGTTCTGACTGTTCAAAAGGAAAAAGTAAGAGTAAAAGAAATGAAAGAAGAAAATAAAATTTTAATGATGGATGTGGATTCTATTGTCGATCCGACTCATCGTGAATTTATGCGACAAGAACAACAACGAATAATGTATAAAAGAAGTCAAGAATATTCACAGTCACAACCACAACAATCCTCAACCCCATTCAGTCAATACTATAATGATTTTGGTGTATCTGGAAACGACATAGCTCCCTACTAAGTTATTATGCTATTTACCGTAGTTTTAATTTTTATGTATTTTAATTTAATGTATTTTCAGTTGTCTTGTATTTCCAATTTTAATGTATTTTCAATCTTCACTTTTCAATTTTAGCAACATTTAATATTTTATATTCGCACCTTTCAATTTTAGCAACATCTAATATTTTATATTTGCACCGTTCATTTTTTGAGATAATTATATATTTTTTGTATAATTATAACTTATAATAAAATTAACTTATAATTTTACATAAAAATAATAAATGCACGAAAATTAATTTATCAAAATTATACACCAAGTTAAGATATAAAATTAATATTATAAAGACATTACATAAACATAATTAGGTATATATAAAGAGATAAATTAAAAGATTAAATAATAAAATAAAAAAAATGATGAATAGTAATGTGGGAGATGAATAGTGTAACCCCATATTTGAGGGAACACTATTCATCCTCCATTTTGGGACAAAAATGGGGGAGGGTTGGAGCTAAATTACCCCAAAAATTGCCCCCATTATGGGGGATGGGGGCAAGGTTGGAGATGGCCTTATATAAACATTTGTAAGGTAGCTGCAAAAAATTCGGAGCCGAAAAGGAAAGCAAAAGGGAAGGTCACTGGAGTCTTTATCCGATCGTAGCCATGGCCGATAGATATCACTAACCAAGTATTTGCTATAATTCCTTACAGATCTAGAATTGCATGACTTTTATAGAAGAGGAAGGAAGCAACACGGAAGATAATAAAATTATCATTGGTTAGAGGTAGTGGTGGAGATGTTTTAGGCAAAGAAAAATTATTTCTATAAATTTCCGATTCGCAATGGATGGTTGTTGGTCTCGATTTGATTTTGGGGTTGAGATTTGAGAATGTTTTGAGAGGGAGATGAAGATTTACTTATGGAAATATGGTGAATCGGTGGTAGTGAGATCAATGTAGAGATAAGTTGGAGTGGTGGTGTAAGGAAGGCGGTGGAGATAAGCTGGATTGGTGGTGATTATATCGATGATGGAAGTGGGAGGAGAATAACAAACAACTGGAGGAGTAGGAAATACAAATGAATTGGGAAGAGAAGTGCATTGGGAATTGTGGCTACAACTTTCAAAAGAATTGGGCCTAAAGGCTATTTCGGGGGCATTTGCATCTATACCTGCTTTTTGGGTCACGTTTTAACTTGTACCCGTTTTGTAAAAAAATTGTAAGTGTACCCACTTTTTCGCGTAACTTCAGCATACGGGGCTGAAGTAGCAAAGGCAATCACGCAAAACTTCAGCATTCTAGTAGACAAGCCTGAAGTAGTAAAGGCAATACGTTGGAGTTTTTTTGTCCTGGATAAGGTTTTTCAAAAATTTCAGCAAAAGATGCTGAAGTTATTTAGTTCATTTGTAAAAATTTCAACACTAAATAAGCTAAAGTTTTTTTGTCCTTGATTCATTTGTTTTGTCATAAAGCTTTTTTAAAAACTTCAGCAGAAGATGCTGAAGTTATTTAGTTCATTTGTAAAAACTTCAACACTAAATAAGTTGAAGTTTTTTTGTCCTGGATAAGCTTTTTCAAAAACTTCAACAGAAGATGCTGAAGTTATTTAGTTCATTTGTAAAAACTTCAGCACTAAAAAAACTGAAGTTTTTTTGTCTTAGATAAGTTTTTTCAAAAACTTCAGCAGAAGATGCTGAAGTTATTTAGTTCATTTGTAAAACCTTTAGCACTATATAAGCTGAAGTTTTTGAAAAAACTTTCTAAATGTTACTATAGTACAGATGGAAGGACAAACAAAGCAGGAGGCTTACACGACGCTCTACCAACTGAAGTGGGATTTTGTGGCTCTTACTTTTGTTTCTCCACATTCCCATCTTATTCTGAATGTTACTATAGTACAGAGACAGATTGGTTGTTTTGCAGTGCAAAAGATACTATTCACAACACTCTCACTGTTCTGCTTCCTATTTCCCCACTTCTCTTTGAACTCTTCCCTTTGCATATCCATACGAAAAATATATAAAGACCACTCACCTTCCCATTCTTATATGTATAGTAATAATACACCTTTCAATAGTCTAAGTCGGTTCTTGAATTGATAGAGAAAGATAGGTTTAAAAAAAGATTGTGTTTTCATTATATTTTCTTGAGTTTAGAGTTGTGGGAAATCGATAAGACCGTGATCCGATGATGAAGATCTATGCCTTTGTGCTTGATGCTACTGCTGCGTGGTTTTGAAGGAAACAGAAGAAAGAAGAAGAAGAGGAAGAAGAAGAAGAAGAGGAAGAAGAAGAAGAAGAAGAAGAAGAAGAAGAAGAAGAAGAAGAAGAAAACGAAGGAGGAGAAAGAGGGTTGAGGTTGTTTAAAATGTGGTTACACGTTAAAACTTTTAAAAAAAATGGGTATAGGGCGCCCCGTGCAATTTTTCGCATTTTAGGTCAAAGATGAAAATATGGTCTATTAAAATATTTGGACGACCATACAACGTCATTTACTCGATCCTTTTTGGGCGAACGGCACAAATAGCCACTAAAAGCTGTGGCTTTTATTTTAAAGCCACTGTTTTCAATGTATTTAGACTTTAGCCACTCCTTTTAAAAAACTTATACCTGACTGGACGAGAATACCCTTCTGGTATAACTTATACCTACGTTATCAACACAAGCAGCAGTTACACAAAGAGAAGAAGCGAGCAACAGCAGCAGTTACCACAGCGGCGATCAACTGAGGACGAACCACCATTTCTCTTCCCGATTTCAAAAATTTAGCAATCTAATCCAAAAAAACGACATAGATAAACAGTAAGTTGTAATTTCATGTGTTTCTATCAATTTTTATTTCGCTATAGTTATACTTTTTAGATCTATATTGATTTGATTATATATTAGATAAGAATTTGATTTTTTTTTAATTTCTGGATTGATAAATTTATAGACACCGCCTCCTATGATAATTCTGTATTCCGGACTTAGTGTCTTCATTTTGGAAATTGAATTCAAAAAAATAAGAACACTATGTCCTTAACTTTGATTCTACTGGCCTCATTTTGCAAATTGAATAAAAAAACTTAAGGACAAATGTCCTTCACTTTGCTGTTGTTCTTCTGTATACAAAGTCCTGTAGCTTGAGTTTCAAATTGTATGTTTTAATTTCTGGTTCAAATGTTAAGGACTGACAGTCCTTAACTCTTAAATACATGTTTAAATGTTAAGGACTAGCAGTCCTTAACTTTTAATTCCATGTTTAAATGTTAAGGACTGGCAGTCCTTAACATTTAATTCCATGTTTAAATGTTAAGGACTGGCAGTTCTTAACTTTAATTACATGTTTAAATGTTAAAGGACTGGCAGTTCTTAACTTTAATTACATGTTTAAATGTTAAGGACAGACAGTCCTTATCTTGGTCTTGCACTTACAGTACACCTGTTCTTAATTCTACAAGGATTTCTTTATAACGTATGCCCTTTGTTTCCCATTCTCTTGACTTGTAGGATGGAAACAATATGCATAATAGTTGCTTTAAATGGTAGATGGACTGAAGACTATAAATATCTTGATCATCAAACAAAGCTTTTCCTAGCACCTGAGTCAATTCAGTTTGAAGATTTCGTTAAACAGATTTTTGAGCTTATTGAATTGGATAGAGAAAAGTTTGAAATAGTGATATGGTTTGATATCAACCTTGGAACAAGCAAAGGAATGCTTGTATCCAAAGATTTAGATCTTCACACATGTATAGAGTTGCTAAAAACTCATTCACTCTTCAAGAGCTGTCGTTTCATAGTTGATATTTCGGAAAGAGTTTTTGCATCAACAAGCAATGAACATGCCAACACAAAAACTCAACATGACAATCAAGAGCGATGCCAACAGATAGTTGAAGTAGATATGGTTGAAGCTCAACCATTAAATGAAGAGGTGCATCAAACATTTGATTCTATTCAAGTAGAAGGACAAAGCATTATAGAGATTGACAACGAACAAGCTTTGGGTATTCAAGTCTTAGAGAGTGCACCGGTAATCGAAGTAGTTGCTGACAAAACCTGCACTCAAATAACTAGACGAAGATCAAATTTGAAACAAAAAGAATCCCCAACTACGATATTAAGAGAAAATGCTTCTTTGGATCAAATAAAAGTCGGATCAGTATTTGACAAGAAGAAGAGCATAATTAATTGTTTTTCTAATGTAGCAATCAAAGGACATTTTGAATTCAAAGTTGTTAGATCAAGCTCAACAAGATATTCGTTGACATGCAATGATGATAGGTGTTGTTGGTGTGTGCGTGCTTTCAGAATTAAAGACTCAACATTATTCAAGATAGTAAAGCTTGAGAAAAAGCATGACTGCTCTGTTAACACTAGGAAAGCAGATCAAAGGCATGCTACTTCAAAGTTGATTAGTGGTTACATTATCGATAATCTTCGGGACCCAAGATTTGAAGTTACACCAGCTTTTGTCATAGCAGAGATGCAAAAATTGCATGGACTAGACATTGGATATCACAAGGCGTGGCGTGCTATTCAACATGCTTCCGCTTTAATAAGAGGAAGTCCCGAAGAAAATTATGAATTATTGTGTTCATACTTGTATATGATGACAAGTAAAAACCCGGGAACTTATACTAACATAAAGATAGACGACAACAACAGGTAAACAATTTAGGACATGCTGTCTTTAGCCTTGTTAACTTTTGAGTTATAACCAGAAGTTGAGGACTGCCTATCCTTAAGTTTTGAACTTGTAATTAAAAGTTAAGGACTTCCAGTCCTTAAGTTTTGAACTTTGAAATAAAAGTTAAGGACAGCATGTCCTTAACTTTATAACTTGTAAATGTAAGTTAAGGACTGACTGTCCTAAACTTCGGGTATTTTAACCTTGTTTTATATTGTATTTTCACGTTTCTTTATATGTTTTACGCATATGGATCATCGATAGCTGGTTGTAATCATTGTAGACCAGTGATTGCTATTGATGCGACTTTTTTGAAGTCAAAATATCGTGGTGTTTTAATGATTTCAGTTTCAAAAGATGCAAATAACCAAATTTTCCCATTAGCCTTTGGAATAGCAGAATCTGAAAACAACAATTCCTATGAGTGGTACTTTAGTCAGCTTCGCAATGCAATTGGGAGCCGTGAGAATTTGATTTTTTTATCAGACAGGCATCAAGCTATTGCAAATGGCATTGTAAAGGTATATCCTGAAAGCCATCATGGGATTTGCATCTATCATTTGGAGCAGAACCTAAAGCGAAGAAAGGTGAAAAGTGAGGTCATAAAACTTTTCCAAAGTGCTGCAAGAGTATACAAGCGTAAAGAATTTGACATATACATGTCAGATATTGCAAATGTAGATAAGAAAACTTATGACTACTTGATGGAAGAACCACCGGAAAGATGGGCACGTTCTTGTAGTCCACAACGAAGATATGACATGCTCACAACAAACATAGCTGAGTCGATGAATTCAGTGCTATTAGAAGCAAGGGAGCTGCCTATACTAAGAATGATGGATTTCATTCAAGTGAAGCTACAACATTGGTTTTATGAAAGAAGAAATAAAGCAGAAGGAACATTTTATGATGTTTCTTGTTGGGTAGAGGAGGAATTGAAGAACAGAATAGATTTAGCATTTACTTTGAACGTAAGTATTATGTTTTATGTTTATATTATGATTTTGACATTTTTTAACATAATGTACTCACTTATAATTTTTCAACATTGAAGGTCTTCCCTGTTGATTCATGGCGTTCTAGAGTTGAAGAAGAAGGAATAACTTTCTTGGTGGACATAAATAAAAGAACATGTGATTGTTTTCAATTTCAACTTGATGAATTACCATGCATACATGCAATTGCAGCTATCGAGAAGAGAAACATCAAGAAGTCCGACTTTTGTTCGCACTGGTACTTAAAGGAATCTTGGCTGAAAACATATGAAAGACAAATACATCCTGTAGGACATACTGATTCATGGATTGTACCAGAGAGTGTTAAGTCACAAATTGTTAAACCTCCAGATTTCAAAGTGCCACCAGGTAGAAGGCAAAAGAAAAGGCACATTCCTACTACCGAGCCATCAAAAATAACATTCAAATGTGGTCGTTGCAGAAGAATTGGTCATAATAGAACAGCTTGTATATATTCTTCGGCACTCCATCCATTTTCAAGAAAGCATAGAGAAGAGTAGAAATATACACTTATGTGTATCGACTCTTTTAAGTTTTTGCTATAGATTGTATTCATTATTATTCTAATTTGAGTGGATGCCTAGATTTTCAATATTTATATCTTGTTACATTCTTTTAATTTCTTTTGAGTTCAACAATTAAAAGTTATTAACAGGAGTCAGTAAGTTCAACTTGCAATTTTGAAACGTAATGATTGTCTGTCCTTAACTTTGAATTTCAAGTTCAAAAGTTAAGGACATGAGGTTCTTAAGTTATAGTCTCATGTTAAAAACTTAAGGACTGTCTGTCCTTAACTTTGAATTTTAAGTTCAAACGTTAAGGACATGAGGTCCTTAAGTTATAGTCCCATATTAAAAACGTAATGACTGTCTGTCCTTAACTTTGAATTTCAAGTTCAAAAGTTAAGGACATGAGGTCCTTAAGTAATAGTCCCATGTTAAAAACTTAAGGACTGTCTATCCTTAACTTTGAATTTCAAGTTCAAAAGTTAAGGATATGAGGTCCTTAAGTTATAGTCCCATGTTAAAAACTTGAGGATTGTTTGTCATTAACTACAAGAGTCCTTAAGTTTGAAATACAAGTTAAAAACTTAAGGACTGTCTGTCCTTAACTTTAAATTTTAAGTTCAAACGTTAAGGACATGAGGTCCTTAAGTTATAGTCCCATGTTAAAAACTTGAGGACTGTTTGTCCTTAACTTTGAATTTTAAGTTCAAACGTTAAGGACATGAGGTCCTTAAGTTATAGTCCCATGTTAAAAACTTGAGGACTGTTTGTCATTAACTACAGGAGTCCTTAAGTTTGAAATACAAGTTCAAAAGTTAAGGACATGAGGTCCTTAAGTTATAGTCCCATGTTCAAAACTTAAGGACTGTCGGTCCTTAACTTTGAATTTCAAGTTCAAAAGTTAAGGACATTTGGTCCTTAACTTTGAATTTGAAGTTCACTTACACTTAGTCATGAACAAATACTAACAAACTCAATGGACAAATCAACAGTTGAGAGAAACAACGAAATAAATAACAAAATGCCTTGACATAACTTTTGAAATTGTAATTTTGCATAGCTGTTACAAAAAATTACGCTATGCCAACAAAACAAAATATAAGTGCCTTTTCACAAATTTACAGAATATTTCAGAACTATCCTAAACTGGCATAATTCAGATGTCACCTTTACAACAATTTTATACAAAAATAACACCACAATTTCTTTACAACTCCTTTGGACAGAATGTTTCATTTTCACTCTCATAATCATCACCAACATTTTCTGGTGGAGTATCATAACCAGAATTTCTTTTCCATTCACCATGTGCCCAAAGATTTGCAGCAAGTTCTTTTCGAAAGTCTTTTATGTCTTCGGGTTGGAATTGCTGCACGTCCTTTCCAATCATCAACAACTCGGCAAATTTGATCAGGAATGCACCACAATCAGTCCTAAGAGAAATATAAGATATGCAGTGAATTAAACAATAAATCTTAAGTACATATAAATAATATAACAAATAATAACACGTACGATCCAGTTTGGTGTGGTGATCTTTGCCACTGTATATCAAATTTGTTGAAGACATTCCCAAAAGACTTGTGATTTTTGTCAAACTGTGAGAACTTTAGCAAATGGGGGATCATGCGTGCATACATTTGCATGTAATTCATTCCTGCTTCATATGGATCACTGTATATGGAATCATATACATCAATCTTTTTTTGATTCAAGTCCAATACTCCCAACAAAAAGTGTGTCACGGCTTCATCATCTTCTTAAGGAAGCCGACATGGAAAAAAGATTTTGTCAACCTCAGTCCATGCAATTCCACATCTACGGTTGTCCCCCACACATATGGTGTCAGAAATAACTGATTATCACCAGCACACCAAAACTCATCACTAGCATCTTCACTAAAATCTTTATATACAAGTGCCATATAATTATCAAAAAGAACATTAGTAGTTGTGCATCGAAAAGGATGATCGCGAGGGTGGTAGCATTCCTTCTTTCTCAGATAATAGAGAGCAATGTCAATATGCTTCATAAAAAGGCAAAAAATAAAACAAATCAATAACAAATCAGTCATAAAATAATGAAAAAATGATAAATTAATAATAGAAGAAATAAATGCCTTGTGAATTATCTAACCTTATCATCAAGAACAAATTTGCTATCTGAAAGCTCAAGGAAAAACATTTTGCTACTGATTTTTTGATGATACAATTTGTATGGTTTTTTCCTCACACTATTATCATCAGCATATAAATCAATTTGTCCCCTGAAAATTTTGAAAATGTCAAGTTAGAATTTTGAAAACTTTAATCTATAAGTTAAGGACCAAGTGTCCTTAGCTTTTGAATTTGATACTCAAACTTAAGGACTGCATGTCCTTAGCTTATGAATTTTGAATTCAAACTTAAGGACAAGAAGTCCTTAAGTTTTAAACTTGAATCTATAAGTTAAGGACAGTTAGTCCTAAAATTAGTCTTACAATCACAGAAGTTAAGGATGTAGTGAAACACATTAAGAGACTTACTCTTTTTTGCGACCTCTCCTTTTCTCCTTGCCCAACCACACAATGAATTTCTTCACTAATTTTTCATCTTCTTTGGCATAATGAAAAATACACCTACGAGTATAGGTTGATTTTATCCAACCTGAACTCTTCAGAGTATTTTGATTGTCTGCCTTGGAACTTACTGCTTTTCCTTCCTTATCAAAAGGAGATTTCAACTGCCAGCTTAACTTCTTGTTCCTTTTACCTCGACCAAGTTCTTCTTCAACATTTCCTTCACCCTCCATAGTCAAAGTCGCATCAATGTCTATTTGTATACTTGGAGGAGTAGGAGTAAGAAGAGAAAATGACGGACCATCATAACCAATATTGTCTCTCTTTCTTTTCCTTGTATATTGGTTAAGATCGTCATCATTGGTGTCCTCTTTGTTTTCCTCTGCTGGCGACACTATATATATATATATATTCATATTAGTTTTCTGCAACATGTCAAATGAAGAGACAAAATACATATTCATATTAGTTTTCTGCAACAGGTCAAATGAAGAGACAAAATTTCAATTGTACATATAATAATTAGGGCACAATCAGTACCTGTCTTCTCCGCAGTACCTTCTTGTGTTTTTTCAAGAGACAACTCAGCTAAAATATTGCGTGCAGCATTTTCTTTTTCTTGCAATTCCACATTTTCTTTATCTTGCAGTTGTTCACCATGATCTTTAGATGTTTGTTGACAAGATTCTGCAAAAATATTTACAAGAGCTAACATGTTAATAATCTTTAATTAAAACAAACATATATAAAATTAAAAAAGCACTGCCTAACCATTTGCAATATCCAAGATCATTCCAGCTACATCATCATCATCACATGTTGCATCTATAGATTTGGAACCAATCTCACTTCTGCCTATGTCTTGAGATTGTAGTCCAGTTTTCTCTTGATACTGCACTCCAGCTTCTTCGCTTGCTGCTTCAAAAGATACAATATATAATGAAATAAAGATACAATATATAATGAAAATTTTATCTAACCTTGACTGGCACAAGTTTGAACTCCAAATTTTTCTTTGTATGACAGCGGTGTAGAGAGATCATACGTTCCTTTTAAGCATTTGCATACAATCTCGCTGACACTTGTCCCCAATGGACTTGTTAAATCCTCCTGTGATTACAATCCACAAGCTCTACAAATTTTCTCCGGCACTCCACAAACTTCTGCATGCACATGCATAGTTTATATGTATTAATCTATTGAATATACATTTCAACGAAAATAAAAATCAAAATCTATATCTAACCTTTCCCAATATCAGTAATATTTTCAATTTCATCATCTAGATGTGCATCTCTAAATTCTCTTTCATACTGACCCTCTGCATGCACATCCATATCATTACGTTCAACACCACCTGCATCTTGGTTGAATATGCCAGTACGCTCAGTAGCACGACACTGATCATCAACTCCATATTTTCTAATTGGAACACTAGATTCTCTATCTGTGTTCATCTGATCAGCTTTCCCAAACATGTTCATCAAAGTATCAAGCTTTGATCCTAGAGTTTTCTTTAAATCCTGAGAAAGCAACTAAGTTACAAAGAGAAGGACATGTTTAAAACTTAAGGACAAGCAGTCCTTAAGTTTGAACTTAAAGTTCAAAACTTAAGGAAATGCAATCCTTAAGTTTGAACTCCAAGTTCAAAAGTTAAGGACAAGAAGTCCTTAACTTTGAATTCCAAGTTCAAAACTTAAGGACATGATGTCCTTAAGTTTCATTTCAAAGTTCAAAAGTTAAGGACAAGAAGTCCTTATCTTTCAATTCCAAGTTCAAAATTTAAGGACACAAAATCCTAAAGTTGGATTAACTGAAATTACCTTGATTTCGTTCTCAATCTTTTTTTCTGATACAGCAATTTTCTTATTAACTCTGGTAACTTCTGCTTGCAAATCCTTCTTAAAACTCTCTGATAATCTCTGAATCAAAAAACATAATATAAAAAAAGGTGTTCGTAAGCAAGAAATAATCAAATAAAAAACTAATACTATTCAAAGGCAGAAACACATACTCTAACAATTTCCTTAAGTACGCCTTCGTCAAATTGTGTGGAAGAAGACCTTGAGCCTCGATCTTGTGAAACTGGCTCCTCCACACAAAGAGGCTCTGTATCTTCTTCTTCCACGGGAATAAAGGGTGACACCTCAATCAACTTAAACACCTATTATATAAGAAAAACTAAACATAAGTATACATAACTAAAACAAATAAACAAAAAAAGAGATAGTAATTACATTAACTTACTTTTTCATTATGGAAATATTTTCTACAAAGAGCATCAAATTGTGGAGACTTCATTTCAGAATAACATAACATTCGAGGATAACCAACTTCTTTGAAGTTCACAAATTGTTTTTCTTGGAAAATAGGAAGTACTTCCATAATCCAGACACAAAACGCAAAAGGAAAGCCAACTAAAGTGTAGCTATCAATATCTTTTTCTTTCTCTATCTCCTTCTGAACATCATTCTCATTTGATTTCAAGCAACTCTTCAATGATTTTAATAGCGTCTCATAAGCAAGAGAGCCCTAGTTGAAGGAAGCGCAAAGTGCATCATCGTCAACAATTTTCATTATTTGCTCCGACAAATTCCTATTTTTCCTCTTGCCCATCAAAACCGACTCAACAAAATAGAGTGTTGCCAACTTCAAAGCATCATCATCACTTCCAGCAAATGATGAAGTTGTACCATGTGGGCGACTAGAAATAAAACTATACAAATCAGCCAACTCAATTTTGTCCTTTCCAGGGAAATAGACTCTTAAAAGCCTATTCTCTTTCTCATTTAAACCTTTCATGTCAAGCGACGAATAAGACTTCAAACCAGTAATAATATGGAATGCATCACGAGTAAACTTAATATCGCAGTCAAATACCTTGAAGGTCATCGAATCAGGTTCATTACTAACAATTTCAGAAAGCAATACACAGTGCATAAGTTTACCCGAGAACTTCACACTTTGTAATCTGAAGAAGTTGCCAAAAATACTTTCCCTCAATTTCTTCCATTGGCTATTCGACAGAAAACTTTTAATTGTTTCCTTATATTGAAAATCTCCTTTCCAATATACCAGAAAATTACGCCAATCGTCAAAATCAAAAAAAATGATCGCCTTCCATTATAACACTAGAAAAGAAGGAAAAACAAACAAAGATTAGGACTTAACTTAAAATTTCAAGTTAAAAGTTAAGCAAATACAATCCTTAACTTTAAATTTTAAGTGCAAAGGTTAAGGAAATACAGTCCTTAACTTATACTTTCAACATCCAAAGTTAAGGACACTTAGTCCTTAACTTCAAGTTTCATGTGCAAAAGTTAAGGACAATCAGTCCTTAACTTTAAATTGTAAGTGCATAGGTTAAGGAAATACAGTCCTTAACATATACTTTCAACATCCAAAGTTAAGGACACTTAGTCCTTAACTTCAAGTTTCATGTGCAAAAGTTAAGGACAATAAGTCCTTAACTTTAAATTGTAAATGCAAAGGTTAAGGAAACACAGTCCTTAACTTATACTTTCAACATCCAAAGTTAAGGACACTTTGTCCTTAACTTCAAGTTTCATGTGCAAAAGTTAAGGACAATCAGTCCTTAACTTTGAATTCCAACTACAAAATTTAATGTCGTTTCTTCTTTACATTTAATGAACACAGTTAACTGAAAATTCATAATCAGTAAGCTTATGAATTTCTACGACTATTTTTATGAAATATACCTACATAATCAAATATATTGAATCAACCACAAACACATTTCAAATTTCACACACTAAAAATTTATCAAAAACAGAATCACACAAAATATACTACACTGAATCAACATATAATGCTAATTTTTGAAATTTCACACATACTTCACACGGCATTGAACCAACTTACAAATAAAGAAAAACGAAAATGCATAAAAAATATATATATATTACCAGTCGCGATTGACAGAAGATGACGGAGAAGATGAAGGAGCAGAAGTTTAACTGAGATTGCAGTTTGCATACGAGGAAGATGAAGAAGCGCAGAACTCTGAACGAATGAAATAAGGGTTTTCGTCGATTTTGGGATTATACAAGAAATAGAGAAAGGGTAATTGTGTCTTTTCCCCCTTAGTAGTGGCTATTTTTTATAAGCATTTTAAATAGTGGATAAAAGTTAAATACACCCTTATTTAGTGGCTACTGCACGCCATTTTCACATCCTTTTTACGGTAATACCACTTATTTGGGACAAGCAAGTGAAGTCCCATAGTTTCCTGTTTCAGTAATCGGGAAGCCCTCAAGAAGACAGCCCATTCCAAAAGATCAGCCGCTATTACGTCTTTCCAACTCCACAATATATACAATATGAACAAAAAAAAAGGATAAAGAAAGTCGGGAGTCCAAATATATAAAACATCAACCAGGCGAAGACCTAAAATATGCAACTGTTACAGATAGCACTTGATTGGTAAATATGAAATAAAAAAATCTTTATCATCAAAGGAGATTATGAAATTACTAAAATGTAGAACACTATGAGAAAGGAAAAAAGACAGCAAGGGAAAAAATTCTATGTATTTATTCATGTAGTCTCGAGCCAAAATGACCCGCAGCTACAGAAAGAATAATGAACCCTAACTAGGAAGGCAACAGACCTCACATTAAATCAGAGGGCTTGTGGAAATACCCATTTGCACCTCGTAAGAATTGATCAATTTGTCAAAAATAAAATGTACATGAGAGAATTCACTAATAACCCGAAATCTACAATCTGGAAGTGGAATGGAAGGAGAGAGGTTCTCCAGCCAAAGACAGAAAAACACCCCGGCTCGAGAGCCATAAGAATCACCAGTGTGCTACTTGCCCCACTTTAGAGGCCTGCACAAAGAATATACCTCTTTAAACTAAAGATTGGGTTAAAAGTTGCACTGCTGCTGCCTCCAAAATGCTTAGCTTTTTTATCGTGTTGTTAGCTCTCCATTAGAGAATAAGTGTTAGCAAAGTCAGGTTCTATAAGCCACTCCAGAGGCAAGCAAGCCAAGATGCTCTTTTACTTGTAAGTTAGCTATCTATTCACTACATACTGCCTCCAAACCCTAAAACTGAAGGACCTCTGACTTTCAGACGCTTCGATCCACTCTGTATTCTGGGTGATTCCCTCATATTTTGCCCCAATTCAAACTGGATCTTGTGATCTCTCTTGTACTCGTCCTGCTTGCTCAGTGCTTGTTCATTCACAGCCACCTTCTTCAACTTAATGGATACCGGAACTGGACCACCTCTGACGGACTTGTCTCTGGGATGAAAGTCCGGTGCTTCTTTGGATTGACTTGAATTAGCAATGGAACTGTGAGTTGCATCATTAGCCGTAGAACACTCTGGAAAAGACAATGGCCCAAGCCGTCCTTCTGATTGACGTTTCTTTAATCTTTTGAAACTCTGCAAAGTACATGCCGAAAGTACTTATTTAGATTTTTGATAATTGGTCGCTCCCAAAACAAGAACTTCAAAGCTGAAGGAAATTGACATGAATGTACACTATATTTTGTCAATGAAATAAAATTCATATTTGAAAGCATACTAAGTTAATATTAGGTGGTCAATAACTATCTTCCAAAAAACCAATTAGTTTCACTTCCTAATGAATCTCGCTTACTGAAACACATATTTGTAATCTACCAATAAGCCATCTAATAGATACAAAATTGAATATGATGAATCCTTGTAGCGAAATTAAAACTAAATCCATAACCCACTGGAACTGGATAAGAAAACAAAACAGAAAGTCCTGATGACAAGCAATGGGCACAAATATGCAAGGACAGAAGCAATAATTAGAACTTTGCTCTTGTACTAATAATTACAAGTATCAGTTCACAGAACTTTGTTCTTGCACTGACATTTAGAAAAGTATCAATTGTGGAGATACGGAACAAAGAAAAGAGAATAAAGTATTTAATCACATACCTTTCACCCTCTTTGCAAACTGATTAATAAAACTTAAACGTGTTAATGTCTCTATTAAGCTATACCTGGTGCTCAATGTTGATAGAGACTGAATCATATCCGTTTCTATGTTCTGCTCTGGGACGTCTCTTCACCCTGAAAATTTCTGTATCAGACTCATCACTGTCTTGATCTACAACAGTTTTACAGTCTGTCTCATGAGCTACTTTCGGATGGACTTTAAAATTGTTATCACTTGATGAACTCTCCGATCTTTCACTCCGACAACTAGAAACATCACCATGGAACTTCATTGATGCAGTATCTAAGTTACAGATTGCATTTCCCTGTACTTACAGTTGGGGGCTGGATTAGCTTGAGACATAAAGCAGTTCTTTTTCTGCAAGGCAGAACTCAAAGAAAGTAGGCATATATAGAATTACAGACCAAAGACCACTTACATTCACACCAGCGAAAAGGTTATCTTTCGGCTCCATCGGAGAGTCGAGATCAGACAAAAGTGAGGCAGAAGCATTAGGTGCTGACTCATGAACTGTCTGTTCAACCGAGTCCTCCGACCATTCAAAATTGATTTCACAATATGGAACATAGCCATCTTCCTCAGCTCGCGGAAACATGTTTAAAAGGAGAGAAAAGTCATCAGTTTTTCTATATCGCTGTTGAACTTCATGCAAAACCACCTTATCCTGCTCAAACTGTCTAGCTGCATTTTCCATGTCCAATATATCTTCCCTTAGGCAAAGCGTTCTACTGCTGCCGCAAGGAAAATTAAGTGACCTGGGATCTGATGAACAATCATGCGACCAATCATCAGTTACAACGAGCATTGCCAATATAATAGACAATTAAAAGAAGAGAAAACATTCAGTTTAAAAATACCATGGCGAAGGCACACTGCGTGTGCATAGCAGCTGCAATTAAGATAAGCGACATAACAGTCACGCTTGCATATGCTGCAAAGAATGGTACCATGTGCGAATAAGGATATGCCTGAAAATGCTATTAACCTCGCGAGGCACCAACGAGCACAGTGCTGAAAACGCATCAAATTCAGAAAAGAAACTTTGATGCTATGATGAGTCATCAAGTCTGCAGAGGAATAGTCAGGATCTTCCAGTTCAAATCTCGTACATAGAAGCATCGCTTCTTTGCAGAGAAGTTCCTCGTGAGGAAGTAGAGGCACCCTGTTCAGGAGTGCATAGCGAATGCTGGCAATTGAACCCATAGAAAACCAATCCCCCGTTGCAAAGTTAACGGCCTCACCACAATTGAAACCTACATATAAAGAAAAGATTTGAGAGTCCAAACTTTTACATCCTCAGAGAAACAGAACAACAATCAAGCGTAAATCAGTGGAGGATGAGATAACATCTGTCTGGGATGTGTGAATAAGCAGTTCCACACCCATGCTTCATTGCACTAAACTCAAAACAAAGCAGACCATTTGTTTTCAGGGTAAACAAAGGCAGGCTCTTACCATGACTAAATCCTGCATGATACGCTCTAGGAAAAGTTACTACGAACTCCCCCGGTTTTTGAACTGCTTTATAGACAGGAACACCATGCTCTGACAGAATGTTAGGAGGAAACAATGTTGTCTTCCCCAAAAGCACATCAAAAGCTCCATCCTCTCCATCAGCTGATAAGATATCATTGGTGTAAACATGCTCTCGGACAACCTTCTCGAAGTCAAGTGCTGCATGACCTGGAATGCCATACCAAGTTTTTGCGGCCCCACAATGCTGAT
This sequence comes from Nicotiana tabacum, assembly GCF_000715075.1. Classification (NCBI taxonomy): domain Eukaryota; kingdom Viridiplantae; phylum Streptophyta; class Magnoliopsida; order Solanales; family Solanaceae; genus Nicotiana; species Nicotiana tabacum. Next base: position 102,106,842 of record NC_134080.1, on the reverse strand, counting down.
AATTGATACTACAAACAGATTAAAAAATGTTCAGCCCCGGAAATAGCAAGGACTAACATGGTTCAAATAAAAAACACATACCTATATAAGTAGTGGTCTTCCACATGCCAAGCAAACATACTGAATAGCATTCCAATATACAACATAGGTTCAGTAACTCCCTGGAGAATAACAATTGTATCAATAAACTGCTACACATTTTCTGATTCATCATATTTTCAGTAGAAGATGGGATAAGATAATTACTGTACCGGGATCGATTTCTCAAGGAGTCGCAGTACTGATTTAGGCAACCGAGAAAGCCCCTGGAAACACAAATAAAAGCACATAATTAGAATTTCATAAGTGGTTATTTCAAAACAATATGGCCAACATAGACCACCTTAAGACTACAGCTAAATGTTGACGGGGAGAGTTGTGGTCTAGGATAACTATGCAGGAAATGAAGTAGGTGATTCATTATTTGTCTTGGGACAAGAAGGGAAGGAAAAGAAGGAAGACCATAAGAATGGAGAAGCAACCTAAAGAGGACTTCGAGGAAATATCTCCCTGTCTATAAAACAGTAACCGCATTAGCATCATAAGAAGTTTCAGACATAAAAATGGCAAGAATCAATATGCATCCTAACAACAATACAAGTTGACTCTTTCATACAACAATTTGACATTATATCCAGAACGGAAAAAAGGGGGAGACAGCACAGTAAAGAAATTACTTTTTAATAGAATTCACACCTTCATATTCCATTTGCTTTTTCCAAGTTGATCATTGGGAGAAGAGGAAAATGCACTACCATCAACATCACAGGCATATTCCACGCTCTCAGTCTTTCCACAAGCTATCTCATGCCAAAATTCTTTTTCTAGGTATGTCGGAGGAAGACATCCAGCACTATAATATCGACGAGCAAATACCTTGTTTGCCATTTTCTCGAAATCTCGAAATGTATAGTTTCTGAAAGACCGGACTAGTCAAAAGCGAGGCAAGCAACTAATTCATAGTAGCAATTACCAACTACAAATTAAAACTAACCTCCCACTCATAAAAAAGGTGACCCTGTCATCTGTGTCCCATTCGGCTAGGCGAAGTGGCTGTACCCTAGTAGTAAATTTAAAACCAGCCTTCTCTTTATTCAGAACAACTCCAGCAGGAACAGAAGCTGTTATGGGGGAAACAATCTTGCATATACCTATTACATTTCAAACATAGTATCAGCCCTTATCAATCAATGAAGCTACCACAGGATAAAATGCCTTTAGAAACAAGAACACAGCCTGAATAATCAATATCGTATATATAATTTACACAGCCGTTAAATTGCAGGAAGAGCTGGGATAGAATTTTCATTTTTTTTAGAGCAACTCCAAAATAAAAGGCCAAAGATTCTAGAGAGAGGCAGAATGCATAACAGCAATTGAATTAACCTGAAGCAGAGAGTCATAGCAAAATCACTTAATTTGTTTGACAGACAAAGAAAACTGATGAAGCCTTACCATATTTAGAAGCTTCAGGAGCTAACTTCTGGAGATAAACTAAAGGATCCTCAAACTCCTCTTTATTTGGATAGTACACTGGACATTCTGGAACTTTATCAATCCAGTCCAGATTGGAGGTGTCAAACTTTGCAACCTTGTGCTTTGAGAAAACATCTTTTCCATTATAAGAAGAAGACCCAGATCCTGGATATGAATCACTATTAACATGGATTCTAACACCACATGAAGCAGAAGATCTTAAGGCATCTCCTCCGCTTCTACTCAGCATGTTGCTGACACAATTGAGATCATTCATAGATTCTGTCTTCATTCTTTGAAGCCTTTTTTGCTTCAAAAATTCCAATTTAGCCTCCCTCGACATGCAGACTCTCCCTTCCACCTGCCATAGTGAAAATAAGCTCATTAAGATTGAACAAGTAAACCGAACAGTATCACAAACCCTAAACAATTGTTGCATGTTTCGATTCCATTATAGAATTAAGAAAGTGAAAAAATCTCACACAGCTCATCTAAGAATACAAATTCTCTTACAATTGTAAGAAAAACAGTCTCATAACAAGGCTAAACCAAAACAACCAGACATTTATCTCGAAATCAGAACATACAATCAGAGCAGGGGGTCTATCGGAAACAGCCTCTCTACCTTCACAAGGTAGGGGTAAGAAAGTGTGTACAAATCTCGCACAGCTCAACTAGGAATACAAATTCTCTTACAATCAAGAGTAAGAAAAACAGTCTCATAACAAGGCCAAACCAAAACAACCAAGACAATTTATCAAGAAATCAGATCAGACAATCGAAAACAGACGAGGGTCTATCGGAAACAGCCTCTCTACCTTCACAAGGTAGGGGGTTTAGGTCTGCGAACACACTAACCTCCCCGGACCCCACTTGTGGAATTTTACTCGGTTTGTTGATTTTGTAGTTGTTGTTGCAGAACATACAATCAATCATTTGATGCTTTGATCTGACTTATACAGTAGTAAATGTCATGAGACAACAGGGAACCCACAATAAAACGAGGAAAGAGTATGACCATGAGTGAAATATATGGTACTGAATTATTAATAAATCCAAGCATGTTCATTCAGAAAAGCCAGCTCTCACAAGCCCTCAACCTAAAGCCAGGGACGGGGATTTTTTCAGTCCAAATCCACTCAACTGCATGTAGCTAACCATTCCCTTGCCTTCTGAAGGAGTATATATTAATAACACGAGAACACTAGTTATTAACCAAAGACACAGTAAAAAAAAAAGTTACTCACGCTAGCTATCTGCACAAATTATGAAAAAGTTTTTAAAGGTGTGAACACAACTTCCCCACCCCAAAAAAAAATATAAACAAAAGGTGTGAACACAGAAAGCAGAAATTTTATCAAAATTTGATGCATCTCAAAATTTGACGACTCTAACAAAATTGGAACCAAATCATAAGTTCCAAGAGCGTAAATAATCAGAAATTATAATTTTCTTCAACATTTTTTTTCTGCCCGACAAAAGGGGATAAAAGACGAAGAAAGAATAACTACCAAAACCAGACTATGTATTTGAAAAAATTGAGCCAATCCATAAACAGATACCGCTAATAAACCGCCCAAAATGTAACTTGTAAGATCTGAAACAATAAGGAAACAATTACTACAGTACAGAGATGGATTTTGAGAGTTTTTCATCAGAAATAGGGAGAAAATCGGTGATAGTATCAAAATTCAACTATGAATACTGGAAAAAAATCAGCTCAAAATTTCCATTAAGAATTATGTTCATTCGATTTTCTCTAAGAAAATAACAGGAACAAATGTTCATTTCAATATGTGCAATTAGTTCAGATTAAGCATATGAAATCGCTGAGAAAAGATAATGCAAAAAAAAGAGGAAAAAACCCTTCAATTTTCACTACAATCCTAAGAATACTTGAGAGATCCAAACTTCCAAAGGAACAAAAAGAATAACATTCACAACTCAAAACTTTACAAAGAAATACACAATACATCCAACTGATAATAACATACCATCTCATTACGACGCTTTTCTCTATTCTTCGTCGTCTTTCCACTCTTCACAGACAAAAACAAAACCAAAAAAACTACTAACAAACAACAACACAAGCGTCAGTCAAGCCCTAGATCAGGATCTAGGGCACAAGGAACCAGAAAAACAGACTTAGACTCGCCACATTCCCTTAGCACTGCATGGAACGAGTCAAACTCAGAGATCAGAGCAATTCCACCAACCGAATGACTGAGTTACACGCAAAAAACGAGAAGCATTAATCAAAGCGAACGAAACATGTAGAGTGAGTGCGTGTGAATTCTCCGGCGACTCTGTTCACCGGCAAACGGAAAAGCGGTTTCCCGGGCGGTGGAAGAGGTTTTCCGGTAGGTAGAAAGAGAGAACAAGGGAAGAGAGAGAAGGGGCGAGAGAGGGGAACAGTAGATGGGGAAATCCAGAAGTATTGGCTTTTAGAAAACCGAAAAAGAGAAAGGAGAGGAAAATTTATAGTTTTATATATAGGGCAAATGATGGAAATTCGATTGCTTTTTATTTTTTCTTTTGAGATTATTATTTTATCTAAAGATGGAAACTAATAATAATAATAATATTAAATGAATAATAAGGCTGCCTTTTTTTAATTACTCGTTTATTTGGTAAAAGCTAAGAAGTGTGAAGGAAAGTGGTAGTTGTTAGGTTGGTTCAACCAAACGCCAACCGTCCTTCAAACGCCCGTTTTGAGCAGTCACGGACAAGTGCTTTCCCAATAATACCCCTATTGCGATATACACAATGACTAGGGATGTGTATTTTTTTTTCAAAACTTTTCTTAGGATGGTTTGAGCTTTATCTCGATTCTTTTCTAAACTTATAGGTATACGACATTGAACTTAATTACTTCGATTTGTTGACAAAAAAAATTACTTCGTTTTGATTTTAATCTCTTCGAATATCACGTGGGACTTCTTTGTTTGGGTTGTAACATGTCTAAATGATATAGTTAAAAAGTTATTCAATTAAAATTATAATTAAAAAAATATTACATTTGCTTCCTAGGATTATATTCGGGAAAAAGACCCAAAAATGCCTCTCGACTATGAGAAATATAGCAAATTTGCCCTTATTTTGAATTTAGTTTCAGACATGACCTTATCTTTAGTGGATTGGTTCAGATTTATTCCTCAACTAGGGAAATAGAATAAATTTATCCTCTGGTTGACTGTAATCTCAAATATACCCTTATCATTAATGAGCTGCCTCATATTTGCCCTTCAAAATTAATGGACTTTCAACTTCTTATTTTTACGCATTAAAACATATTTTATTATCAAAATAGAGTACCATATTATAAGATAATAATCTTAACTCCAAATTTTTTCTTGTAAGAATAGTAACTAGAAAATTATACAGATCCAAGATGGTTAAAAGAATTGACATACGTACATCTAATTGGTCATCATTTTCATGTATTTCTCCTTTTTTTTTTAAAGTACTCTCCTAAATGTAACAATAATTAATCATAACAACAATTTTAGAAAATTAAATATTTTTTCATGGAAAAATAAACAATCTTCAAAAACCCGAATATAAACTGAAATTCTTAAATTAGTGAAAAATATTTGAAAGTAAACAGAGAATTTGCTTTTGTTGCCATGGCAGGAAAAAAAACTTCATAAAATATTAAGTTTATTTCTTTGAGCTAAATTTATGTATATAATTGTAATTGCATAGATAAAAAAGTATTGATGGTCAACAAACATAAACTGAAAGAGATAAGAATTACTATAAGCTATCCGAGTAAGATAAATAATTTTATGAATCTCTGCTTTTAATGTGTATTTTTTAAAAAAAAAAAAATTACATGTCCTTTTTCTTTTCTTTATGTTCTTCTTCTTTTTTGTTTTAGAAATAGTAGTCAACTAAAATTTTAATACTAAAATAAAAGGGTTGATAAAATAAATTAATTTTGTTAGTTTTGAGGGGCAAATATGAGACAATCCACTCATAATAAGGCATATTTGGGACTAAAGTCAAAAGGAGAAAATTTATTCCGTTTCTCATAGTTGAGAGTAAATTTGAACCCATTAATGATAAGAGCATATTTGAAACCAAATTCAAAATAAAGGTAAATTTGCTCAATTTCTCATAGTTGGGAGTATTTTTTGCCGTTTTTTATATTAAAAAAAGAGGACAAAAACTAAATAAACTGAATAAGTGATACTAAATCTAATAAAAGTTGAATGATACAATCGCCCTAAGATTTTACCATCAAGGGTTATGATTGGAGGGACAAAATCTATTCACTCTTAATTAGAATTTTAACTTTGAACACCGGTAATAAAAAAATATTATGGAGCACTTTTTCTTTTATAGGTCTTATGCTTCACAAATTTAAATTAATCAAATACGCGTAAAAAATAGCGGGTAAAAAATAAAAATAATATACTCTCTTCGGTCCATAATAAGTGATCAATTTATTTTTTTATTTTGGTCCAAAATAAATGTCTAATTATATAATCAAAAAAAATTCATTTTATTTTTCTAAAATTACCCTTATATACGTATTCCTAAAAAGTTATTTACTCCTTACACTGAGAAGAGAAGTAAGTGCTATTATAATAATGGTGCAATATTTAGTGAAGGGTAGTTTAATCACACTAATTATTTTCGTATAGAATTTAAAATTTTTTTGATGGGTGTGTCCAAAGTAAATTGATTATTGCGGAGAGGGAGAAATAATTATGAGTACTATATGTTTTCTGACATCTTCTTTTTTCAAGGGTGATTTTGGAACTTGAAAAGGAAAAGGGCAATTATAGAATTAAGATTGACGGTGTTACTGAAGAGTTTCGCTTTCACTTGCGGTCAAAGGAGGGAAAGAAGGAAGAAGTGGGAGAAAAAATAATCCTCAGTGCTACGGTATATGAAAGAAGTTTGTGGACTATAATAAAGCATTCCAATTATACTGTATAGAGGGTAGAAATTCATCTGTGTTTGGCCGTGAAATCAAAGACCCATATTCGCAGGTCAGTTTAAACTAAGTTTCTGTTAGTTATATACATGGTCCAACTCAAAAGATATCTTTGTCCCTGTTCAATCCTTGTTAGAAGCGTTGGGTGAGGGGTGAATAAGTCATTTGATTAGAATATTCAGAAACGGCAAATAGGAGTTGTCTAATATGGGCGTAGGTTTCTCATTAGCAAGCGAAACGTGGAGTGGTTCATGTGAAACGTGGACCAATGACGAGAGGGGGGAAACACGTGGCACGATGCTGAGGTGTCATGCAATTTGCTTTGTTTTCTCAAGAATTGCCAGAAGGATATTACCTGGCTCTTCCTGCTGGTTTCTCGTTCCCTTGTGATCAACTCCGTCAAGGAGATGAACATTTTCTATCTCAAGAACTGAATTTAGTACTTACTTCCGATCCAAAATAAGTAATTTTTTCAGATTTCAAAAATAAATTAATTATTTTTTTCTTACATTGTCCTTGGAGTAAATAGTGTTGTAGTATGTTTTATAGTATTTATGTGAAGAGATAGTAAAGGTTAATATGGTCAATTTTATTGCTAATTAATGTTAAAAAGTAGATTTCTTAATAATATGGGTGAAAACAGCTAAAAAATCACTTATTTTAGACCGGAGGAAGTATGTTTTAATTCTAACATTCTCGGTTTACATTTATGGCACTCGCTTAACGTGATATGTTAAATTACTAGATTCATATGATATTTTTAGTATATTATTTAAAACTCTATCCTCCGTTGATTAGATATTTCATATTTGAATCATGCAAATTAAAAAAAAAAAATTGATCGAAACACTCCCCTTATAATTTATATTATACGATGCAATTCGAATTACCCAAGATTCAAAATGTATAGGACACCAAATGAGAATTCAAAAATAATTTTACATTCTTAGCGTAATGTTTAGTTAAATGATGACACATAAATAATCAAAACGGAGTATATATTTATTGGAGGAGAGCATGCACGGATGCACCCGGTGGGGATAGCTATGGGGGAATCTTTTTATCTTTTGATGACGCGGAGGCTGGAAGAAACTAATGATTAGAATTCGACAGTCAGCGAAAACGAAGTTTTGAAGGATAGAGAAACAAATTGGAGAAATGGTCTTCGCTTTCGTTGGCGGCTCGTCTTCTTTTGGACTCAATTAATGGACGGTCAACAGTTTTTACTATTCTTGTTTACGGCTATGTGGCTCAGTTTACTTTCAGCTGGGGTAGCTGAGCTGAGCTGAGCTGAGCTTGCCTTTCCCAAGACTCTTCAGTTACTACTATTTAATCACATGAAATTACTGCTATAATGCTCGACTAAATTATTGATTTTGTTGTATGACTTGGAAAATAACAACAGATGCTTTATTAGCCCTTTTTAATTTTATTGAGTGTTACTTGTGTTGCCAATATTTTTAGAACAAATCGATGTATGTAGAAACTCTTGGTCAATTATTTGTGTAAAATCTCTAATGTACTAAAACGAGTTTAAACGCAAGGAAATATTGACCTAATTATGATCTTTTAATTGCTCTTCACTCTGTTGATCATGAAAACGTTACTGTTTAAAATATATCTTTCTAAATTTTTAGTGTCCAGGTTTTGTTTTAGAATTAAATTATTTCATCCAAGATGCACGAGCAAATTCAGAAACTCTACCAAAAAGTTAATGACACAATTTTCATTTGTTTAATTAATGACAACTTGAATCTTGTTGCACCGAATAATTTGTATGATGCATGAATTGGATGGATGGATGATCCGCTCCTCCTTAAGGAAATACTTTACTCTTTGTATCTGTTAACGCCGGGTGAAACTTTAAAAAAAGGTAACATAAACTTATTACAAATTTAAAAAATATTTAGATAAAGACTCAGAATTTATACTCGATTTTAAGGTTAAGAGGTTATATATAGTGCCAAACATATTATATTCACATACATGTTTGTATTGAAAAAAGTGAATACATGTTGAGGTAAAATAGGGAATGTTATACTGTAATAATTTAAGGTTAATGACATATTAATCTCTTTAAATGAATATGTATTGCTGACATAATGTATATTTTAAGATTAAAAAAGTCGTTTATATTGAGATAAATGAAGTAACGATTTGATCATCCGCACGTTCCAATATTTTTTATCTCATTTCATTCCGTGAATGAAACATATACACAAAACGTCCAATATATGTTAGTGACAAAAATAACTTTCACAATTAGTGGTTATCTTTAACTCCATATCGATCGCATCATAATCCTACCATATAAAAATTGATCATAAATATTCTTGGATAAATGATTGAACATTGTATACGATTAAAACCTGACTTACCCGATTTTGCTATTTGATCGAGACCACGAAATTGGGTCGAGGGTCAGCCTCGTAATGGATTATGCCAGAGCACGAAGATAAGGTAGCTAATTCGAGGATCGAGGTGCCTGTATAGGGTTATCCGATTTTCCTATTTGATCGAGACCACGAAACTGGGTCGAGGGTCAGCCTCGTAATGGATCAGACCAGAGCACAAAGATAAGGTAGCTAATTCGAGGATCGAGGTGCTTGTCGAGATCGAGGTCAGCAGCGATCAAGGCTAAATATGACAGACTTCGAGCGAAGCGCAGTAACGGAAAAGCGAAACATCCGTAACTGGTCAAAAATCACGAGCGGAGATCACGAAACTGATCAAATCAAGGGCGATTATTTAGGCTAATCATGGGATTTACTTCCGTAATTAGAATTGTACCATAACTAGGACTCCTCTGCTATATAAAGAGGGCCCTAATCATTTTGTAACCATCTTACATTCACTCATATCAAAGCAATACAATATTCTCTCTTTAATTCGCATTCTCTTGTTTATCAGCTTGCTGTATTTTAATTGTCATTGCATAACCAGCTCGAGGGTACTCAAGCTCGAGGGCTCTGTCCAAACGCTGGTTTGCTTTATATTACTATCAATTTCCATCATTTATCTTTACGTTTATCAATTAGTATTATGTGAAATCACATATCCTTAAAACCACATTATAAGTTTAATTGTTATCCAATTTTTAAGGTAAACAGTTTGGCGCCCACCATGGGGCTAAGGATAATAGTGATTGCTTAGTATTAACCCTCACAACACACTGCTTTTACGTTTGTTCTCGTAGGTGTTTTTGATTTCAGGAATCAACATGTCAAATTCTCAAGCAGTGCCCACTCACATAGATATTGGCCTTGGTTTTCATGGCAAAAACGAGCACATAGTCGCCCCGGGAAACGGAGTACCTCCAATCAATCCCGATGCACCACAGGTTGTAGATCCAGTTGATGTCAGTTCTCATGTCGCCATTTGTGGAGATTTAGGCACCGACCCTGAAAATAGTATCCGCAGAGACGTCCGGGCAGCCGATTAGAACGCACAGAGTGGTGAAGAAGGCGGGATTGGCCTTCGAATGATATTTGACATGTTACAAACTCAGTAGGCGGCGATAGCGCAACTCTAAAATCAGAATCGAGCACCTAGCAGAATCGAACTTGATATATCAGAGGAAGTTATTCATAGGGTCGAACCTGTACAGGAGAAACTGAACGATAATAGATCGGGAACTGACCCCGCCATCATGAAGATGGTCGAGGAACTCACTAAATGGGTTAAATCGAGAGAAAAGAAAATCGAAGTTAATGATAAAAAGGTAGAAACATACAATTCACGGGTTGATCAAATACCGGGGGCACCCCCGATTCTAAAAGGTTTGGATTTAAAGAAGTTCGTACATAAGCCCTTCCCACCAAGTGCGGCTCCGAAGCCCATTCCAAAGAAGTTCTGCACGCCAGAAATTCCCAAGTACAGTGGGACCACCGATCCTAATGAGCATGTCACTTCTTATATATGCACAATAAAAGGAAATGACTTAGAAGATGATGAAATTGAATCTGTTCTGTTGAAAAAGTTTGGAGAAACTTTTTTGAAGGGGGCAATGATATGGTACCACAATTTGCCGCTCAATTCCATCGATTCCTTTGTCATGCTTGCTGATTCGTTCGTAAAGGCACACGCCAGAGCGATAAAGGTCGCGACTAGAAAGTCGGACCTCTTCAAAGTGAGACAAAAGGACAATGAAATGCTAAGGAAATTTGTATCTTAGTTTCAGATGGAATGCATGGACCTACCCCCGTTTACCGATGATTGGGTTGTCTAAGCTTTCACCCAAGGTTTGAATGAGCAAAGTTCGATAGCATCACGTCAACTAAAGTAGAATTTGATTGAATATCCAGCGGTAACCTGGGCCGATGTGCATAACTGATACCAGTCAAAGATTAGAGTCGAGTATATCAGTTGGGAGCCCTTTATGGTTCCGTTTACCCAAATAGATCTGAAGGCAGGATTCAAAGAGACATCGACAGAGAGCCTTGATCAAACAGGGAATGATACCAACCATATAGCGCAGATCATAGAAATAACGGACCAGGACGTAATCCCGTTCGAAGTGATCGAGGTCAAAATCCCCACGGGATCATGAGTAAGAGTGGCTTTGATAAACATGTCGAGCCTAAAGAAGCTCCACGATTATCGGAATACAACTTTAGCATCAATGCTTCGGGTATTGTGTCGGCCATTGGACGAATCAAGGATAATAGGTGGCCCAGACCCCTACAGACGGATCCAAATCAAAGGAATCCAAATCAAATGTGCAAGTACCGTGGAACCCATGGTCACAGAACCGAAGAATGCAGACAGTTAAAGGAGGAGGTAGCTTGTTTATTCAAGAAGGACCACCTTCGAGAGTTCTTGAGTGACCGAGCTAAAAATCACTTCAAAGACATGGATGCAAACAGGAAAAACGAATAGGAAGAACTGCAGCACGTGATTCATATGATTGTTGGTGGGGTCGATATTCCTCAAGGACCGATATTCAAACGCACAAAAGTGACAATCACAAGGGAGAAGCGTACCCGAGACTATTTACCAGAGGACACCTTGTTTTTCAACGATGAGGATATAGAAGGGATCGAACAGCCTCACAACGACGCACTGGTAATATCTATCGTTATGAATAAAATTCAAGTTAAACGTGTGTTAGTTGATCTAGGTAGCTCAGCAAACATTTTGATTAAGGGTCGTAGAGCAACTTGGCCTCCTGGATCAAATCGTGCCTGCAGCTCGGGTGCTCAATTTTTAACATGGCAAGTGAAACCACCAATGGGGAAATCATGTTGCTAGTAAACGTGGTCGGAACTATCCAGGAAACAAAGTTCCATATAATCGAAGGTGATATGAGATACAACACGCTGGTCGGGAGATCTTGGATCCATAATATGAGGGCGGTACCTTCAACACTTTATCAAGTCTTGAAATTCCCAACACCGGAAGGAATCAAAATAGTGTACGGCGAACAACCAACAGCCAAAGAGACGTTTGCAATTGATGAGGTGATACCACTATCGGCACTAACATCAATAAAGGGACCAGAATCAAAGGAAAAGAAGGAAGTCAAATAGCAACCACAGTCGCCGGCCTTGACCAGATTGGAACAACAGGAAACTCTCGAGGATGATGATTATGTGATACCTCGAACCTTCGTAATCCCGATGATTCCGATGCCACGAAATCAACGATCGAAGAGCTTGAACAAGTCATATTGATCGAGCATCTGCACGATCGAAAGGTATACCTGGGCATGGGTTAACTCTAGAGCTTAGGGAAAAACCCATTAAATTCCTTATTAAAAATATGTATTATTTTGCTTGGTCCTACCCTGACATGACAGGGATCCCGCCGGAGATTACCACTCATCGATTGAGTTTGGACCCAAAGTTCAGACCAGTAAAGCAAAATAGAAGGTCACAGTCCGAGGTAAAGCATGCGTTCATCAAGGATGAGGTAACCAAACTTCTCAAAATAGGATCCATCCAGGAAGTAAAAAATCCCGAATGGTTAGTAAAAGTAGTTGTAGTCCCCAAGAAGGGGAATAAACTTAGAATGTGCCTAGACTACAAAGACTTAAACAAAGAATGCCCTAAGGACTCCTTTCCTTTGGCGAATATCAATCGCATGATCAATCCTACGGCCGGCCACGAGATCTTCAGATTTCTCGACGCCTACTCGGGGTACAACCAAATACAAATCAGCCCGGAGGATCAGGAAAAGACTTTGTTTATTACTAAGTACGGTACATATTGCTATAATGTAATGTCGTTTGGGCTAAAAAAATGTCAGTGCTACATATCAACACCTAGTAAATTGAATGTTCAAAGAACAAATAGGTAAATCAATGGAGGTTTATTGTAACGATCCGGCCGGTCGTTTTAAAAATTAACGCCCTGATCCCCTATTAACTACTTTCCACATGTTTGTTTCTGCTATTTTGATTTGTCGGAATGTTTGGTTTTGAGTTTCGGAGTGTTTTGGTACACTTAGTCCCTAAAAGAGAGCTTAAGCCTTAGAATTTGGACCGTAGTCGGAGCAGTATGAAGACGGCCTCAGAATGGAATTCCGTTGATTCCGTTAGCTCGGTTGGGTAATTTCAGGCTTAGGGGCATGTTCGGATCGTGTTTTGGAGGCCCGTAGCTTAATTAGGCTTGAAATGCCGAAAGTTGAATTTTCGAAGTTTCCGGTTCGCTAGTGAGATTTTGATATCGGGATCGGAATGGAGTTCCGGAAGTCGTAGTAGGTCCGTTGTGTCATTTGGGATGTGTGTGCAAAGTTTCAGGTCATTCAGACGAGGTTTGATAGACTTTTTGATCGAAAGCGGAATTCAGAAGTCTTTAGAGTTTTTAGGTTTGAATCCATGGTTAATTCGATGTTTCGATGTTGTTTTAGGTGTTTTGAGGATTGGTACAAGTTTGGAAAGTGGTATATTACTTACTCGTGCCTTTTGTTGAGGTCCCGGGGGCCCAAGGTGATTTCCGGTGGTTAACGGGTGATTTTGAGTTGAGTTTGGCAGCTGAAGGAGTTCTGTTGTTGTCATAACCGCACCTGCAGCTAGGGGACCACATGTGCGGGCACGCAAGAGCGGCTAGGAAGCCGCAGATGCGGCCAAGCGAGGGGCAAGCGAGGTCTTGGCCGCACTTGTGATTGTGCATATGCTGGATTTCTTGCGCAAGTGCGGCCCTGGTATTTTAAGTGAAGTCCGCATGTGCGACTATTTAACTGCAGGTGCGGTTTTGCTGGGGCAGAAACTATAAATTCCACCCTTCGCAATTTTGGACCATTTCTCTCAATATTTCATTCGGGGTGAAGCTTTGGAGGGCATTTTCAAGGGAGATTTTCAGAGGGATTCATTGAGGTAAGGCCTTTGGTCCTTAAGCTCGTTATTATGGTGATTTTTATCATTGTAAGCATGAAATTTGAAGAAATATCAGTGGTAAATTGGGGGTTAGGGCTTGGTTAATTGGAGAGCGTTGAGTGGTGATTTGAGAGGCCATTTGAGGTCCGATTTTGGTACTTTTGGTATGACTGAACTTGTGAGAGTGTAAGGATTCCGAATTTGTAAATTTTACCCGATTTCGAGACGTGGGCCCGGGGGGCGTTTTGATCATTTTTTTCCTAATTTCGCGTATTAACTTAGAATTAATTAGTTGAATTAGTTACTTGAAGTTATATTTACATTATGAAATTACTTTAAATAGATTGGGGCCATTCAGAGTCGAATACTCATGGCAAGAACGTGGTTTCAAGTTGATTGAGCTGGTTCGAGGTAAGTGGCTTGGCTAACCTTGTGTGGGGGAATTTCCCTTAGGATTTGGTATTGTTGATATTTGAAATGCCTTGCACGCTAGCTTAGGGAAGCATGTCTAATTGACTTAATTGCTTTACTTGCTCAAACTGCCTTATTTGGATTATGTGCAGCATGCTATGTTAGAAATACCTATTTTACCTTGGTATGAAATTTGAATTGAATTGAGTATTCTTCATGTTGCTGTTGTGTGTTTACTTTGGGACTACGGGTCGGTATCCCGGAAGATCACCCTGCCTATTTACTTTGGGACTACGGATTTGTATTCCGGTAGATCCCATTGCATATATATATTGGAACTACGGGACTGCACCCGGTAGATTTCCCCCAGTACTGGGTATTTACATTTAGGACTACAGATCGGGATTCCGGCAGCTCCCCGCGCACTATGAGTTGGACTACGGGACGACACATGGGAGATCCACTGGATATTTGCATTTGGGGACTACAGGACGGTATCTTGGGAGATCCCCGGTTGTTATCGCTGTGTTGAGCTGTATTCTTTCTATGATTATTTTCTATTTGTTATAGTTGTTGTTATTCTTATTATCATGTGTTACTTCATACTGTTAGCATTTAATTATATTGTCGTATTCTATACTGTTTTACCTCGATTTTTCAGCTATAGTCAGTAGGGCCCTGACCTTCCTCGTCACTACTCGATCGAGGTTAGGCTTGGCACTTACTGAGTACCGATATGGTATACTCATGCCCTTTCTGCGCATGTTTTTCTTGTGCAGATCCAGGTACTTCAACTCAGCCCTACTACCCTTGAGGCGAGGCGATTCTCCAGAGACTTCGAGGTATATTTCCACATCTGCAGACCGAGGAGTCCCTTTCCATTCTCTCTTATAGTATCCCTTATGTATTTACTTTTGTTTAAACATTCTAGAGTTAGACACTTGTAGTTATTCAACAACTTGTGATTTTCATGAGATTCCGGGTTTTGGGCAGTTGTTCAGTTTGAGAGTTATATTGTATATGCCGAGTGGCATCTTAAAACCTTTATTATGTTTATTCCGCAGCTTTTATTTATTTTATCTATTGTTTTCCCTTTTTCCACAATTGTTAGGCTTACCTAGTCGTAGAGACTAGGTGCCGTCATGATAGTTCACGGAGGGCAAAATGGGGTCGTGACAAGTTGGTATCAGAGTTCTAGGTTCATAGGAGTCATGAATCACAAGCCGGTTTATTAGAGTCTCGGGGATCGGTACGGAGACGTCTGTACTTATTTATGAGAGGCTATGTAACTGTTAGGATAATTCCACTTCATTTGATTTCCTTGTCATGCGAGATTTTGATATCACAATTCTAAACTTCTATCTTCTATTCTCTCACAGATGACGAGGACACATGCTACCAGAGATGATCAGGCACCCGCGCCCCCTACTGGAGCCGTCAGAGGTCGGGGCCGGGGAAGCGCACATGGTGTATCTAGAGAACCCGCGCGAGATGCCACCGAGGTGCCATCAGCAGTTCCAGCCAGAGCCCAAGCACCTGATACGCCTACTGCTACTACTACTCTAGCTCTCCGGGAGACTCTTGAACAGTTCATGAGCATGTACACCACTCTGGCTTAGGCAGGGTTGCTTCCCTTTGCTGCAACTACATCTCAGGTCGGGAGAGGAGCACAGACTCCCGCTGCCTGCACTCTTGAGCAGCGAGTGCATGTTGACTAGGTCCTAGAGATTATTCATGTACAACATGTAGTGAGGACGGGGCAACGGCTTCTGAGGATGAGCAGCAGAGGCTTGAGAGGTTCAAGAAGTATAAGCTTCCTGTACTCAGTGGTCTAGCATCAGATGATGCTCTGGGATTTCTAGATGAGTGCTACCGTATCCTCCATACCATGGGTATATCAGGATCGAGTGGGGTTTCCTTCACTACTTTCCAGCTTGGTGGAGCCGCCTATGAGTGGTGGCGTACTTATGAGTTAGATAGTCTGGATGAGGCAACTTCCCTGACTTGGACTCGGTTTTCAGATATGTTCTTGAGAGAGTATGTTTCTTAGAGCCTCAGGAACGCATGGCACGCAGAGTTTGAACATTTGAGCTAGGGTACTATGAATGTCTCGGAGTATGCTGTCTGTTATACTAGCTTGGCTAGACATGCACCAGCTTTGGTTTCTACTGTTAACGAGAGGGTTTGCCAGTTTATTGAGGGGCTTGTTCCCAACATCAGGTCTAGCATGGCTCGTGAGCTGGAGATGGATATTTCTTATCAGCAAGTGGTGAGCATTGCTAGGAGGATAGAGGGTATGTATGCTCGGGACAAAGAGAAGAGGGAGGCCAAGAGATCTCGAGAGTCGGGCCATTATTCTGGTGCTCGTGCCCCAGCTACAGGTCATCCTGGTAGGGGTAATATGAGTCGCCCCATTCACTCAGCTCTTCCAGCAGCCAGTGGTATTCCAGCTCCTCCTAGGCCCCATGAGCCTTATTATGCACCTCTAGTATCTAGTGCGCCTCCTGCGTGGGGTGATTTTAGTGGTCAGTCCAGTAGACTTGGCCCGAGCCAGTCACAGCTACCACATCCTCCCAGAGCTTGTTTTGAGTGTGGTGACACATGCCATATGGTGAGGGATTGCCCCAGACTTAGGAGGGGTGCACCTCCACAAACTTCTCAGCCACAGCGTGCCCCGCAGAGTTCTCAGGCGATGGTTACAGCTCCAGTTGCTACCCCACCTGCTCAGCCAGCTAGAGGTGGAGGTTGGGGAGGTAGAGGTCGCCCTATAGGGGGAGGCCAGGTTAGATATTATGCCTTTCCTGCCCGTACAGAGGCTGTCGTCTCCGATTTTGTCATCATTGGTATTGTCCTGGTTTGTCTTAGAGATGCAACAGTTTTATTCGATCCAGGCTCCACCTATTCTTATGTGTCTTCTTATTTTGCCCCGTATTTGGGTGTATCTCGGGATTCTTTGAGTTCCCCTATTTATGTTTCTACTCATGTAAGAAATTCTCTTGTTGTGGACCACATTTATCGGTCGTGTGTGGTTGCTCTTAGTGGTTTTGAGACCAGAGTCGATTTATTATTCTTCAGCATTGTAGATTTTGATGTTATCTTAGGCATGGACTGGTTGTCGCCCTATTATGCTATTCTTGATTGTCACGCCAAAATTATGAAGCTGGCTATGCCAGGTGTACCGCGAGTAGAGTGGAGGGGTAACTTAGATCATACTTCCAGTAGAGTTATTTCATTCCTTAAGGCTCAGGGTATGGTTGATAAGGGTTTGACGCGTATCTAGCTTATGTGAGAGATGTCAGTATTGATAACCCTATAGTTGATTCAGTCCCAGTAGTACAGGATTTTCTGATGTGTTTCCAGCTGATCTCTCGGGCATACCGCCCGATAGAGATATTGATTTTGGCATTGACCTGTTGCCGGGCACTCGGCCCATTTTTATTCCTCCGTATCATGTGGCCTCTCCTGAGTTGAAGGATCAGTTATAGGAATTGCTTGATAAGGGTTTTATTCGGCACAGTGTATCACCTTGGGGTGCTCCTGTCTTGTTTGTGAAGAAAAAGGATGGTTCTATGCGTATGTGCATTGATTATTGCTAGTTGAACAAAGTTACAATGAAGAACCGTTATCCCTTGCCCCGTATTGATGATTTGTTTGACCAGCTACAGGGTGCACGGGTGTTTTCTAAGATTGACTTGCGTTCAGGTTACCATCCGTTGAAAATTCGGGAGCTAAATATCCTGAAGACTGCTTTCAGGACTCGGTATGGTCATTACGAGTTCCTTGTTATGCCATTTGGGCTGACCAATGTCCTAGAAGCCTTCATGCATTTGATGCACAGTGTGTAGTCATTTGTATCTTCTCTCTTTAGTATTATTTCACTTGTATTTTTGGAGTGGAATAAAATATTGGTTGTGTCCGAGGAGTAGGCAAAATTAGCCGAACCTCGTAAATTCTGGTGTTCCCTTTATTGTTGCTTTATTGTCTTAGTTATTATTTGGTGGCTGTCATAATTTTTGGTATAGTAGTTGTGACTTATTCACACTATATACATTTGGCTTCCGCAACAATTGGTATCAGAGCCAAGGTACTGTCTAAGTATGCTCTATGGTTGCAGCATAGTCTGATCTTCCACATCAGAAAAGATTTATCTTGGTAACTGAGTCAAGGTTCTGTCTGAGTATGCTCTGTGGTTGCAGCTTAGTCTGATCTTCCACACCAGAAAGGAAATAATCTTGATTTGTGTCGTCAGCTATTAAATAATATTTGTGTCAAAAATGGGAGACAATAAACAAGAAGAATCTACATCAAGTGTCAACAATACGTCATCATTGGCATATTCGCTTATGACAAGAATCGTGTCAAATGCGAAATTTGCGGTAGAAATATTTGAGGGGTCCGGATATTTTGGGATGTGGCAAGAAGAGGTTCTAGATGTCCTTTTTCAACAAGGTCTAGATCTGGCCATTGAAGAAAAGAAACCAGATGTTATTGGAGAAGAAGATTGGAAGATTCTCAACCGTGTTGCTTGCGGTACCATTCGATCCTACCTTGCTAGAGAGCAGAAATATCCATACACAAAGGAAACTTCTGCAAGTAAATTATGGAAAGCACTGGAGGATAAATTTTTGAAGAAAAACAGTCAAAATAAATTGTACATGAAGAAGCGACTGTTTCACTTCACCTATGTTCCTGGTACCACGATGAATGAACATATCACCAGTTTCAATAAGTTGGCCACAGATTTGCAAAATATGGATACAACTTATGATAATGGTGACTTGGCCTTGATGTTGCTGGCGTCACTTCCTGATGAGTACGAGCACCTTGAAACTACTCTACTCCATGGAAGTGACGAAGTTTCTCTTAGAGAAGTTTGTTCGGCTTTGTACAGCTATGAACAAAGAAAGCGAGAAAAACAGAAGGGCGGAGAAGGAAAAGCACTATTTGTGAAGGGTCGTCCTCAAAATCAAACGAGGACAAAGAAGGGAAGATCCAAGTCAAGATCCATACCCAGCAAAGATGAATGTGCCTTTTGTCGAGAAAAAGGGCACTGGAAGAAAGACTGTCCGAAGTTGAAGAATAAGGCCAAACATAACACTGGAAAGGCCATTATGGATTCAAATGTAGCTGATTGTGATGATTCAGACTTCTCATTAGTTACAACAGAGTCATCAACATCATCAGACATATGGTTGATGGACTCGGCTTGTAGCTATCATATGTGTCCCAATAGGGACTGGTTCATGGAATTTCAAGAAGGAGAATATGGAGTCATCCACACAGCGGATAACAGCCCTCTTACCTCATATGGCATTGGTTCAATACGATTAAGGAACCATGATGGAATGATCAGAACATTGATAGATGTTCGATATGTACCGGATTTGAAGAAGAATCTCATCTCTGTGGGAGCCCTAGAATCAAAAGGGTTCAAAATCATTGCAGAAAATGGAGTGATGAGAATATGCTCCGGTGCACTAGTGGTAATGAAGGCTAATCGGAAGAACAATAATATGTACCGCTATCGTGGTAGTACAGTTATTGGGACATCGACAGTGACATCTAGTGACGACAAAGAGGCAGAAGCAACCAAGCTATGGCACATGCGCTTGGGACATGCTGGAGGAAAATCCTTGAAAACTCTATCAGATCAAGGATTGTTAAAAAGAGTAAAGGCATGCAACTTGGAGTTTTGTGAGCATTGTGTCAAAGGGAAACAGACAAGGTTAAATTTGGTATAGCGATCCATAATACTAAAGGCATTTTGGATTATGTACACTCTGATGTTTGGGGTCCTTCCAAAACACCTTCATTGGGTGGGAAACACTATTTTGTAACCTTTGTTGATGATTTTTCCCGAAGAGTGTGGGTGTATACAATGAAGAACAAAGATGAAGTGTTGGGAATTTTTGTCAAATGGAAGATGATGGTGGAGAATCAAACAGGCAAGAGGATCAAGTGTATTCGCACAGACAATGGAGGTGAATACAAAAATGATCATTTCAATAAGGTCTGTGAAAATGATGGCATCGTCCGACACTTCACTGTCAGACATACACCACAATAGAATGGAGTGGTAGAACGTATGAACCGAACCTTGCTGGAGAAGGTACGGTGTATGTTGTCCAATGCTGGCTTGGGCAAAGAATTTTGGGTTGAGGCAGTTACATATGCATGCCACCTCATTAATCGCTTACCATCTGCTGCTGTTGATGGCAAGACACCTGTTACAACCCATATCCACATGTGTTAGTTCATTCCATATATTAGTTAACATAAATCCAAAAAGGAATTATCTTTGAGATGATAAGAAGTCAATCCTATTGGTCTTAAGTGATACAAGAGTGTATAAGAGTGATTATCCAGTATTAGAAGTTAAACGAATCAAGGATGTTGTAACTCGTATTTTCAGGTAATCTAGCGGTTCTTAATACACTCAAGAGGTCATTTATTAAGGTATTTTAATCATATAATATCCGTATCATAAGTTTTGAAGTCAAACGAGTTATGAAACAAAAGTCGACAAAGGTTGTCGCAACTTAGGTTCATAATTTTACTTAAACATTAGGTCAAATGTTTCTAATCTTTTCTCATAATTTACAAGGAATTACGTGGTGATATACCAACCAAATTAATGATCTATGAGTCTAGTTTCCAACGCATTAAACCATTCATCGATACGATCTCGGAGTAGAGAGATATTCGCATTTTTGCGAGACTGCGCCAAGCACCTCTCTATGGGGCCCACTAAGTCGGTTTAAGATATTTGGACCTATATAGGATGACTCCAACCCGTTTTAAGTCATTTATTTTCACTATTTTCAGACCTTAGAACCCTAGGAATATCCTCTCAAGGTTCTCTCAAGATTCAAGACCCAAAAAAGGGCAAACAACACAAATCAAGTGTCGGAAATTCCGTGGCGCTAGTAAGTCTCTTGTTCTTCTTGTTGTTGCTCATTTTTGTGTCGTTCCAGCTCGTGTGGGAGGTGGTTTTAAAGGGTTTATGTTCTGTAAATACTCCCTCATGTTCTTAATATCAATCCTAGGTGATTTCAGGCCTTCTAAAGTGATTCTAGTGCCGAAAAACACTAATTGATCGCTAGTTTCGCTCTGTTGTTGTTGTGGCAGCATTGAAGGGATATTTCATGGAAATTTAAGGTCAAATTGGAGTTTTTCTTTCTTTATAAAGGTAATGAACCTCTTACTCTATATGTATTTAAGATTATCCAAGTTGCGGCTAAGCCATTGAAGCTAGAACTTGTGAGATATATATCGAAAGGCTTGGTAGTAATGTTATTGTTTTGTGGGCTGTTTTGCGTTGTTGTTGGGCTGCGTATTTTACTACTATCTTGTGGAGTTTTGGAGGAGGAAGGGTGTGGAGAAACACCATATATATGTAGGTTTATGGGCTGATAGTTATTCGTAATATTTCCAGGTTGTTTGACACGACTACGGTGGTCGTCGTATGTATGGAGTGATTAGGCTGTGTGTGAACTATTTTGGGAGGCTCAATATGTTTATTATTGATGTTGTTTGGGCTGTTTGGTGACTGTTTTGAATGGTGTGAGGTCATATATATAGGGGAGGTGCTGTCCGTTTCATCGTAAAATAGGTTGTGGTCGATACATAATAGTTATGACGCTTAAATGATAACGATAGTATCGTTTCTCTTATTGTAGACTAAGGAGATTTGACAATTGCATAGCTTGAGATTGGGGCAGTATATACAAGGTATGTGAGGCTATCCCTTTTCTTCATTTGCACGACTTCAATTGTACATAATGTAATGAACGAGCTTCCAAAGATACTCTACTCTTAGAAGCTAGCAGTACTTACATTGTTTTCCCTCTTATGGAACGATTGATGTTAATGTTGCTTCTCTTAGTCTTATGTTATCAATGTTGTTGGTACTTCCTGATTCTTATAAGGTTCATAGTGAAGAGTTAGTCCTAATAACGCGTACAGAGGATACCGACCTTACGTCACTCCGAAAGGTTTAGAATGTGATTCCATGAGTCGAGCATGCATTATATATATGTATCTATTTTACTCTACCGAGCCACGATATAGTTGGCCGGGTATGGCACCTATTGTGCAACCACTGATCAGTTGGGTTTTACCGAGCTCCATGTGGCCGGGTACGATTCTACCGAGCCTATTATGGCCGGGTACGATATGATGATGATGATGCCCACAGAGGCGAATGCTTTAAAGGTTTATGTATTTATACATATGTATCATGCATTTCATGTAAGTAGCCCTCAGAGGTACTAAGATGTTACATGTTGTATATTCTCTATCCTTGCTTACATTACTGATCGTATTTATGGTTCCTTGCCTTACATACTCAGTACTTTATTCGTACTGACGTCCTTTTATTTGTGGACGCTGCATGTCGTGCTGCAGGTCCTGATAGACAGGCAGGTGCAGCTCCCTCACCACAGTAGACTGTCCAGTTCAGCGGTGATTGGCGAGATCCCTTCTCCGGACTTGCCTTGGTCTTGGTATGCAATTTTTGTTATAGACATTATGGGTATGTCGGGGCCCTGTTCTGGCTATGTTGCAACACTTATGTTCTTTTAGAGGCTCATAGATAGGTGTCGGCTCCTGTATAGTTTGGTATGCCTTGTCGGCTAGTTTTTGTTGTATAGTCTTTCATAGTAGCGTGGTAGCTCATACCTTATATGTAGTTTCTTGATTGTCTGGTCATCCCCTGCTATGTATGTTCATGCCGTCATATTTTATTGCTGGTTGTCCACGATCTAGGTCTACCATTTATATTGATCTCGTCAGCCCTAAAAGATAATAATGAAGGTTAGATGAAATGTACGTTGGTGCTCGGCAAGTGTGGTCGGGTGCTAGTCATGGCCCTTTAGTTTGGGTCGTGACAAACTTGGTATCAGAGCCAGTCTATCCTAGGGGTTGTCTATGAGCCGTGTCTAGTAGAGTCTTGATTTTGGATGTGTAGCGCGCCACATTTATAATCAGGAGGCTACATGACATCTAGGGTTGTTACCTTCTTCCTGAATCTAGATCGTGCATAGAGTTGAGTCGTAAGTGTTCGTCTCTAATATTCACCTTGTTTTTTTCAGTGATGCCTTCGACTAGGAAGCAAACGATTAGTAGACGGCTTGATACAACAGCGGGAGAGGGTACCAGTCAGGTGCCCCAAGTCAGAGCAGGACAAAGTGAGGCTCAAAGTGAGATGCCCTCTCATACCTCATCTACTCCATCTCTTCCAGAGGATATTAGAAGGCACCCAGCGCCTCCAGTTCCTCCGTCTGGCACTCCAGACCAGGATATGCGGAGTGCTTTGCAGTTATTGACTAGCTTGGTAGCTGCTCAGGCTCAGAGGCAGAATACAGGTGCTGCTGAGAAACCAGTTAGTACAAGAGTTTGTGATTTTATTAATTTAGACCCTCCAGTGTTTACCGGATCAGACCCGAAGGAGGACCCACAGACTTTTATTGACCAGGTTCATCGTACACTTCGGGTTATGCATGTTAGTGATATAGAGGCTATAGAGTTGGCTTCTTATCGGCTACGGGATTTAGCGGTTCTCTGGTATGATAGTTGGGAGAGATCCAGGGGTCCGAACCCTCCTCCAGCTGTGTGGAAGGAATTTTTTGAGGCCTTTCTTCGTCACTACTTGCCAGTTGAGATACGACGAGCTAGAGCTGATAAGTTCTTGAACCTTAGACAAGGTAATATGAGTGTGCGAGAGTACAATATGCAGTTTGATTTTTTGGCAAGGTATGCTCCCCATATGGTGGCCGAGATAAGTTATTGGGTGCATATGTTCGTGAATGGGTTGGGACCACATCTAATAAATGAGTGTACGACAGCCTCCTTGGTGGAGGGCATGGATATTTCCCGTATACAAGCTTATGCCCAGACCCTAGAGGATCGTAAGCGCCAGCAGAGGGCAGTTAGGGAGCAGGATAGAGGCCAGCATAAGAGGGCGAGATTTGCAGGGTATTCTGATGACTTCAGAGGCCGCATCAGGCCACAGTTTTCGAGGAGTTCGGCGCCACATGTAGCTAGTGCTCCTCCACAGTTTCAGAGGCCTCGATATGATCGATCCTATTCTGGTCCAGGTCAGAGTTCGCGGGCATCTAGCTCGCAACATCACAGGGATACTAGTCAGATGAGACCCCCAACACCATATTGTGATCAGTGCGGCAAGGCCCACTTTGGGCTGTGTCGTCGAGGTTCTGATGCATGTTATTCGTGAGGGTAGCCTGGCCATATGATACGGGATTGTCCTAATAGAGGAGGTGATGGTATGGCTCTGCCGACTGGATCTGTGTCTGGTTCTTCCTCATCAGTTCGACCTCCAGCACGGGGTTTTCAGCAGTCGACAGGTCGTGGTAGGGGTAGAGGTGCAGTGCCGAGTTCGAGTGGTGCTCAAAATCGAACCTATGCTCTAGTAGGTCGACAGGATCTCGAGTCGTCTCCAGATGTTATTACAGGTATTATATCTGTGTTTTCTTATGATGTATATGCGTTGATTGATCCGGGATCTACATTATCATATGTTACACCCTTTGTGTCTAATAAGTTTGGCATTGAACCTGAATTGATAAGTAAACCTCTCGCGGTATCTACTCCGATAGGAGATTCTGTGATTGCTAGAAGGGTATATAGAGGTTGCACTGTGATGATTTGTAGTCGTCAAACCTCGGCAAATTTATTTGAGTTAGAAATGGTTGATTTTGATGTGATAATGGGAATGGACTGGTTGGCCTCATGCTATGCAAATGTTGACTGCCGTACGAAGATGGTTAGGTTCCAATTTCCGGGTGAACCCGTCATTGAATGGAAAGGGAACATTGCTACACCGAAAGGTAGGTTTATTTCCTATCTTAAGGCAAGGAAAATGATCTCAAAAGGTTATATTTATCATCTCGTTCGCGTTAGGGATGCGGAGGCGAAACCGCCTACTTTACAATCAATCCCTGTGGTCAACAAATTCCCAGATGTTTTCCCAGATGAACTCCCAGGCCTTCCTCCTGGAAGGGAGATTGAGTTTAGCATTGATGTGTTGCCTGACACTCAACCGATCTCTATTCCTCCATGCAGAATGGCCCCGGCAGAGTTGCGAGAGTTAAAGGTGCAGTTGAAGGACTTGCTGGATAAGGGCTTTATTAGGCCTAGCACTTCACCTTGGGGTGCACCAGTCCTATTCGTGCGGAAGAAAGACGGGTCGTTACGGATGTGTATCGACTATCGACAGTTGAATAAGTCTACTATAAAGAACAAGTATCCACTTCCAAGAATTGATGACCTGTTTGACCAACTCCAGGGTGCCAAGTATTTCTCTAAGATTGATTTACGTTCAGGGTATCATCAGGTGAGGGTTAGGGAGAAGGATATTCCAAAGACGGCCTTCCGGACAAGATATGGTCACTTTGAGTTCTTGGTGATGTCGTTCGGGCTAACAAATGCCCCAGCAGCTTTTATGGATCTCATGAATACTATATTCAGGCCCTATCTTGATGTGTTCGTGATTGTATTCATTGATGACATTCTAGTGTATTCTCGTTCGGAGGCGGAACATGCGGGCCACTTGCGGATAGTATTACAGACGCTTCAGGATCGTAAGTTATATGCTAAGCTCTCCAAATGTGAATTCTGGCTGAACTCAGTAGCATTCCTTGGCCATGTGATATCTGATGAGGGTATTAGTGTCGACACTCAGAAGATCGATGCAGTAAAGAATTGGCCGAGACCTACAACACCATCAGAAGTCCGCAGCTTCCTAGGACTAGCAGGATATTATAGGCGGTTTGTAGAAGGATTTTCCTCTATATCATCACCATTGACTAAGTTAACACAAAAAGCTACCAAATTCCAGTGGTCTGACACTTGTGAACGTAGTTTTCAGGAGCTGAAGAATCGATTGACATCTGTACCAGTGCTCACTCTTCCTGAAGGAACAGAAGATTATGTGGTATATTGTGATGCCTCAGGTATAGGTTTGGGGTGCGTATTGATGCAGCGTGGGAATGTGATTGCTTATGCATCAAGACAATTAAAGAAGCATGAAAAGAATTATCCAACCCATGATTTGGAATTGTCTGCAGTAATATATGCTTTGAAGATATGGCGGCACTACTTATACGACGTCCATGTTGACATCTACACAGATCACAAGAGTTTACAATACATCTTCAAGCAGAAAGAGTTGAATTTGAGGCAGCGTAGGTGGCTTGAATTATTGAAAGACTACGACGTCGAGATATTGTATCATCCCGGTAAAGCCAATGTTGTGGCAGATGCTCTCAGCCGTAAATCAATGGGAAGCTTAGTACATATTGAGGCAGGTAGATGGGGGTTGATTAAAGAGCTTCATCAGCTAGCCAATATGAGAATCAGATTGTTAGACTCTGATGACGGAGGTGTTACTGTACAGAATACATCAGAATCATCTTTGGTAGCCGAGGTAAAAGCACGACAATATGAAGATCCTATCTTAGTACAATTAAGAGAAAGCATTCAACAGTGTAAAAGTATGGCTTTTGGGATCGGAAAAGATGGGGCACTGAGATACCAGAGCCGATTGTGTGTGCCTAATGTGGCAGGGTTGCGAGAGAAGATTATGAATGAGATTCATCAATCCCGATATTCCATCCATCCCGGCTCGACAAAGATGTATCATGATGTCAAGGAGCAGTATTGGTGGGATAATATGAAGAAGTCTATTGCAGAATTTGTAGCCCAGTGTCCCAATTGTCAACAAGTAAAGATAGAACATCAGAAACCCGGTGGATTGCTTCAAAATATAGAGATTCCGACCTGGAAGTGGGAGGTGATTAATATGGACTTCATTATTGGATTACCTCGCTCTTATCATAAGTTTGACTCCATCTGGGTGATAATTGATCGACTTACAAAATGTGCCCATTTTATGCCAGTGAAGACAACTTACACGGCTGAAGATTATGCAAAGTTGTATATCAAGGAGATTGTTAGGCTTCATGGTGTGCCCATATCTATTATATCAGACCGAGGAGCTCAATTTATGGCTAACTTTTGGAGGTCTTTCCAGAAGGGTTTAGGCACATAGGTAAATCTCAGCACTGCATTTCATCCGCAGACTGACGGACAGGCTGAACGTACCATTCAGACACTGGAAGATATGCTACGAGCATGTGTTCTAGATTTTAAGGGGAATTGGTATGATCATCTTCCACTCATAGAATTCGCCTATAACAATAGCTACCATTCCAGTATTAAAATGGCCCCATACGAGGCACTATACGGGAGGAGATGTAGATCACCAGTTGGATGGTTCGAAGTCGGTGAAACAGAATTATATGGGCCAAATTTGATTCACCAAGCTATTGAGAAGGTGAAAGTGATACAGGAGCGATTGAGGACGGCACAAAGCAGGCAAAAATCATATTCTGATGTCCGACGTCGTGATCTAGAGTTTGAGATTGGTGATTGGGTTTTCCTGAGGATCTCACCAATGAAGGGTATTATGCGTTTTGGGAAGAAAGGTAAGCTGAGTCCAAGGTATATCGGGCCGTATAAAATTCTTCGACAGATTGGACAGGTTGCTTATGAGTTAGAATTGCCATCCGAATTGGAATTTGTCCACCCGGTATTCCATGTATCTATGTTGAGAAAATGTATTGGAGACCCTTCTCGAGTCGTCCCTATCAAAGATGTACAAGTTACAGAGGACCTATCATATGAAGAAGTGCCAGTGGCGATATTAGATCGGCAAGTCCGCAAGCTGAGAACAAAAGATGTAGCTTCCGTCAAAGTATTGTGGAGGAACAAAAATATGGAAGAAATGACATGGGAAGCAGAAGAGGAGATGAAGTCTAAATACCCTTACTTATTCCAGAATGAAGATAACAAGGATGCTGGTGGAAGACAGGATACATTGGAAGGTGAAACGGCTCTATGAGGTAAGCAATAAATTGAGAATACTCCTCCTTAATACAAAATGGTGATATGTAGATAATGTAAATACGCATAATGCTTTGTGTAGCCTTGTGAAGCCATATGTTGGGCTTAATTACTTGCAAGTTTTGCTAGTGACCATTTTATAGGGGAAAATTGATCGGAAATTTCCATTGGAATCCACGATGATTTAAACTCCCCATAAACCCTTACATTCGAGGACGAATGTTCCTAGGGGGGAGGGTGTTACAACCCATATCCACATGTGTTAGTTCATGCCATATATTAGTTAACATAAATCCAAAAAGGAATTATCTTTGAGATGATAAGAAGTCAATCCTATTGGTCTTAAGTGATACAAGAGTGTATAAGAGTGATTAACAAGTATTAGAAGTTAAACGAATCAAGGATGTTGTAACTCGTATTTTCAGGTAATCTAGCGGCGCTTACACTCAAGAGGTCATTTATTAAGGTATTTTAATCATATAATATCCGTATCATAAGTTTTGAAGTCAAACGAGTTATGAAACAAAAGTCGACAAAGGTTGTCGCAACTTAGGTTCATAATTTTACTTAAACATTAGGTCAAATGTTTCTAATCTTTTCTCATAATTTACAAGGAATTACGAGTTGATATATCAACCAAATTAAAGATCTATGAGTCTAGTTTCCAACTCATTAAACCATTCATCGATACGATCTCGGAGTAGAGAGATATTCGCGTTTTCGCGAGACTGCGCCAAGCACCTCTCTATGGGGCCCACTAAGTCGGTTTAAGATATTTGGACCTATATAGGATGACTCCAACCCGTTTTAAGTCATTTATTTTCACTATTTTCAGACCTTAGAACCCTAGGAACATCCTCTCAAGGTTCTCTCAAGATTCAAGACACAAAAAAAGGGCAAACAACACAAATCAAGTGTCGGGAATTCCGTGGCGCTAGTAAGTCTCTTGTTCTTCTTGTTGTTGCTTATTTTTGTGTCGTTCCAGCTCGTGTGGGAGGTGGTTTTAAAGGGTTTATGTTCTGTAAATACTCCCTCATGTTCTTAATATCAATCCTAGGTGATTTCAGTCCTTCTAAAGTGATTCTAGTGCCGAAAAACACTAATTGATCGCTAGTTTCGCTCTGTTGTTGTTGTGGCAGGATTGGAGGGATATTTCATGGAACTTTAAGGTCAAATTGGAGTTGTTATTTCTGTATAAAGGTAAGGAACCTCTTACTCTATATGTATTTAAGATTATCCAAGTTGCGGCTAAGCCATTGAAGCTAGAACTTGTGAGATATATATCGAAAGGCTTGGTAGTAATGTTATTGTTTTGTGGACTGTTTTGCGTTGTTGTTGGGCTGTGTATTTTACTACTATCTTGTGGATTTTTGGAGGAGGAAGGGTGTGGAGAAACACCATATATATGTAGGTTTATGGGCTGATAGTTATTCGTAATATTTCCAGGTTGTTTGACACGACTACGGTGGTCGTCGTATGTATGGAGTGATTAGGCTGTGTGTGAACTATTTTGGGAGGCTCAATATGTTTATTATTGATGTTGTTTGGGCTGTTTGGTGACTGTTTTGAATGGTGTGAGGTCATATATATAGGGGAGGTGCTGTCCGTTTCATCGTAAAATAGGTTGTGGTCGATACATAATAGTTATGACGCTTAAATGATAACGATAGTATCGTTTCTCTTATTTTAGACTAAGGAGTTTTGACAATTGCATAGCTTGAGATTGGGGCAGTATATACAAGGTATGTGAGACTATCCCTTTTCTTCATTTGCACGACTTCAATTGTACATAATGTAATGAACGAGCTTCCAAAGATACTCTACTCTTAGAAGCTAGCAGTACTTACATTGTTTTCCCTCTTATGGAACGATTGATGTTAATGTTGCTTCTCTTAGTCTTATGTTATCAATGTTGTTGGTACTTCCTGATTCTTATAAGGTTCATAGTGAAGAGTTAGTCCTAATAACGCGTACAGAGGATACCGACCTTACATCACTCCGAAAGGTTTAGAATGTGATTCCATGAGTCGAGCATGCATTATATATATGTATCTATTTTACTCTACCGAGCCACGCTATAGTTGGCCGGGTACGGCACCTATTGTGCAACCACTGATCAGTTGGGTTTTACCGAGCTCCACGTGGCCGGGTACGATTCTACCGAGCCTATTATGGCCGGGTACGATATGATGATAATGATGCCCACAGAGGCGAATGCTTTAAAGGTTTATGTATTTATACATATGTATCATGCATTTCATGTAAGTAGCCCTCAGAGGTACTAAGATGTTACAGGTTGTATATTCTCTATCATTGCTTACATTACTGATCGTATTTATGGTTCCTTGCCTTACATACTCAGTACTTTATTCGTACTGACGTCCTTTTATTTGTGGACGCTGCATGTCGTGCTGCAGGTCCTGATAGACAGGCAGGTGCAGCTCCCTCACCACAGTAGACTGTCCAGTTCAGCGGTGATTGGCGAGATCCCTTCTCCGGACTTGCCTTGGTCTTGGTATGCAATTTTTGTTATAGACATTATGGGTATGTCGGGGCCCTGTTCCGGCTATGTTGCAACACTTATGTTCTTTTAGAGGCTCATAGATAGGTGTCGGCTCCTGTATAGTTTGGTATGCCTTGTCGGCTAGTTTTTGTTGTATAGTCTTTCATAGTAGCGTGGTAGCTCATACCTTATATGTAGTTTCTTGATTGTCTGGTCATCCCCTGCTATGTATGTTCATGCCGTCATATTTTATTGCTGGTTGTCCATGATCTAGGTCTACCATTTATATTGATCTCGTCAGCCCTAAAAGATAATAATGAAGGTTAGATGAAATGTACGTTGGTGCTCGGCAAGTGTGGTCGGGTGCTAGTCATGGCCCTTTAGTTTGGGTCGTGACAACACCATTTGAAAAATGGTACGGAAAGCCTGCTGTAGATTATGACTCTTTGCACGTGTTTAGCTCAACTGCATATTATCATGTGACAGAGTCAAAATTGGATCCAATGGCAAAGAAGGCTATTTTTATGGGAATTACTTCTGGAGTCAAAGGATATCGCTTATGGTGTCCTATGACAAAGAAAGTAATATTTAGCAGGGATGTTACCTTTGATGAATCTGTTATGGTAAATAAGGTAACAAAAGATATCAAACAAAATGAAGGTGCTTCTAGGCAGGTGGAGTTTGAGGGAAAATTTATTTTTCCTACACAAGAAGCAGATGAGGAAACAAATGAAGATTATCCTCTAGAAGAAGAGCCAGTAGAGGAGATTCCAACTCAGGAACCTTAACAACAACTTGAATCAATAGCAACCAGCAGGCCAAAAAGAACAATAACGAAACTTGTTCGTCTCATAGAGACGGTTGCTTGTGCAACCTCAATTGTAGCTGATGATGTTCCTACTACTTATAAAGACGCTGTCCAAAGTTCAGAAGAAGATAAGTGGAGGATTGCCATGAATGATGAAATACAGTCCCTTCATCAGAATCATACATGGAGATTGGCCAATCTCCTGAAGGGAAAGAAAGCAATTGGGTGCAAATGGGTATTTGCAAAGAAGGAAGGATTTCCTAACCAAGTAGATGTTCGCTACAAAGCAAGATTGGTGGCCAAAGGATATGCTCAAAAGGAGGTAATTGATTACAATGAAGTGTTTTCTCCAGTTGTAAAACATTCCTCCATTAAAATTATGTTGGCTTTGGTAGCACAGTTGGATTTGGAACTAGTTTAGATGGATGTAAAAACTGCGTTTTTACATGGAAACTTGGAGGAGGAAATCTACATGACTCAGCCAGAAGGATTCAAAGTTGCTGGAAAAGAAAATATGGTATGCAAACTTGAAAAATCATTGTACGGATTGAAACAATCTTCTAGACAATGGTACAAGCGATTTGACGAGTTTATTTTGCGGCAAGGGTACAAGAGAAGCAAATACGATCATTGTGTGTATTTGCGCAAGCTTAAAGATGGTTCCTTTGTATATCTTCTCCTATATGTTGATGATATGTTGATAGCTTCCAAGAATTCGGAAGAAATTGATAAGTTGAAGATTCAACTGAAGAAGGAGTTCGAGATGAAGGATTTGGGTGAGGCAAAGAAAATTCTTGGCATGGAGATAATAAGAGATAGACGTTCAAAGAAACTCTGTTTATCTCAGAAAGAATATTTGAAAAGAGTACTACAACGTTTTGGCATAGATGAAAAGACTAAGCCAGTTATTACTCCACTTGCTCCTCATTTTAAGCTAAGTACTACTATGTCGCCAAAGGATGAAGCTGAACGAGAGTATATGTCAAATGTACCATACGCAAATGCTGTTGGTAGCTTGATGTATGCAATGGTCTGTACGAGACCTGACATTTCACAAGTTGTTGGAGTTATTAGCAGATATATGCATAATCCAGGAAAGGAGCATTGGCAAGCTGTGAAGTGGATTCTACGGTATATTCATAATACTGTAGATGTTGGGTTAGTTTTTGAGCAGGAATGCAATCAGTCTGTAATTGGATATTATGACTCAGATTTTGCGGGTGATCTGGACAAACGAAGATCAACTACTGGTTATGTGTTTACTTTGCAAAGGCACCAGTTAGTTGGAATTCTACTTTGCAGTCAACAGTTGCTTTGTCTACAACAGAGGCAGAGTATATGGCTATTACAGAGGCTGTGAAGGAGGCAATTTGGCTTCAAGGATTGTTAAAGGAGCTTGGTGTTGAACAAAAAGGTATCACATTTTTTTGTGATAGTCAAAGTGCTATTCAATTAGCGAAGAACCAAGTTTATCATGCAAGGACGAAGCACATTGATGTTCGGTATCATTTTGTAGAGAATTCATAGAAGAAGGTGGAGTCACGGTGAAGAAAATTCATACTACAGAGAATCCTGCTGATATGCTGACAAAAGTGGTGACTACGATCAAGTTTCAACATTGTTGAACACTGAAGATTGAAGATGAAAACACAACCAAAATTTGTTATTGAGAGAGAATTGAAGATGTGAAATTTTGCCAAGGTGGAGATTTGTTGAAGATGTCAAATTGTCCCACATCGGTTGGGAAGTAGAGTTGGGGGGGGATGGATTTTCCCCCTATAAAAGAAGGCATAATGTTTAGGATTTAAAATACACCTCTCATTTGCCTTCTCATCCGTTTAAGGCATTTGTATCTTCTCTCTTTAGTATTATTTCACTTGTATTTTTGGAGTGGAATAAAATATTGATTGTATCCGAGGAGTAGGCAAAATTAGTCGAACCTCGTAAATTCTGGTGTTCCCTTAATTGTTGCGGGAGCCAAATGTATATAGTGTGAATAAGTCACAACTACTATACCAAAAATTATGACAGCCACCAAATAATAAATAAGACAATAAAGCAACAATAAAGGGAACACCAGAATTTACGAGGTTCGGCTAATTTTGCCTACTCCTCGGACACAACTTCTCCTTCTCCCCGTCTAGCACTTGAAACTCTATGGTGAACTCGACCGGACCAATTGTTAATTCAAGTACGATGTCACCCACTATGTCTGTACCACCACCATCAAACCCTCGAACATGGATGATGTTCTTGTGAATTCTGTCACCATCGACCTTCAGTTTGTTCAAGGTGGTCAATGGACAGATATTGGCACTAGAGCCATTATCAATCAGTACTCGAGTGACTACCGAGTCTTCACACTTCACAGTCAAATAGAGGGCCCTATTATGTTCTGTACCCTTCACAGTCATTATCTTGACTCGTTCGTCATTGTCTTTATTGATGATATCTGGTATACTCCCGGATTCGGGAAGATCATGAGCAATACCTGATGACAGTGCTTCAGACTTTGAGGGAAAAGAAGTTATATGCAAAGTTCTCGAAATGTGAGTTTTGGTTGGATTCTGTGGCATTCTTAAGCCACGTGGTATCAAGTGAGGGTATTCAGGTGGATCCGAAGAAAGTGGAAGCAGTGCAAAGTTGGCCCAAACCATCCTCAGCTACAGAGATCTGCAATTTTCTTGGCTTGGCAGGTTATTACCGTCGATCTATTGAGAGGTTTTCATCTATTACAGCCCCGATGACCAGGCTGACCTAGAAGGGCGCTCCGTTCCAATAGATGGAAGAGTGTGAGGCGAGCTTTCAGAAGCTCATGACAGCTTTGACTACATCCCTAGTTTTGATAGTGCCTACATGTTCGGGGTCTTATACTATCTATTGTGATGCCTCGAGGATTAGCCTTGGAGCGGTATTGATGCAAGGAGGTAGGGTGATTGCCTACGTGTCCCGGCAGTTGAAGGTACATGAGAAGAATTATCATGTCCATGATCTCGAGTTAGTTGCTATTGTTCACGCCTTGAAGATCTGGCGTCATTATTTGTACGGTGTGCCTTGTGAGATTTATACTGATCACCAGAGTTTGCAGCATCTATTCAAGCATAAGGATCTTAATTTGCGTCAGCGGAGGTGGTTAGAGCTGCTGAAGGACTATGATATCACTATTTTGTATCATCCGGGCAAGGCCAATGTGGTGGCCGATGCTTTGAGTGCTGGCCAGAGAGTTTGGGGAGTTTGGCTTATTTACCATCCACGAAGAGGCCCAGGCAATGGATGTTCTGGCCTTAGCCAGCTAGTTTGTGAGATTGCATCTTTCGGAGCCCAATCGGGTTCTAGCTTGCATGGTCTCTCGGTCTTCCTTGTTTGATTGTATTCGGGAGCGTTAGTTTGATGACCCTCATTTGCTTGTCCTCAAGGACAAGGTTCTGCATGGTGATGCCAGAGATGTGACTATTGGTGATGACGGGGTATTAAGGATGCAGGGTCGGGTATGTACCCAATGTTAATGGGCTTTAGGAGTTGATTCTAGAGGAGGCCCATAGTTTGCGGTATTTCATTCATCCGGGTGCCGCGAAGATGTACTAGGATTTAAGGCAGCACTATTGGTAGAGGTGGATGAAGAAAAATATAGTTAGGTTTGTAGCTCGGTGCCTCAATTGTCAGCAGGTGAAATATGAGCACCAGAGACCGGTTGGGTTGCTTCAGCAGATAGAGATTCCGGAGTGGAAGTGGGAGCGGATCACCGTGGACTTCTTAGTTGGGCTCCTACGGACTTTGAGGATGTTCGATGCCATTTAGGTGATTGTGGATCGGCTGACCAAGTCCGCACACTTTATTCATCTGTGTACTACCTATTCTTCAGAGCGGTTGGCAAAGATTTATATCCGGGAGATTGTTCGTCTGCATGGTATTCCAGTTTCTATCATTTCAGATAGAGGTACTCAATTCACATCACGGCTCTGGAGGGTCGTACAGCATGAGTTGGGTACTCAGGTGGAGTTGAGTACAACATTTCACCCCTAGATGGACGGACAGTCCAAACACACTATTTAGATTCTTGAGGATATGCTTTGTGCGTGTACGATGGAGTTTGGAGGTTCTTGGTATCAATTCTTGCCACTGCCAGAGTTTGCCTACAACAACAACTATTAGTCCATCATTCAAATGGCATCGTATGTGGCCTTGTATGGTGGGTAATGTAGATCCCCCGTGGGTTGGTTTGATCCAGGTAAGGCTAGATTATTGGGCACAAACTTTGTTCGGGATGTTTTGGAAAAGGTTAAGGTGATTCAGGATAGACTCTGTATAGCCCAATCCAGATAGAAGAGTTACGCGGATCGGAAGGTTCATGATGTTTCCTATATGATTGGAGAGCGGGTTCTACTTCGGGTTTCGCCCATGAAGGGCGTTATGAGATTTGGGAAGAAAGGGGAATTGAGTCCGAGGTTCATTAGCCTTTTTGAGATATTGAGACAGGTTGGGGAGGTTGCTTATGAGCTTGCCTTACCTCCCATCTTGGCAGGAGTTCATCCGTTATTTCATGTTTCGATGCTCCGGAGGTATCACGGTGATCCGTCGCACGTGTTGGATTTCAGTTCAGTCCAGTTGGACAAGGATCTATCTAATGTTGAGGAGCCGGTGGCAATATTGGATAGGCAAGTTTGGAAGCTGAGGTCAAAGAACATTGCATTAGTGAAGGTTCAGTGGCAGGGTCAGCCGGTCGAGGAGGTGACCTGGGAAACCGAGCAGGATATGCGCAACCGTTACCCTTATCTTTTCACTACTTCAGGTATGTCTCTATGCTCGTTCGAGGACGAACAAATGTTTAAGTGTAGGAGGATGTAACGACCCGGCCAGTCGTTTTAAGAATTAACACTCTGATCCCCTATTAACTGCTTTCCCCTTATTTATTTCTGCTATTTTGATTTGCCGGGATGTTTGGTTTTGAGTTTCGGAGTGTTTTGGGACATTTAGTCCCTAAAAGAGAGCTTAAGCTTTAAAATTTGGGCTGTAGTTGAAGCAATGTGAAGACGACCTCAGAATGGAATTTTGTTAGTTTCGTTAGCTCCGTTAGGTGATTTCAGGCTTAGGGGCGTGTTCGGATCGTGTTTTGGAGGTTCGTAGCTTAATTAGGCTTGAAATGCTGAAAGTTGAATTTTTTAAGTTTCCGGTTCGGTAGTGAGATTTTGATATCGGGGTCGGAATGGAGTTCCGAAAGTCGCAGGAGGTCCGTTATGTCATTTGGGATGTGTGTGCAAAGTTTTAGGTCATCCGGACGAGGTTTGATAGACTTCTTGATCGAAAGTGGAATTCGGAAGTCTTTAGAATTTTTAAGTTTGAATCCATGGTTAATTCTATGTTTCGATGTTGTTTTAGGTGTTTTGAGGATTGGTACAAGTTTGGAAGGTGGTATATGACTTGCTCCTACCTTTGGTTGAGGTCCCGGGGGCCTCGGGGTGATTTCGAGTGGTTAACGGGTGATTTTGAATTGAGTTTGGCAGCTGAAGGAGTTCTGTTGCTGTCATAACCGCACTTGCGGCTAGGGGACCACATGTGCGGGAATGCAGGAGCGGATAGGAAGCCGCAGATGCGGCCAAGAGAGGGGCAGGCTGGGATCACAAAAGCGAGGTCCTGGTCGCACCTGCGATTGCGCAAATGCGGGATTTCTTGCATAGGTGCAGCCCTGGTGTTTTAAGTGAAGTCCACAGGTGTGACTATTTAACCGCAGGTACGGTTTTGCTGGGGCAGAAACTATAAATTCCACCCTTCGCGATTTTTGACCATTTCTCTCAATTTTTCATTCGGGGTGAAGCTTTGGAGGGAATTTTCAAGGGAGATTTTCAGAGGGATTAATTGAGTAAGGCCTTCGGTCCTTAAGCTCATTATTATGGTGATTTTTATCATTGTAAGCATGAAATTTGAAGGAAAATGAGTGGTAAATTGGGGGTTAGGGCTTGGTTAATTGGAGAGCTTTGAGTGGTGATTTGAGGGACCATTTAAAGTCCGATTTTGGTACTTTTGGTATGACTGAACTTTTGAGAGTGAGAGGATTCCGAATTCGTAAATTTTACTCGATTTCAAGACGTGGGCCCGGGGGGCGTTTTGGTAATTTTTTCTTAATTTCGCGTATTAGCTTAGAATTAACTAATTGAATTAGTTACTTGAAGTTATATTTACATGATGCAATTACTTTAAATAGATTTGGGCCATTCGGAGTTGGACACTCGTGGCAAGAACGTGGTTTCGAGTTGATTGAGCTGGTTCGAGGTAAGTGGATGTCCTAACCTTATGTGGGGGAACTCCCCTTAGGATTTGGTATTGTTGATATTTGAAATGCCTTGTACGTGAGGTGACGAGTGCGTACTTGTGCTAATTGTTAAAAATCATGATTTCATTAAGTAACTATAATTGTGTTTCCTTTCCTGTTTATACTACTTGCAATTTAAGCATATTGTTAGCTTAGGAAAGCATGTCTAATTGACTTAATTGCTTTACTTGCTCAAACTGCCTTTTTTGGATTATGTCCAGCATGCTAGGTTAGAAATACCTGTTTTACCTTGGTATGAAATTTGAATTGAATTGAGTATTTTTCATGTTGCTGTTGTGTGTTTACTTTGGGACGGTATCCCGGGAGATCCCCCTGCATGTTTACTTTGGGACTACGGATTTGTATTCCGATAGATCCCCTTGCACATTTATATTGGAACTATGGGACTTCACTTGGTAGATTCCCCCAGTACTGGGCATTTACATTTAGGACTACGGATCGGGATTCCAGTAGATCCCCCGTACTATGAGTTGGACTACGGGACGACACCCGAGAGATCCACTGGATATTTACGTTTGGGGACTACAGGACGTTATCTTGGGAGATCCCCGATTGTTATCTCTATGTTGAGCTGTATTCCTTTTGTGATTATTTTGTCTCTGTTATAGTTGTTAGTCTTATTATCCTGTGTTACTTCATACTGTTAGCATTTTATTATATTGTCGTATTCTACACTGTTTTATCTCATTTTTCAGCTACAGTCAGTAAGGCCCTGGCCTTCCTCGTCACTACTCGGCCGAGGTTAGGCTTGGCACTTACTGAGTACCGCTGTGGTGTACTCATGCCCTTTCTGCGCATGTTTTTTATGTGCAGATCCAGGTACTTTGACTCAGCCCTACTACCCTTGAGGCGAGGCGATTCTCCAGAGACTTCGAGGTATATCTGCTGCGTCCGCAGACTGAGTAGTCCCGTTCCATTCTCTATTATAGTATTAGCCCTTTTGTATTTACTTTTGTTTAGACATTCTGGAGTTAGACACTTGTAGTTATTCCGCAGCTTGTGATTTTCATGAAATTCCGGGTTTTGGGAAGTTGTTCAGTTTGAGAGTTATATTGTATATGCCGAGTGGCATCTTTAAACCTTCATTATGTTTATTCCGCAGTTTTTATTTGTTTTATCTATTGTTTTCCCTTTTTCCGCAATTGTTAGGCTTACCTAGTCGTAGAGACTAGGTGCCATCACGATAGTTCACGGAGGGCAAACTGGGTTCGTGACATTTATATTGATGACACGTTAGTTAAGTTCCTGCGCGCAGAGGACCATTTGACACATTTGCAGGAAACCTTTAACATATTGAGAAAATACAACATGAAGCTCAAACCCGAGAAATGTGCATTCGGGGTCGGTTTAGGCAAGTTCCTCGGCTTTATGGTGTCAAACTGGGGAATCGATATCATCCCCGATAAAATCAAGGCAATTGAAGACATCACAGTTGTGGACAGCGTTAAGGTCGTACAAGGATTAACAGGGTGGATATCCGCTTAAGGCCGGTTCATCTCGAGGTCTTCGGATCGAAGTCACAGGTTCTTCTCAGTGCTCATAAAGAAGAACAATTTCACTTGGACCTTGGAATGCCAACAAACATTGGAAGAATTAAA
Organism: Nicotiana tabacum; assembly: GCF_000715075.1. Taxonomy (NCBI): domain Eukaryota; kingdom Viridiplantae; phylum Streptophyta; class Magnoliopsida; order Solanales; family Solanaceae; genus Nicotiana; species Nicotiana tabacum. The sequence continues at coordinate 102,067,496 of NC_134080.1, read as the reverse complement.
GCGGTATCTTTCGATCCCACAATTGCTTCATACTCCAAAAGCGGACGAGCAACTCTACTTATATTTGGCAGTCTCGGAAGTTGCGGTAAGTGGTGTCCTAGTTCGAGAAGAGCAAGGTATGCAATTTCCTGTTTACTACGTTAGTTGAACTTTAGGTGAAGCCGAGACCCGGTACCCACACTTAGAAAAATTAGTGCTTGCTCTAATAAGCGCCTCTAGGAAATTAAAACCGTATTTTTAATGCCACCCAATTTGTGTTATAACCACTTACCCCCTTTGCAACATTTTGCACAAGCCCGAACTCTCGGGCCGACTGGCTAAATGGGCCAACAAAATTAGTGGGTACGATATCGAATATCAGCCCCGAACGACCATCAAGTCTTAAATCTTAGTAGGCTTCGTAGCCGACTTCACGCCAGCCCTCGTACCCGAGGTCGAAAGGGAACTATTGATAAAAGTGGGTATGTCTTCGGGGGTGTGGACCCTTTTCATGGATGGTGCTTCAAATGTGAAGGGGTCCGGTCTAGGCATCGTTTTGAAGCCGCCTACAGATAATACAATTAGACAATCTATCAAAACCACTAAGTTGACTAACAATAAGGCCGAGTATGAGGCTATGATTGCAGGTCTCGAGCTGGCTAAAAGCCTGAGAGCAGAGGTCATCGAGGCCAAGTGTGATTCCTTACTTGTGGTTAACCAAGAAAACAAGACCTTCGAAGTTCGAGAGGATCGAATGCAGAGGTACTTGGACAAACTGTAGGTAACCCTACACCGGTTCAAAAAATGGACCCTACAACATTTACCTCGAGAGCAGAACAATGAGGCCGATGCCCTTGCAAATTTGGGGTCATCAATCGACGATGATGAAATTAGCGTGGGGACTACCATACAACTTTCAAAGTCAGTGGTCGAAGAAGCCCACGCCGAAATAAACTCCACAAGCCTAACTTGGGATTTGAGGAACAAATACATCGAGTATTTAAAGAACGGGAAGCTTCCATCTGACCCTAAGGAATCGAGGGCTCTACGAATGAAAGTTGCACGATTCACATTGGCTAAAGATGGAACGTTGTACAGAAGGATGTTCGATGGGCTATTGGCAATATGTTTGGGTCCAGGAGACACCGACTACGTCCTACGAGAAATTCACGAGGGTACTTGCAGGAACCATTCCGGTGCCGAATCACTGGTTCACAAAATCATCTGAGTAGGGTACTATTGGGTCAATATGGTAAAAGATACTCCCTCTGTTCCAATTTATTTGAACTTTTTTGACTGGGCACGGAGTTTAAGAAAAAATGAAGACTTTTGAAATTTGTGGTACTAAACAAGTCATAAAGGGGCCTAGAGTATTGTGTGGTTATAAAAGCTTCTCATTAAGGGTAGAATTGTAAGTTTAAGCTAAATTGTTACCAAATTTAGAAAGGGATCATTCTTTTTGGAATGGGCCAAAAAGGAAATAGGTTCACATAAATTGAAATAGAGGGAGTACTAAGGAGTTCGTTCGAAAATGTGACAAATGCCAAAGACATGCACCGATCCACTAGCCCGTGGAACAACTTCATTCAGTCCTATCCCCATGGCCGTTCAGGAAATGGGGAATGGATATCGTTGGCCCTCTGTCATCAGCCCTAGGTAAAGCTAAATTCATTTTATTTATGTCTGACTATTTCTCTAAGTAGGTTGAAGCACAGGCCTTCGAGAAAGTCAGAGAAAAAGAAGTCATAGACTTCATTTGGGATCACATCATATGCCGATTCAGGATACCCGCCGAGATCGTATGCGACAATGGAAAACAATTCGTCCGCAACAAAATAACAAAGTTCCTCAAAGATCACAAGATAAAACGGATCTTGTCGATGCCATATCATCCTAGCGAGAACGGATAGGCTGAATCAACAAACAAGACCATCATTCGGAACCTAAAGAAAATATTAAACGATGCTAAGGGGAAATAAAAAAAATTGCCCGAAGTCCTTTGGGCATATCGGACAACAACAAAATCTGGTATAGGGGAAACGCCGTTCTCCTTAGTATATAGCCTCGAAGCTCTGATCTTGGTCGAAGTTGGGGAACCAAGAGTCAAGTTTAGATACATAACGGAAGAATCAAATCACGAGGCTATGAACATAAGCCTCGAATTGCTAGATGAAAAACGAGAAGCAACCCTCATTCGGGTGGCCGCCCAGAAATAGCGAATCGAAAGATATTACAATCGAAGATCCAATCTTCGATACTTCAAAATTGGGGACTTAGTTCTGAGAAAAGTCACTATCAACACCTGAGACCCAAACGAGGGAAAACTCTGTCCAAATTGGGAGGGACCGTATTAGGTCATCGACATCATCGGAAAAAGGTCTTACAAACTTTGCACGATGAACGGCGAACAATTGCCGAATAATTGGAACATATCACTCCTCAAACGATATTATTGCTAAGGCATGGTTTTCTCCTTTTTCATTTGTATTTTGCACTAACTTATTGCAGGTGTTTGGTCGAAGACGTCTAAGTTCTCTCAAAAAATGAAGTCCTTAGGTCTGAAAGTACGTGTTCCACTCTTTTTCCCGTCGACCGATTTTTATCCCAAGTGGGTTTTTCCGGCAAGGTTTTTAACGAGGCAACCATTGTTCATGCTAACTTAGAGGAATTCAACAATATCCGAGACTCCTTTACAATCAACCTCGAATACTGGGGGGAATCACCCTTGGATGTTATGTCTTCGAGGAAAATGTTTTGTGTCAACGGGGTCTTGGTAGGTAAATTTTGTAAAGGGACAAACGGTCAAACGAACCGTGCCCATGTAGATTGCCCAAGCCCTAATGACAAATCATGTACGCATGAATGTTCTATTGGAAGAAGTATTTTTTCCCTATCAGATGTTCCATGCCTTAGTAAAATTTCTACTTTACAATTTCATGATTATGATTTATTGCGGAAACTGGCTCAAGCGCATATCGCAACTAAAAGCTCGAGCAATCAACCCCGTACTCGAGGACTGCCGTCCGAAAATCGACATGCCCGAATTATTGAACTTTGAAATTATAAGACCTTAAAAATGCAATCCTCAATATTTTTTAGGCCAAGGCCGCCCCACTCGGGGACTGATACTTCGAAATAATCCCAATAGGCAAATCCTAAGGCTACGACCAAACTAACACGGTTCGGAGACGTCCAAATTCCATAATAAAAATAGGCCTTATAATATTTTCACAAAATCGGTTAAAAAAGGCTACCCTCGGCAAAGTTAAAAAAGGGTTTCGATAATATCAACCCTCCAAAAATCCCAAAGGGATACCGGATTGTTCAAACTCTCAAAACAATCTTATGCTAAGGCATAACAACCTTTATATGATTAATTCTTTTAAGCCGAAAAAGGGAAAGAAGCCATTCTTTTAAGACCGTATCGGCCTAATTCAAGAGCCTAGGGGCCGTTTTATTTTTGAGTTCGAAAAGTCATCCTCACTCAACTAAAACCTAAGGGTCATCATACTTCGAGTTCAAGCAAATACTTGCTCGACTATAGAGACTGCACTAGTCCGATTTTGATCAAACTGCCCAAGCCTCACACTTGTGAAAATTTCCAAGACTTGGTCGAAACAAAATTTGTACGGGGCGGAAATTGAAATAAAACAAGTCAAGACAAAACAAGGGAAATTCAGAAAGGAAAATTTTTATATACCTAAATTTTTCTTACAAGCACCATTTGGTCCGATCTAAAACTTTTTACAAAGGCCAAGGACAACTTTAAAAGAAATACTACTAATCCTAAGGGCCTAGTTTTTGTCACGACCCAAACCGATGGGCCGCGACGAGTGCCCGAGTCCTACCTGTCAAATACCTTTAAGCATGCGTCTAAGATATAAACCTGAATAACATCTATTGAATTACGAGAATATTGTACATGAAGGAAATCTACCCAACAAGCATACATACATATACGTGCAACATACGTAAGGCGAGCCGATAAGGCTGCTATAGACTGAAAGCCGACAAGGCCACATACTATCCAACTAGACATACTGTCTACAGACCCCTAATAGAAATATAACTGTACAAAGATGGGACTGAGCCACGTCATACCCATATCTATATACAAACATATCATACCAAAATCAAAAGCAGCTCCGGATCAAGTGGAGCACGCGAACTTTCGCTAATAAGGGATCCTAAGAAAGGGGACCGTTAGCTTGCCTACCTGCACCTGCTGGCATGAAACGCAGGCCCCGTGAAATAGGGCGTCAGTACGAAAAATGTACAGAGTATGTAAGACATGAAAATCTGTACGTAAAAGACATAGATGAAACATGGGATAAAGAAATCCATCTGTAATCTGAATAACTTTGTAAATTCTGAAACATTTATAATGTCGTGCACATGTATATAAATGTCGTGTCATGCATGGGTATAGGTGTACATAACATCATCAAGCCACTAAGGGCATCCCATCATATCATCTCGGCCACTGTGGGCAACATCATCAACATATACCAACTGATCAGGTGGTGTTGCGTATATAATACCGTAACCTTTTTTCCATATCCCATATATATATATATATATATACATATAAATACGTGTATATAACGTCATCTGATCATGGGTCAATGTACATGTATAAATGAATGACATGCATGAAAAATATGTAATAATCTCAATATTCTTTTCGGATAAACTTTTTCAACTGCATATTATTCTGAGACCCATGAATATAAGATATAATAATATATCACAAGGAGAATCAAGAACAAAGAGACCCCTAGTATTTCTATGAATAGAGTCGTTTATGAAAACCGTGCATTTGCTCGTTTCTTCTGTATAACTTGGACCATGCCAAAAAGAAGGAAGGGGTAGCCCTAACATACCTGGAGTAGGTAAAACTCCGTATAATATTCTTGGAGAAGATTGTACGTTTGATTGAATTTAAAATCGCAAGAACTGGACTGAATTAGCTTATGTTCTTGAAGCAATTTGAATGAACTAATATTTTGCTCCTTGAAGCATTTGGAACTAGGAAAATGGTATTCTGCTCCAAATAAGAAGGTAGTAGATGGACCAACTAACTAATTGTGACCAGAAAGGAAAAGAAAAAGTGATATTGATGATATCTCAAATTTGTTCTGCATACTTTGATATATTTATGGCTAAAATAGTTAATAAAGAGAAGGTTGTTCTATACTAATAGATAGGATTAGACTAATCAGTCACCTATACGTGCAATTTCTTTGTCCTTGGGTTATGAACGTTCTTTTCTTTCTTTCCAAATGAAAGATAAGCTAAGACTTATCATAAGTCTTTACTTCATTAAGTTTCAATTCAACCTTAGGTAGCCACCTAAGCATAAATGACTAAGAGTCATTCTTAGTCTTGTGTATTTGTGCCACGTTTTTGTGTGTGTGTAATTTATTAATTTTTATTCACTTATTAGTTAACTGGGTAATGTCCCGTTATCCGGTAATTAGCCAATTACCCGCATAATTTTGAAATTGCCTCAAATTACTTAAAATTCTACTTATTTTTAAGATACTTTATATATTATACTACCATGGTTATATGGCACCTTGCATGGTACTAGTTCATAATTATCGGGTATTATCGCTCGACCCATATTTTCTCCCAAATTGGCCACTTTCAACGAAACTCGTTTTCTTTAATTCGTGTACCCTTAATCCTTTATGATACTTATTTATTGCTTGTTATAAATATATAAATATATTAATGTCAAGATGATATTATCCCCGAGTCTACGTCAATTAACTGAAGACAAAACTTTTAAATTACGAAAATGCGGGATGTAATATCCTCCCCCTAGAAACATTCGTCCTCGAATGTTTAACTCCCCGGGGTCTATATAACTTTGGCTGGGTCGCCTTTGTAACAACGCTACTACTTACTCTTCCTGTAGAAACTCAATAATTTAATGCCACATAGGATGATGATCATCAATAACGATAATGGCCTCACACGACCAACGACAATAACCAACATAATAATTTATATATGTACCTTATAGTTATGACGTCTCAGTTGGGCCCTTCTCTGGAAGAGGAAATAAGTAGGGATATCTAGACTTCATGTCTTCCTCGGCCTCCCAAGTCATTTCTTCCACATTGTTGTCCTCCAAAGTACTTTCGCGGAGGCTACCTCCTTATTCCGTAGCTTGCGAATTTGTCGGTCTAGGATGGCAACCAGAATTTCCTTGTATGACAAGTCCTCTATAATCTGTACATCCTTCGTGGACATATCACACAAGCTTGTAACATATTCTCAAGTGTCTGAATATTACGCTCAGCTTGTCCGTCTGTCTGGGGATGAAATATTGTACTAAGACTTACCTGAGTCCCCAATCCTTTTTGGAAGGACCTCCAGAAGTTAGCTATAAATTGAGCTCCTCTATCCGTGATAATAGATACAGGGACAACATGTAGTCTTACTATCTCCTTAATATAAAGCCTTGCATAGTATGTAGTTCTAACGGGCAGAAAATGGACTGACTTTGTAAGCCTATAAATAATCACCCATATCGAATCGAACTTACGCTGTGTACGAAGTAAGCCTACGATGAAATCCATATTTATTATTTCCCATTTCCAAGTCGGAATCTCCATAGCCTACAATAACCCACCGGGTTTCTGATGCTCAATCTTAACCTGTTGACAGTTAGGACACTGAGCAACAAACCCCACTATATCTTTTTTCATTCCGTCTCACCAACATACTTCCTTGATATTATGATACATCTTTGTTGCTCCTGGATGGATAGAATAATGAGAATAGTAAGTTTCTCCTATAACCTACTGACGCAGCCCTACAACATTAGGGACACATATTCGTTCTCGATATCTAAGTACCCCATCTTCTGTAATCTCAAATGGTGTCTTCTCCTTCTGAGTGGTGGTATCCCTATAATGAACTAACACAGGATCCTCGTACTGGCGTTCCTTTACTTCAGTTACTAAAGAGGATGTTGTTGTATCCTGAATAGTAATTCCAATATCACCTGAGTCCAGTAACCGAACTCCGAGACTAGCTAGCTGATGAACCTCATGGGCTATTCTTCTCTTTTCTGGCTGTAAATATAATAGGCTACCCATAGATCTACGGCTGAGGGCGTTAGCTACTACGTTTGCCTTCCCCGGATGGTATAAAATATCAGTGTCATAATCTTTAAGTAGCTCCAACCATCTCTGTTGACGTAAATTCAATTCCTTTTGCTTGAAGATATACTGGAGGCTCTTATGATCCATATAGATATCAACATGAATGCCTTACAAGTAGTGCCTCCACATCTTTAGTGCATGGATCACTGCAGCTAACTCTAGATCGTGGGTCGGGTAGTTCTTCTCATGCTTTCTTAGTTGTCTATAAGAATAAGCTATAACCTTAACATGCTGCATCAGTACACAACCCAACCCAACGCCCGAGGCGTCACAATAGATAACATAACCATCGGTCCCTTCTGGGAGCGTTAGAGCCATTGTTGAAGTTAATTTGTCCTTCAATGCCCGGGAACTCCATTCGCAAGCATCGATCCATTAAAACTTGGCTCCCTTCTGAATTAACTTATATGGGTATTCTAATCTTTCACAGTTCATGAAATTCCCCTCTTCGAAGGCCCAAACTTCATCCTTTATTTATCACAACTATGCCTTTACTCTACTACCAGGGCAACATTTCATCTATTCCAAATATTACTAGTCTTAGACTCCTTTGAGTTCATTCAGGCTATACTGAGCCTTCTATAACTTAGAGAAACCATCAGCTCTCTTAAGAGCTTAACCCTAAGGACTTATCCATTCTCGTCACATTTTCACTCATCTTTTCTTATCCTTCCTCGTGTCTTCCTAAAACCTTGTCGCTCTACCATACTTTAGCTTGCGACCTACACATATCTATTTATACTTATTCACAACCTTCCTTCAACATACTTGCACCATAGATTTCCTTATGTTATTTTGGATCATCAAGCGAGACACCACATACCACTTTGGTCAAAGGTGCTAAAAGAGAAGAAAATTCTGTTACAAGTTTCTTGTAATAACGTGCCAAAAGAAGAAGCTACGAACCTCTGTCAGTGTTGTGGGTCTAGGCCAAGTCTTCACTGCCTCAATCTTTCGTGTATCCACCCGGATGCCTTCACCCGAAATGATATGCCCAAGGAAAGTTACAGAGTTCAACTAGAATTCACATTTAGAGAATTTTGCATACAACTTCCCTTTTTTGTAGAACTTTGAGCACCGTACGCAATTGATCTGCATGCTCAGCCTCTGAATGAGAATATAAAAATATATATCATCGATAAATACCATTACGAATAGATCAAAAAAGGGCCTGAACACACGGTTTATCAAATCCATAAATACTGCTGGGGTATTGGTCAAACCGAACGGTATAACACGAAACTCAAAGTGCCCCTATCTGGTCCTGAATGCTGTCTTTGGAATATCTTCCTCCTTAAACCTTACCTGATTGTACTCGGACCCCAAGTCTATCTTTGGAAAACACTTGGCACCTTGCAACTGATCAAATAAATCATCAATCCTCGGGAGTGGGGTACTTATTATTGATCTTTACCTTATTCTACTGTCTATAATCAATACATATCCGTAAGGAACCATATTTCTTCCTCACAAATAACACGGTGCTCCCCATGGTTATGTACTAGGTCTGATAAAGAATATTTCAAGAAAATCCTTTAGTTGTTACTTCAACTCTTTTAGTTTTGTGGGGGACATTCTATAGGGAGTATTGGATGCGTATCTGGTAGTAGGTCAATAACCACTCAATTTCTTGCTGTGGCGGAAGACCCTAAAGTTCATCAGGGAAAGCATCGGGAAACTCATTAGCCACAGGGAAGGACGGAATGGTTGGTAACTCTACTTCCACATCCCAAACCCGAACTCAGTGATAAATATAGTCCTTTATGATCATCTTCCTTGCCTTGAGATAGGAGATAAATTTACCTCTTGGCGATGCTGTATTACCTTTCCATTCTAAAACATGCTCTACTGGGAACTGAAATCAAACCATCTTTGATATACACTTGATGTTAGCATAACAAAAGGCCAACCAATCCATACCCACAATAATATCAAGTTCTACCCAACCGAACACCACATACCTTATCCTTGATTATCAAATCTATCACGGGCCACTTCGTGCTACATCTATATATATATATAGGTAACAATATTAACACATAACTTGCATAACTAATTTAGAAAAAGGTTTATATATATAGAGGTCGAACAGGCCACAAACATGTCATACCCAAAACTATATAAAGGATACTGTCTGCAAAACCTCTAAGTAAATATAACCATAGCATATGTAACGACCCAACCGGTTATTTTGGAATCTTGCATGTCGTTCGGTAGTTTGAGGCCGCGAGCAACTTCACTTTAGGTATTATGACTTGTGCGCATGGTCGGGATTGAATTTCGGGAAGTTCGGAGTTGATTTGGAAAGAGTATTCTCATTTCAAAAGATTTAAGTTGACTAAGATTGAATTTTTGAGTAAACGACCTTAGAATCGGGATTCAAAGGTTCCAGCAGGTTCATATGATGATTTCGGACTTGGGCGTATGTCCGGATCGGGTTTTGGAAGACCCGGGAATGTTTCAGCACCTATTGTGGAAGTTAGCATTTTGATAGAGTTTCATAAGTTTGGATTGGAGTGTGTTTCAGTATTATCAATGTCTGTTTAGGATTTCGAGTCTGGTAATAGCTCCATAGGGTGATTCTGGTGTTGGGAGCGCAATCGGAAGTGAATTCGGAGGTCCGTGGGTCATTTTGGAGTCATTTGACTAAAGATAGAAATTTGAAGGTTCTTAAGGATTTTAACCGGAAGTAGACTTTTTGATATCGGGGTTGGAATCCAATTCTGGAAGTTGGAGTAGGTCCGTAACGTCGAATGTGACTTGTGTGCAAAATTTTAGGTCAATCGGACGTGATCTAAGGTTTCGACATCGAATGTAGAAGTTCGAAGTTCTAAAGTTCATCAAGTTTGAAATGGGGTGTGATTTGTGATTCCAGCATTATTTTGTGTGATTTGAGGCCTCAAGTAAGTTCGTAAGGTTTTATGAGACTGGTTGGTGTGATTGGATAGGGTTTTGGGGGCACCGGGTGGATTCCGGGTGGTTAACGGTTCGAACTTTGAATTTGAAGAAAACCTGAGGCAGCTGATATCTGGTGTAACCGCACCTGCGAGGTTGTGGCCACGGGTGCGGAGCCGCAGAAGCGGCCTGGGAGTAGCAGGAGCAGAATTGGGCAACCAAGGAAAGGACCACAGATGCGGGGTATTGGCCGCATCTGCGCAAGCGCAGAAGCGAGGGAGCTGACCGCAGAAGAGGAAGGAGACCGCATAAGCGATAGTGGGGGCTGCACCTGCGGGATAGCAGAAGCGGTAAGTGACCGCAGATGCAAAAATGCTGGAGGCAGTGAGTTCTTTAAAAATCGAGATTTGGCCCATTATCCTTCATTTTCTTCTTGGTTGGGTGATTTTGGAGCCTTTTAAGAGAGGGATTTCATCATCAAGCATGAGGTAAGTTACTTCCACCCCTTGTGAGTTAAATACATGATATTATTACGAATTAAAGTATGGAAATTGTGAGAAACTTGGAGTTTTGGTGGAAAGACCTAGAATTTGTATTTTTGGATTTTGATCACGAATTTGGGTATGAAATTGAGAGTAAATTGTATATTTGAGTTTGTGAGGTTATGGGTAAAGTTTATCTTCGAAAAATTTTGGAATTCGGGCACGTGGACACGAGGGCGATTTTGTTAACTTTTCGAGCGGAGTTAGGAATTTATCTAAATTGAATTGTTGTGAGTATTAGAGCCTATATTATGGATTTTCTCATTTCTTGGCTAGTTTTGGAGCGTTGCGCATCGATTGAGTCGTCGGAAGGGCTTGGAAGCTGGTTATGGAACCTCAGAGCGAGGTGAGTCTCCTTTCTAACCTTGTAAGAGGGAATTGTCCCCATAGATGAATTAATTAGATTTGTGCTCCTATTTGTGGGGGCTACGTACGCACGAGGTGACGAGAGTCCGGATAGTCTAGGACCCAAAAGCATTCTATGCTTGTAATATTTGTAATCTTATTGACAGTTTGAATTGCTTAAATCACATCAAATTAGTAGATGAATTTTTAAAAAGATTAAACTTCATTTTCTTGAATTGTTAAAAGAGAATTGGATTTTCTTTGGATAATTGTTCCCTGATGAATTCTTGATTGCCTGATTGTTGTGTTTATTTATATTTGACCGCGTCACATGTATGATTCGCGAGCATGGTAATTGATGCATCTATGGTTCGCATCATTCAACCCTCTGGCAGTGCACAATTTAAATATTGTTGGATCGGGTCGTACGTCCTCGGCATGTTTTATGCATGCTTGTAATGCTTGCTTGAGATTTATAGATGTTGATATTTGCTCTCCCTGGCTTGAGATAAATGTATAAATGATGAAAAATGAATTTGGAAATTCCTATTAATGAAAGAATTGCTTACTTGCTTCATACTATTGAGTTACAACCATCTTTATGAAATATTCGCATTATTAATATATTACTATTGGACCACTAGTAAGTGTCGAAGTCGACCTCTCGTCTCTACTTCTTTGAGATTAGACGGGATACTTACTGGGTACACATTATTTTTGTACTCATACTACACTTGTTGTGCTTTTTAGTTGCACAGGTTCATGTGTGGCTAGTGACTTAGTGGCATAACGACATGGTTGATACAGGAACTTAGGTGAGCTGCATCTTGCGAGACGATCCGCAGGTCTCCCTCAGAGTACTGTACTGTATTATCTCATTCCTGTCCAATTGTATTCCGGACAACTATTGTATTTTATTTCATTCCCTAGTAAATGCTCATGCACTTGTGACACTGGGTTCTGGGATGATTATGGGGTATCTTGTATTAACTTCTTAACATTTATATTAAATTTGAAATGATTACCTTTTTCTAGTAAAATTGAAGGAAAATCATAGTTTTCAAAATTTATTAAAACGAGATTTTAAGTAAGTATTTGGGTTGGCTTGCCTAACAGCGGTTTCCGGCACCATCACGACCCTTAGTAGAATTTGGGTCATGACAACATGGTATCAGAGCACTAAGTTCCCTTAGGTTTCATGAGTCATGAGCGAGTCTAGTAGAGTCTTACAGATCGGTACAGAGACATCTATACTTATCTTCGATAGGCTACAGGACTTTTAGGAGCACTTCCCTTCTTGATTCCTCATCGTGCGATTTGATTCCTTTGAGGCTTATGCCCTTGTTTCCTTCATACTCAATCTTACGCGACGTGAAGCGCTCATTATAAATCGAGAATTGAAGAATTGGAATGGTACTATAGATGTGGTGCGGGGTGTTTTTCCCGGCATAGTTGGTTGGGCTATTTTCGTCGCCTTGCGGAAGGATATTCTGTCATTTCAGCTCGGTAGCTGCACTCCTAAGAACTTTGAGGCTATGCGCAGAATGCTTTGATTGCTCATGATCGGTTATCGTACAATATTAACGTGTTGGTAAGGTACTTGCTTATGTGTTGGGGCAGTGAATGACTTGGAAGGAAGTCTACTCAGTGCACGATTCAGAGATCCGATATTTCATTTTCGGCGGAGGAAAAGCAATTGGCCTAAGGATGTCTAGATTTTGAGTGATGGAGTAACAAGACTTGGCGATTTCAAGTGTGATGGGATTTTCATCTACGTTGTGGTATCGTTGTCCATGATTGAATATGTTAAGTTCACCGGTGTATGGTTCTCTTCAATTCGCCTTTGGGGCAAGGTATTGTGAAATGGTATTGGAGAAATGACTGTCGGAGATGGCAGGGTGCGGTGGTGCAGGATCGAATCGGTATTTCTAATGCTGACAGCTCGAGAAAGACGATCTTCGAAAAGTTAAAGTTAGTGACAATCTGTTGGTTCAAATGTTTCGAAGTTAGAGATTGAATTAGAGCAACAACTGAGCAGCAAAGGATGAGGAAGGACATGTGGGGAGTGTCAGGCGGTGGTTAAATTTATAGAAGGCCAAGTATAAGAAGCGAGGGTCGAGTAGCTGATTAAAAGAGTGAGTTTCACCAAAGTGGGATAGTGGCGGAGTTGCATATGGGTTTGGTGGTAGGATGACTACGCACCCTTGAGGAAAGTTTGGAATGAATTAGGAATGTTAGTGGACAGTGATTGGGTCTACTGATTTAATTTGAAGTATTAGTTATTATGCGGCGGGAGGTTGGACATGACAGAAGGGAATTGCTTGATATGAAGAAGGATGCAACATGACTTGGGATGGAAGGATAGTGTCGCACATTTAATTGATGTCCACGAGTAGTGAATGGACTTGTGCAGCTAGTGAATGAGCATGGGCTCAGGATGGGTTATTGATGTCGTAGTGATTGTACCTTGTACAACGACATTGGAAGATGTCGGTAGGTAATTTCCACAGGTGGGTTATTCCCTGTGAGCAGGTTAGCCGTCGCATGGTTGGTGAAGCTTCAACGAAGGATTTTACTAGCCATCCAGTAAGAGGTTGAATATGTGAATATTGATGGAGATTCAGCATGTTCATGAAGCACTAACAGAAGGATTTCAAGGAATCTGGAGGTTTGATTGCGCAAGATCGTGTCAACAAGAGATAAAGAATCTTGGTGGGTTCTAGAGTTGTGTAATAGTGGCTTCAAGCTAAGTGGGAGAGTCCCACCACCTACGGTTGGATTGCATGGTCATCTATTGGTGAGATTTCTTGATTTTAGCATATTGGTATGCTATTTCAGCTAAAGGAAAAGAGTATAAGTGGTAATTTAAGCAAAGGAATTATTAAAGGGGTGTTATGGTTGGCCTTATTGACCCATGTTTAGACTTGGGGAAAGGTTCAGGATTAATGCTTTGTATAGATGCGAGTTTCAAGGGAAGTGATTCGGCGGGGTGCTTCGACGAGAGGGTGTTCATTTTCTAGAAGATTCTTGGAGTTGACTATATTCGGGACCAAGTCAGAGTGGGTGGCTCTCAACAATGGTCCTAGTGAATTCAAAGTATTTAAAAATGCGGTGCCTAAGGATTCAAGCCCACAGTATGGTTAAGAATTGAGCTTTTATAGCAGATTATGATAAGAGGCTCGGAATGATCTATGTTATTTTCGACTTATAGGGTAGCATCAGGAGGAAAAAGGGAAAAAGACTTCGGATACATAGAAGGATTATCAGAAGGGGTGCATCAGTTGAAGATGCGAATGTGCGTGCAAGGAGGGTATGAAGTGGTTCATGGGTTTGGAGACAATGTGGTCTCATGGAATGGGGTCACTCAAGATGAGTGCAGATTTAGGTTGATGATGTAAGGAATGGAGCTAATATTATCTCTAAGGAAAGTTAAGGATGAACTAGAAGAAGTTAGATTGGTCAGCCATGGTTGAATTAGCATAGTGGTGGAGGTGCCGCAAGGCTTGACGGCCGCCGTAATTGATTATATTTGGAAGTATTCAAGTGTTACGGCCTGTATGTGTAGGCGGATCCCGAAAGAGTTATGGTGGTTTAGACCACTACTTGAGGATTTAAATGTTCTACGGTTATGAGAAATTACTCGCGTGTTGCTATGGTCCTCTTGGAAGGAGTTAAGTAAAAAGTTTCCAGGTGAGGAAGTGTTTACCATATTTGTGGTTTAGGAGTTATGATGAAGATCTTGTGCTATCGCATATTGGAATTTGGGTGCAGTGAGTGGTATGGAATTTGAAAGTGAGGATCAAGGTTGCGGTTCGGTGTTGACAAGGATGTCGCGAGCTCGGATGAGCAGGAAAGGAGTTTGAAAGTTTAAAGTAAGTTGGTATTGTCGTCAGCGTCACCTGAGATCAGTGCCTTGTACAAGAGGCTTCGCGTATTGATTTGTGGATTCTTGATTTGCTTTATAGCATGGTATGGCCAGTGGTGAGGATGTGCAGACTTGTTATCCCTTATGGAAGGTCGTGCAAGCATGCCCCACGTGAATGTTGTATAAGTGTGGCATGTAGTCACTTGATTGATTGAAGAATTAAACCAAATATGAGGATAGTGCTGATATCATTAATTTGAGAATATGCCTCGAGGGCACTCGGTTTATTGGGTTGTGGACTATGGAGGATCACTCCGGTTATGATGGTTGTTCTTGTGTGTTATGGGAAAAAGGGGGTTATTATGGACCCAGGAAAGATTATGGACCTAGTTCGGTACGATCAGAATCAGTTTGAGGTCTATGAATGGATTTAAGTATGAATATGGGCTCTATCTCAAGCTGGATGTGTTCATTTTAGCATAGCGCTCCTTATGGAGGAGTATTCAGACGTTGGATGTTATTTCGCCGTCTGCTATTTCAGGTAATGCTATATTGTGTTGTGTGAGTTGTGAACGACTCGATAATTTTCTTATGTGTTGAGGTTCCACGTAGCGATGGTGTTATGTGAGCACGATGACTCTTTAGTTTCAGAACATATATCGCACCTCTATTGTGCTTGAGTTTGTTAGCTTGCAGCGCTATATGTCTTCTCAAGGATGGTATTATGCACTTAGTGTGCTTGTGACTGATACTCGGTAATTTATGGTAATAAGCAATTTAGCTCAGTGTGTAGATCGGGTGGCACGCCGCCATGGGTATGTTGTTTGGATCGGGTTGCACGTCGCAACAGGGTGATGTTGAGTACAGTTCCCTATATATGTTTTATGTGTTTTGTTTCCCATTTTCTGAGAAAAGCTCATATTAGTGCGTGAGTTGAGTAGTCCCTCCCAGAATTCGTTTTCCTTATGTATCACGTTTAATTCTGTAGCCTATTGGAACATTGTGGCATCATGTGAGACTTTTTGGTCGTGTTTGGGGTGGCTTATTGCCTGAGCAGTTCGTACTGGGTGAAACGAGATTATTGGATCTAGGATCAGTGCAGTCAGATTATATGAAGTATATTAAAGAGCAAAGATCATTAATTGGTTCAGAATGAGGTAATGGTCCTTGTCAGAAGTATAGACTCTATGATTTGTTGACTTGGCAGTTGGTTATAAACATGTCTCTTCTATCGTGGCGGTATTGTAAGAGTTAGAGCAAGGCCAATGCATGTCATGAGGTGCAATGGGAGCATCAGATCTGTGGGAATTTGACTATTATGCTCAGAGAATGTTATGGTGGTCATGTGAATAAAGTAGTGCGAGGTGTGAATTCAGCAAAGGTATGCAGTCATGTTTTGGTACATCGTATGGTGATTGATACGGTGTTCGTATGTTGGAAACATGCCTGGCAGAGAATCCCGGATGTTGGAATTGGGCCCTAAGGCTTATTTGCTTAAGTGAAAAAGGATATCTTCAGATTGATCAAGCTAAGGTGCCCAACTAAGTTGTGGTAGTGCAGGTAGGTTCTAGAGGTGTTAAACAATGATTTCAGACAACTCCAGCACCGTTCTTAGCACGTTCGAGGACGACCATATGTTTAAGTGGGAGAGATGTAACGACCCGACTGGTCGTTTTGGGCTCTAGCATATTGTTCGGCAGTTTGAGGCTGCGATCAGCTTCACTTCAGGTACTATGACTTGTGCGCATGGTCGGGATTGAATTTCGGGAAGTTCGGAGTTGATTTGGAAAGAGAATTCTCATTTCGGAAGCTTTAAGACGAAAAAATTGACTAAGATTAGATTTTTGAGTAAACGACCTTGGAATCGAGATTTGAAGGTTCCAGCAGGTTCGTATGATGATTTTGAACTTGGGCATATGTCTGGATCGGGTTTTGGAATACCCGGAAACGTTTCAACACCTATTGTAGAAGTTAGCATTTTTGGAAGAGTTTCATAAGTTTGGATTGAAGTGCATTTCAGTGTTATCAATGTCTGTTTGGGATTCCGAGTCTGGGAATAGCTCCGTATGGTGATTCTGGTGTTGGGAGCGTGATTGAAAGTGAATTCGGAGGTCTGTGGGTCATTTTGGAGTCATTTGACTAAAGATAGAAATTTGAAGGTTCTTAAGGAGTTTGACTAGAAGTGGACTTTTTGATATCGGGGTCGGAATCCAATTTCAGAAGTTAGAGTAGGTCCGTAACGTCGAATGTGACTTGTGTGTAAAATTTGAGGTCAATCGGACGTGATCTAATTGGTTTCGACATCGAATGTAGAAGTTCGAAGTTCTAAAGTTCATCAAGTTTGAAATGGGGTGTGATTTGTGATTCTAGCATTATTTGGTGTGCTTTGAGGCCTCAAGCAAGTTTGTATGGTGTTATGAGACTGGTTGGTGTGATTGGACGGGGTTCCGGGGGCCCCGGGTGGTTAACGGATCGAACTTTGAATTTGAAGAAAAATTGAGGCAGCTGATATTTGGTGTAACCGCACCTGCGAGGTTGTGGCCGCAGGAGCGGAATTGGGCAGCCAAGGGAAGGACTGCAAATGCGGGGTATTGGCGGTATCTGCGCAAGCACATAAGTGAGGGAGCTAACCGCAGAAGAGGATGGAGACCGCAGAAGCGGTAGTGGGGGCCGTACCTGCGGGATCGTAAAAGCGGTCAAGTGACCGCATGTGCGGAAATCTAGAGGCAGTGAGTTCTTTAAAAATCGGGATTTGGCCATTATCCTTCATTTTCTTCTTGGTTGGGAGATTTTGGAGCCTTTGAAGAGGGGGATTTCATCATCAAGCATGAGGTAAGTCACTTCCACCCCTTGTGAATTAAATACATGGTATTATTACGTATTAAAGTATGGAAATTGGTAGAAACTTGGGGTTTTGGTGGAAAGAACTAGAATTTGTATTTTTGGATTTTGACCACACTTTTGGGCATGTAATTGAGAGTAAATTGTATATTTGAGTTCGTGAGGGTAAAGTTTATCTTCGAAAAATTTCGGAATCCGGGCCCAATTTTGTCAATTTTTCGAGCGAAGTTAGGAATTTATCTAAATTGAATTGTTGTGAGTATTAGAGCCCATATTTATGGATTTTCTCATTTCTTGTCTAGTTTTGGAGCGTTGCGCGTCGTCGGAAGGGCTTGGAAACCGGTTATGGAACCTCGGAGCGAGGTGAGTCTCCTTTCTAACCTTGTAAGAGGGAATTGTCCCCATAGGTGAATTAATTGGATTTGTGCTCCTATTTGTGGGGGATACGTACGCACGAGGTGACGAGAATCCGTGCGTAGCTACTATTATGTTTAAGTCCGGGTAGTCTAGGACCCAAAAGCATTCTATACTTGGAATATTTGTAATCTTATTGACAGTTTGAATTGCTTAAATCACATCGAATTAGTAAATGAATTTCTAAAAAGATTAAACTTCATTTTCTTGAATTATTAAAAGAGAATTGGATTTTCTTTGGATAATTGTTTCCTGATGAATTCTTGATTGACTGATTTTTGTGTTTACTTATATTTGACCGCATCGCATGTATAATTTGCTAGCATGGTAGTAGATGCATCTATGGTTCGCGCCATTCGACCCTCTAGCAGTGCACTGTTTAAATATTGTTCAATCGGGCCGTACGTCCTCAGCATGTTTTGTGCATGCTTGCTTGAGATTTATAGATGTTGATATTTGCTCTCCCTAGCTTGAAATAAATGTATAAATGATGAAAAATGAATTTGGAAATTTCTATTAATGAAAGAATTGCTTACTTGCTTCATGCTATTGAGTTACAACCATCTTTATGAAAATCCACGATTTACTATATTATTGGTGTATTATTATTGGACCACTAGTAAGTGTCGAAGTCGACCTCTCGTCTCTACTTCTTTGAGATTAGACGGGATACTTACTAGGTACACGTTGTTTTCGTACTCATACAATACTTGCTGTGCTTTTTAGTTGCATAGGTTCATGTGTGGCTAGTGGCTTAGTGGCATAGCGACATGGTTGATACGAGAACTTAGGTGAGCTGCATCTTGCGAGACGATCCGCAACCAGCAGAGTCTCCCTCAGAGTAATGTACTGTATTATCTCATTCCTGTCCAATTGTATTCCGGAAAACTATTGTATTTTATTTCATTCCCTAGTAAATGCTCATGCACTTGTGACACCGAGTTCTGGGATGATTATGGGGTATCTTGTATTAACTTCTTAACATTTATTTTAAATTTGAAATGATTGCCGTTTTCTAGTAAAATTGAAGGAAAATCATAGTTTTCAAAATTTATTAAAACGAGAATTTAATTAAGTATTTGGGTTGGCTTGCCTGACAGCGGTGTCTGGCGCCATCACGACCCTTAGTGGAATTTGGGTCGTGACAGTATATATACTAGTCGGGATAGAGCTCCCTACGTCCTTATAAAACAACCTAACACATGCCGAACCGTGAATTGGTAATATTCCCAGAAGAAGTGGAGCTCACCAACCAAAAGCTTACATCTGGAGGAAGTCTAGAGTAGAGGGTCCTTGCCTCATCCTATATGAGAGCCTCGATCGGACACACTTTGAAGTGGAATCTTCATGTCCTTATCAGTTGCCTTCCTCCTCTTGGCCCGACTACTATCTTCTTCCTCTGCGTATCCCATAACATACGCCGACGAACCTTGATTGACGGACTCCCAAGACTGTGGACTATCTGGAACCTTAGAAAAGCTGGTGTCCGCAAATACCTTGACATAGTTTTGCGCCTGAGGGAATCCCCGGCTGTGCCAATCTATGCACTACTCCCCTCATACCCTAATCAATGTGATGTGATAATGAAACTAAGGGCTTTGGTGAGGTCGGAACATCTCTCAGCCCATCTGCTGCCGGAGTGGTCGAAACAGCTCGAATGGATGACTCATATGGACCCTCGGATGGATCCTACTCAATAGAACCCATGATCTCCGATGGGTCTGACTCTATAGTATAACTTATATCTCTTTATAACACCTTCATAGCCTTCTGACCCGTGCTAGCGGCTTGCACCTATTGTCTAGTAGTAACAGGCATCACTAAAAACATAAATAAGGTAAAGATTAGGAGAGGATACTTATGACTCAGTTCTATCGCACAATCTAGATTAGAATGACTTGTAACCATCCTAAATATTCGGTAGCCTCCTGTCTATAGGTGTGGTGCATAACACACCCATGAACAAGACTCTACCAGATACGGTATGTAGACAATCCTAGGACAGAACTGCTCTAATACCACTTTTGTCATGACCCAAACCGATGGGCCGCGATGGGTGCCTGAGTCTTACCTGTAAAACACCCCTAAGCATGCGTTTAAGATATAAACCTAAATAACATCTGCTGAATTACGAGAATAATATACATTAAGGAAATCTGTCCAAAAGGCATACATATATATACGTACAACACACGTAGGGCGAGCCGACAAGGCTGCTATAGACAACTATACATCTCAAAACTGGAAGTCGGCAAGGCCACATACTATCCAACTAGACATACTGTCTACAGACCTCTAATAGAAATATAACTGTACAAAGACGGGACTGAGCCACGTCATACCCATATATATATATATACACACAAACATATCGTACCAAAATTAAAAGCAGCTCTGGATCAAGTGGAGCACGCGAACTTTCGCTGATTAGGGATCCTAAGAAAGGGGACTATCAGCTTGCCTACCTGCACATGCGGGCATGAAATGCAGACGCCCGTAAAATAGGGCGTCAGTACAAAAATGTATTGAGTATGTAAGGCATGAAAATCTGTATGTAATAGACATAGATGAAACATGGGATAAAGAAATCCATTTGTAATCTGAATAACTTTGTAAATTCTGAAACATTTATAATGTCATGCACGTGTATATAAATGTCGTGTCATGCATGGGTATATGTGTACATAACATCATCAATCCACTGAGGGCATCCCATCATATCATCTCGGCCACTGTGGGCAACATTATCAACATATACCAACTGATCAGGTGGTGTTGCGTATATAACGCCGTAACCTTTTTCTCATATTCCATATATATATATATATATATATATATATATATATATATATATATATATATATATATATATATATATATATATATATATATATATATATATATATATATATATATATATATATATATATATATATATATATATATATATATATATGTATAAACGAAATGACATGCATGAAAAATATGTAATAATCTCAATATTCTTTCCGGATAAACTTTTTCAACTGTGTATTATTTTGAGATATAATAATATATCACATGGGGAATCAAGAACAAAGAGACCCCTAGTATTTCCATGAATACAGTCGTTTATGAAAACCGTGTGT